>NC_047088.1:151957562-152260592 GCF_902459505.1 Geotrypetes seraphini | reverse complement strand
AAGGATTCGGGGGTTCAGTGGCAGGAGGGACTGGGTATCCTTCCTGCCGGGGGACTTTGCAGGGAGGTCCTGCTGTGGCCACTCAGCTGATCACAGCAGGGGGATTCCCTTGATCGGCTGATGGCAAGGGCCTAGGCAATTCTCTAATATGGGCGCTGGTTAGAGAATTGGGGCAGTTAGGTGGTGATTCTGTTTAGGATACTGGTGCGATTCTCAGCCACTTTTTTGGCAGCTGCTGAAACCAACATCCTATACAGAATCTACCCCTATGTCTCCACTACCTCCACTGGGAGACCATTCCAATTATTCTCCACTTTTTCTGTGAAAAAGTATTTTTTTTTTGCAAAACAAAACTACTTTACCTGCTTGACTGATTCTCTTGGATCCAGCCCTCACCATCTCCTTGCAATGCTCAACTCTCTACTCAAAGTGCCCTCACTTCCAACTCCTCCTTCCCTTTCTCACCAAACTATGGCTGAATACCTCCATTACAAGGTTTACAAGATTAGTCTTGAGTTCTCAATCGAATCGCCTCCACCTCTCCCTCCTCCCATCTGCTCTGCTGACCCTCCGTCGTCCCCTATCTCCTTTTCTTCCTTCTCTCCAATTACCACCTCCTAGCCAAATCCAAAGGCCTCTACTCTGTCCTCATCCACTTTGATCTATCTGCGGCATTTGACATTGTAGTTCACTGCCAACTCATCGATACGCTATCCTCATTTGGGTTTCAGGGCTCTATCTCAGGGAAATGGTGTTCCTGAGTGTAACTTGCCTTGAGCTATAGCTGAAAAGGTATGTGAACTAAATCCAAATAAATAAACATCAGAGATTCCCAAGTTGGTATACTGAAATCCCTAAGGGACCCTTTTACAAAGCTGTGGCAAAAAAGTGGCCTTAGTATGCACTTATGTGGGTCTTTCCCACATGCAAAGGCCATTTCTACCGCAGTTGGAAAATGGCTGATTTTCTATTTTTCAATAGTATGTTGTCATTAGCACACAACCATTAACAAAAATTAGCACGTGAGCACGTATCGCCACCTATTCTGTAAGCAGTAAGGGTTCACGTGCTAATCCTGCATTAATCAGTGTGCGGCAGTGCTGATGTGCTAACTGATTAGTGCAGAAACGCCTGCTCTCTACCCTCACACATGGCCCCTTGGCTAAAAGAGAAAAAATATTTTTTAGTACGTGATGGCATTTGCACATTTGCAACATTTGCAGTTCTGCATTTTAAGCTGTATTAAGCATGTGTTAGTGCTTAATTATTCCTTATTCACCATCGTGGATTCTGTTCATTAACAGATTGTTATTCCTCATCCTTCAAAAGCGAAGTGGGAATGATCAAGACATTCAGCATTTTTTTTACTATTGCACTGTCACTATGGAATTCATTACCTTCAAATCTACATGTAGAATCTTCATTTACCAACCCTGCCTTTTTTTAACGAGCATTTTCTAATTCATAAAAAAACTGAAATAATGGAGAACCTACTTTTTTTGTGTGTAATATTAGCTTCTGAATGATCGTGTCTTTGGAATGAATAATGATTTCTATCGTATTTTATTAATGGCGTTCTATTTCTGTTTTATAAATTCTTTTTATTGTAAACCGCCTTGAATTGTGCTGCAACTAAGATAGCATATCAAGTTTAATAACTGATAAACGATACTGCAGCTTAGTAAAAGGACCCCTATACCAAAAGGAACAATTTTTCCCCCTTATTGTCTGGATAGCCCAGCCTCTGTAGCCTGTGTCTCCCATATTCAAGAGGGCTGAGCAATTATGTGCTGGCTGCAGCCTGTGCCTCTACATTCTCCCTTGGGCCTACAGGGATTGCCCGAAGACCCCGCATCTTCCATAGGTAGCATTCTCTTTGTGTGCAATTTGGGGTACACAGAGCTTGAACTCTTTTATTAGTACTTGGGTCACTTTTAGCGAGCAGTGAAAAAAGGTGTGGCCTGAAAATTTTTTTTTTAAAAGCACCCTACTTAAAAGCAAGCACAAGACGCTTGTCTGGTTTGGATGTTTTTTGGTTTTCTTACACTCAAATCCATTAAGTCTCATCACACACTCCAGCAGACAGGCTGCACCAGCTTATCAGCAGAAGGGAAGACTAGATTGAAGCTGCAGTGGGCCACTTTCTGAAAAGAAAGCAAAGTTAAAGATAACTTTGTGAAAGTGACAGCAAGGAGCCTATAAGTGTGGCAACTCAATTAAGCTGAAAGGCAATGATCTCATTATCTGTCTCCCAAAATGAGATAAATACATAAATGGATGAAAATTGGAGATTGCCTGTCTGGCTGGTTCACTTTCCCCCTTTTCCATCTCTTTAAACACCCACTTTAGTATTTATTTATTCTAAGTGAGAAGCAGCTGCAGTAATTAGACTGTCAGATGCAGTAAGCTAATGAGGAGTCACTGGAGTGGAAGATTTTAGGATGTGTGAGTTTGCTGAAGGAAGGAGAGAAGCTTCCAGCTTTTATTCTATCCCTCCCCCATCTTTCTCCCTCTTCATTTTGCTGGAGTTGGAGGCAGGTGATGCAGATGATTCTGAAGCCTTTTGATTAGGTAGTTGTATTTCTACTGCTGGTCTATTAAACACAGATGTGCCTCCACAGCTGAGCAGCAGCATAAGTGTAATAATTGGACAGCAAGATCATTGTGAAGTCACAAAGAACTGGACTGCCTTGGGTACCCAGCTGGTCACCTCTAAGTAGGTCTGTGAGTTCACAAGCTTGATAGAGAAGGAAGATACTGAAAATAATCTGTGGCCCTGGCGCTTTATTGTCCAGCAACTGTCATATTAGATCAGTGTCTCTCAAATTGTGTGCCACGGCACAGTGGTGTACCCTGAAGAGATTTTGGGTGTGCCATGAGAAATCCCAGAATTTTTAAAGATTCCTTTCTTAAGTAAACACTAGAATAGATGACATGTATGTGACGTACGCAACAGTCTGTTAATGTTATGAGTGTCTGTGTGTGTAAGGATACAAGCATCATTCTTTGACATGGCTGGTTCATGAAAACCAATGGCAAGTAATTTTATTTTTATATTTTATGCAGTAGTTATCCTAACTAGAGGTCTGCACGGGAACGGGGATCGCGGGAATCCTGCGGGTCCCGCGGGAATCCCCCCTAACCCACGGGACTCCCATGGAGACCCCCCTCTGGCCCACAGGATTCCCACGGGGACCCCCCTCTAGCCAACGAGACTCCCACGGGGATGAAAGGCATTGGAAGTAGAGAATGACACGGGGAAAAAATCTGTCCCCATCACCGCCCCGTCCCCGGCCCACCATCCTCTGCACCGCCCCGTCACCGCCGTTCCCTTCACCACCCCGTCACCGTCACCGCCATCCCTTTCACCGCCCCGTCACCGCCACTGCCATCCCATTCACTGCCCCGTCACCGTCCCTGCTGCATCTATATAAGACTTAGTACTGTAATATTTAGCTTATTCCTTTCTTATAAATCAAAGTTCCTGCTGCTGAACTAGAGAAAGAGATGTTCAGTTGGCAGGGCGTTGTTTATAAATTTTTATCAACACAACTAATATACTACTTTATCCTAAAGCAAAAAATAAATAAATATAATTTTTTTTCTACCTTTGTTGTCTGGTTTCTGCTTTCCACATCTTCTCATTCAATTCCTTCCATCCACTGTGTGTCTTCTCTCTGCGTCTTCCATTTGCTGTTACTGTGCCTCTCTCTTCACCCCCCCCCCCCAATTGGTCTAGCACCCATCTTCTTCCCTCCGCTCCCCCATAGTCTGGCATCTGTCTTCTTCCCATTCTGTCTTCCACATTTCCCTTCAGGGTCTGTTCCTCTCCACCCTCCTTCAATGTCTGTCCTACTCCTTTCCACCACCACCCTTCCCTCCCTCCTTTACCATATGTTCCTTTTTACCACCCTTCAGCTCCTCTCGCGTGGCCTATCTATCTACCTTCCTCCCTCTTATTTTCATGGCACGTTACAATGTAATTTGTGCAAGCCACTGGAGCCTGCGAGCTCGGTCCCTGTCTCATCCCCATAAACCATCTCGCTTCTGTGCTCCTATTTTCCCCATTTCTAATATCTCCCCTATGTATCTGCCATTGCCCCCCCTGTGTCCATATACCATCCCCATGGCAAGTCCCCTTTATGTCTGTCCCTATGCCCCATGCACATAATTTCCCCTCTTTCTGTTACCTTCCTGTGTCCAGATTTCCCCTATCTTCTTCTTCCATACCAGTGTGTCTCTTCTTTTCAACCCCATCTAGCTTTTTTCCCTCTTTCTTCCTCCCCCCCCCCCCTGCTTCTAGCATCTGGCTCACCTGCCTGTCCTTCCCTTTCTTTCCTGCTGTGGGTTTTTCTTTCCATCTTCATCCCCTTGGCCCAGAATCCTTTTCCCTTTCACTCCCTCCTTCCAGTTTGAGCCGGGAACACGGGAGATCGCATGGTCCCCGCAGCCCCCACCCGCCTGCCTAATCGATCCTAGTGTTTAGCCAGCTCTCTCCCTTCTCCTCACCTTAGTTTGCAGGCTTTCTTTTTCGGCGACCTGCAAGCTTTCCCAAAGAGCCGCGCATGCGCGGCTGCTCAGTGTTCAATCTTCTGCTCTGCTGCAACTTCCTGTTTCCGGTTGCGTCAGAGCAGAAGATCGAAACTGAGCAGCAGCGGGTGCGCGGCTCTTTGATAGCGTGCGGGTCGCCGAAAAAGAAAACCTACAAACTAAGGTGAGGAGAAGGGAGAGAGCTGGCTAATCACTAGGATCGATTGGGCAGGCGGGTGGTGGCTGCGGGGACCGTGCGATCCTTCATGCCTCACTGCGGGGACAAGACCATTCACCGCTCCACGGGGCGGTGAATGGCCTTGTCCCCGTCCCCGCAGCAACTGCTAGTTTTCGTTCCCCGTTTTGGCAGGTTGCCCGCGGCTAAACGTGGTGGCCGCGGGTAAACCGCCACCATGTTATTCTTTAATTAGAAGCTGGGTTCGTCCATATAATATAATGGACACGTCAGCCTTAGTAAAAGAGGGGGTTTATAAGTTAATTACCTGAACAGAAAACAAAAAAGGATTCTGCCAAAGAGATTCCACAAGGAAAACAGCAGCGGAAACACAAAAGAAACTGTGGAATTGATGATCCTGTCAGAAGTAATTGCTGCTTTTTATGGGGACGGGTGAGGATGGAGGTAATTCCTTGCGGGGATGGATGGGGACGGAGAGGATCCTGGTGGGGACGGGTGGGGACGGAAAGGATCCTGGCGGGGATGGGTGGGATTTCTGTACCCGCGCAACTCTCTAATCCTAATTTGAACAACAAAGTAATCTAAGGCTTTGTTACTGTTTTGATCTTCTTATCTTTGCAAACTTGGATTTTCAGCTCTGACAGAAATCAAATTGAAGAAAAGAGAGTGACTGCAGATGGTGGATGATAAAAGAATACAAAACTGGCATTGAGCCACATTATGAGTTAATTTGCTCCCAAAAACAAACACATCCATCGCATTGATTAACAATTCTATTCTATCTAGTTTAGTTTCACCATTGTTACAATTATCCATATAGCCTAAAGAACTTTAAATAGCTAGTGAGTAGGACCCTAAGTTATTTCCAGGCCCGCTTTTTGTTTCATTAAGGTCCTTTTTCTCCTTTGAGACACTGGATGTGGTTTTTTTGTGATTCTCCAGTGTTTATAGAGATTTTTTCTGTAAATGATTTATAAATTCATGCATATGTGATCCTCTCTGAAAAAAGGTGACTGAAGTCTCCAAAAACAAAAACCTGAAATTTTAATTAATTCTGTTAGAGAAAAAAATCTGCAATACAATAGACCAAACCTCATCCTTTTATGTGAAAAAGTTACAGAAGTTCAAACATATCTTTTTCAGACTACTTATGAATCCATGGCATGAAAAACTGGCTATTCTCAATATTATGAATCCCCCACTTTAGTTAACCTTTTTCCAAAGACAGTCTCATATATACCAATTGCTATTGGCAAATAAATACAGAAAGTTACTCCTGCCTCAGAACTGATATAACTTTCTGCTGTAGAACTCAGGGTGCTCTGGGACATGTAGTTCACTTTAACGCCCCCTGCTGCCTAATTATATAATTGAGCCCATGTTGAATGAAAACCCCTGAATCTGTTACACTTCCTAAGCTATCTGCTTTTACCTCTCTCTCCCTCCCACCTATCATTAACTTTGTGCCTTGAATTATTTTTAGTTTCAAGAACAAAAAAAAAAGATGTTAATTTTCTCTCAAAATGAAAGTCTGATCCATTTTGAAAAATGATCAGGTGGAAACTCTATGGAAGGAGCATGCTACCAAAGCAGCTGTTACTTCTATTGTTTACTTCTCTTTCTTATGCAGCACGGTCAGTATTCACAGTGCCAGGGGTGACACTGGAACCAGAGATCTGTGACCTTTTCATTTCTGGTCAGAGAGGCCTTCATCTTGGCAGGCTTGGAAAACGTTGGTGAAAGCTTGGAGCAACCTGCAGCTTAATAGGTAAGATAAACACTTTTAATAAGTGTTTTCAGTCCTTTAACCTACACTCAACAGTTCCTATTTATCTCTTTGGTAACACCCTTCAACTTAGCCAGAAATCTTGCTTAGCTCCAGAGCTCCTATGTAGCATCATTTATATAATTATCCAGAGCGACTGCTATTTACCTGGATACAGGTTCAGGAGAAGTTCCACAGGATGAAAATTTCTCTCTTATGCAGAAGAGAAGAACTTCCATCCCGATGGCTTGATAATTTGGATACAAAACACTGAATTCTTCAATTAACAGAATATTTGAGTTTATTTAATAAATGCAAAGTAAATATCAAATTAAAATTAATTTTATATCCAAGGAAGGAAAATGAAGACATGTTAAATTCTCCTGTTCAAATTCCTTCAAAGGAAAAATCTGAAAAGCTATACATTTTATCCTTTCCCTGACATCACTGTCAGATTTAACATACAATAGCATGATGTACAGACTTTCCAAACATGTACATCCTGTGGAGCCTGATTCATTTACAAAAACATATATTTTCAATATAATTATTCAGTTAAATCACTATGTCCTGGACCAAAAGTAAATTACAATGTAAAAGACAGAAAATTCACTTGTGCATTAAGTCCAGTAGATGTCAGTGTTACTCTTTTTTCTCCATATGACTTCTAAATAACTTTTGATCTCTTTGACCTTTTCAGAAATCAATCATGTCTAAACCAGCCTGCATTTTAATCTATAGAATCAGAGGCATCTGTGTAGTTGACTGTACAAGAACAGACTTTCCTGTTTCCTCTGAGAACCTTATCTTTAATTCCATACAATACATCCTCTTGTATGAACAATGGTCCAAAATTCACCCTTGTCTTAAAAGTCATAAACTCAACCTTTTCAATTACCTTAGCATAGCTAGAATGCAGCTACAACAATTTAAAAATGCCAATCTTTAATTACAAGGTCTCAAGCTTTTCACTAGATCTCTCATCTGAATTCCCAAACTTTAATATATTTTCACTTAGTTTTGATTTATTCACAAAGCCTAGTATTAGTTTAATCCAACAACTCAGTTTTCATATCAGCTGTGATACCTATCACACCTGTAAATTCCAGGAATTCTTCAACATTCCCCTCTTATAGCAAGACTCTTTCTGTTACACATACACTAGCTAGTTAATTGAAATCCCTCACTCACAAGGTTTGTATGTCATATAGAGGGTGTTGAGGCCTGGTAAGTTGGTATGACAACTTAAGCTTTTCTTCTAGTAGCTCAAGCATGCTGTTTGCTCTTAAAGCTGAGAGGAATCAGCAGATGCGAACTGAGACATCATGAATTAAATCAAAACAACATATAAGAATGCCAACTGTAAATCTTGGCTAGCCAAATAATGAGAGTAGGACCCCATGCATGAGACAGTGTAAAAAAGAGATTTTTCTAGTTCCTCATGTAAGTATAGTCATCATCATTTGTGTTAAGATCAATCAAGGTTAGAAATGTGACTGGTAAGAAAAGGCTTCATAATGTAGATATCAAATCACAAAGTCTTGCTTCAACATCAATGGAATTTGGGAGTAAAGGAACAGAGGTAGAATCAGATACTAGGGTTTGAGAAAGCATAATATTTGTTGGGGTTATCATTTTCCTAACTAGAGGTAAACAACATGACGCTACTAAACATAATGCAACCATACTAAAGGTATGATAGACACAAAATGGGAGGAAAATCTTGAGAACTGGGTCTTAGAGGTACAATTTTATAATAGGGAGTCTAGAGCAGGACTAGGCAATTTCAGTCCTCGAGAGCCACAGGCAGGTCAGGTTTTCAGGATAGCCACAATGAATATATATGAGATGGTTTTGCATGCACTGCCTCCTTGAGATGCAAATTTATCTCATGCATATTTATTGTGGATATCCTGAAAACCTGACCTGCCTGTGGCCCTCGAGGACCGGAATTGCCTACCCCTGGTCTGGAGGATGCACAGTATGACCCTATATACTATAAAGGAAAATGGGGGCCTATTTTCCCTTATGTAATTCTAGCATAACTAGAAGCTTAAAACATAGGTGTGAGCACTTAGCCCAGAGCTGGTCATTTTCTATGAGGTTCACAGCAGTGCCCCACTTCTCTGCTGGGATGTCTGTATTGTCTGTGTACTAAGAATTCTGGCCCCTACATCCCAATGGCTTGTTGCATTTTTAGTATAGAGGTGGGGGGTTTTTTCCCCCCAAAAATGGTTCAAAAAGATAGATGCACAGAGCACAAACATCCATTTTTGAAAAAACAAGATAGATGTTTTGTAGGTTTGAAAATGGGCATGTTTGGTACTGGATTTCTGTGCATGTTCCACAAAACATCTAAATTTGGATTTAGATGTGCTAGACCAGAAGTTCACACAATACTCAATATGAGGTCACACCATGAAGCAATATAGAGGCATTTTTTGGTCTTATTTTCCCTCCCTTTCCAAATAATTTGTAGACTTCTGTTTGCTTTTATGGCCGCTGTCACACACTGGGCAGAAGATTTTCCACAGTGACACCTAGATCTTTTTCTTAGGTGCTGACTCCTAAGGTGAAACCTTTCATCAAACAACTATGATTTGGATTATTCTTCCCAAAGTGCATCACTTTGCATTTGTCCACATTAACCCCCTCTTTTACAAAGCTGCGCTAGCGGCTGCCGCGTGCAACAGCCCCGAAGCCCTTTAAATCTCTATGGGCTTCGGGGCCATTACCGCAGCGGCCTGCACTAAAAAGCTTTGTAAAAGAGGCCCTAAATTTCATCTGCCATTAGCATGCCCAGCCTTCCAATTTCCTAAGGTCTTCCTGCATTTTTTACGGTCCAATTACAACAGCATTTATATTCCACTACTGTACATACCAAAAATGATTGGATCAGTGCGGATTAACAATTTCAAGCTAGTCAGATTTACATAATAATTAAAATAACAGCAATAACTGCATCAAATATTCTTGAAACAGATGTGCTTTACACAGGGCAGGATTAATCAATAGGCCAACTAGGCACGTGTTTAGGGCCTGAAGTTGTCAGGGGGGCCCAATGAAACAGAGGACTCGTTTTGTTTTGATTTCCCTTGGTAACGCAGGCCCCCCGGGAAAGATTGGCAGCGCTACAGCTGATGTAGAGTGAGGCAGTTGAGAGGCGTTATAAACTTAGTTATTAATATAGACTTATATTTCGGATAATATTACTCCTTTACAAATATTTGAACACTTTCATATATGCATGGAAAGAGTTCAGAGTTAAATTCTTGGGTAAGTAGGTGGGAAGGAAGGGGGATTTGTTCAGAGATGTTTGGGAGTTGCATAGAAGAAAAACTGTGCACTGGTATGCTAATCTTTGTTTGTTTTGAATTTTTTTAAAAAAGAAATACAAGTGGAAATAAAGAAGTAAAGAAGAAAACAAATAAATGGGGGCGGGACTTGGGTGGAGTAGGGATGGGGCATGGGCGGAGCAGGGCCAGGGGGCCCAGTGTACTTGTGTGCCTAGGGGCCCTCGAAGAATTAATCCTGCCCTGGCTTTACAAAGTTTGCAAAATAACAAGAGATCCTTTTTAATTCTACTGGGAGATAATTCCAGCTTTGAACTGATTGAAAAACAAAACTAGCAGAGTAAATACAATAGATTTAAATCTTACACCCTTAAATGATGAATTTTGTAAAACACAAGAATCTTTTGATCTAAGAGAACAATTAACATAAGAACATAAGAACATAAGCAGTGCCTCCGCCGGGTCAGACCATAGGTCCATCCTGCCCGGCAGTCCGCTCCCGCGGCGGCCCAAACAGGTCACAACCTGTCTGAATCACCAGAAGGGGCTCCCTTGCCACCTTGGTTTCTCATTGAAGTCCTATCTTCCCATCGTAGTCCTAACCCTCCGGTCTTGCACATGCACGACCTGTTGGGTTTCTATACTTATTACCTGGTTAGCTTTCTATACTTGTGTTACATCCCAGCTCCTCCCTCAGTATCCCACGATCCCTTTATCCCTCAGGAATCCGTCCAATCCCTGTTTGAATCCCTGTACCGTACTCTGCCTGATCACTTCCTCCGGTAGCGCATTCCAAGTGTCCACGACCCTTTGGGTGAAAAAAAACTTCCTTGCATTTGTTTTGAACCTATCTCCCTTCAGTTTCTCCGAATGCCCCCTCGTACTTGTTGTCCCCTTCAGTCTGAAGAATCTGTCCCTATCCACCCTCTCTATGCCCCTCATGATCTTGAAGGTCTCTATCATATCTCCCCTGAGCCTCCTTTTTTCCAGAGAGAAGAGCCCCAGCCTATCCAACCTCTCGGCGTATGGGCAGTGTTCCAGCCCTTTTACCAGTTTCGTTGCTCTCCTTTGGACTCTCTCAAGTACCGCCATGTCCTTCTTGAGGTGTGGCGAGCAATACTGAACACAGTATTCCAGATGTGGACGCACCATTGCTTGATGTTAAAAACTTTTAGTCTTATATGGTTTTAATTTATCTACTGTTTAATCTTTTATTTAGCTTTACAGCTCCTTCTGCCGCCGCACAGCGGCGGCGCGCCGGACACCTCCCCCATCAGGTCAGCTGATGCTTCATTTAAACCTGCCTTCTGCGGCGCACGCCTTCGGCTCCTTCGTGCGCAGCCGGAGGGCGCCATAAAATTCCAACTTATTCACTTCATCATTAGACTTAGAACGCTACACTTTATCGGACTACTATACCTTTTATCCTCAGGTTTCCTCCTTTTTGATAACCAAACTCTAGTATTTACTCAACTGAAACAACCAAAAATGTCAGGCGGCTCAACCGAATACAATATCCCATCTTTTTGGGGACATCGTCCCATAAAACAAAAATCAATTACTTCTACACCTTCTTCTCTCATAAAAATTCCCACCACATTTGCACCCAATAGTACAGAAACTTATAACTCTAGTAGATCAAGTTTTGGACTAATTAATGCTAGATCACTTAAAAATAAACATCACTTAATAAAAGACGAAATCGAAAATAAAAAATTACAAGCTTTATTTGTCACAGAAACCTGGCTTGCAGAGGGAGAAGAAGCCTACTTATCGTACTGTTGCCCGCCCAATTACAATTTTATATTCAATCATCGTTATAACCGCAAGGGCAGAGGCTTAGCTGTCATCTATAAAAATAATTTTCTAAGTTTACTAGACCAATCCCCGAAATCAGCTTCAATCGAGTACCTTCAATTAAAATGTAATTTAAATAACCAAATTAATTTTCTCTTGTTATATGTCCCACCACCTTTAAACTCAAACAAACTCTCATTACTTCAAGACACAATATTTGATTTCTCATCTGCAATAACTACTCCTCTCATTCTTGGCGACTTTAATATTCATTTTGACGACCTCTCCGATTCTAATACAAAAGATTTACTTAACACCCTTATTCCTCTTAATATTCATCCTCAAATAACTGTCCCTACCCATATAGCTAATCATACTTTAGACATGCTCTTTATTCCTCTTTCACAAAAACCTAATATCTCAGACCTGTCAGTCTTCCCTGTCCCTTGGTCAGATCACCATTTTATATCCTTCAATTTTATCTTATCCAAAACTACTCTTCCAAATCTACCACTTAAAACTAAAACCATTACCTACAGAGAATTCAATAACCTTGAAGGCAAAGACATAACCTCCTTCCTTGACTCAGACATTCTAACATCTTCCTCCGACTCTACCACAAATCAAGTGGCAGCCTGGAATTCATCTCTAACATCCCTTCTTGATACAATATCACCATTAATCTCAAAAACCATTTCCTTTCGTAGGACCATTAATCCCTGGTACAATGCAGAGCTACACCTTATCAAACAACAATTGCGTTCCCTGGAAAGAAAATGGCAACATAATAAGACATCTGATAATCTTCAAAAATATAGGGAAAAAGTCTCAGTATATAAAACCAAAATCAATCTGACAAAGAAATCTTATTTTTCTAACAAAATCGAAAAAGCAAAAAACTCCTCTATACTATATAATATCCTAAAATCAATGGACCCATCAAACAAATTAAAAACCCACCAGCAAAAATCTTTGTTAAAAGCCCAAGATCTAGCTGACGCTTTCAATCACAAGATCAACAACATTCGTAAATCTCTTCCCCAGAGTACATTTATTACATTTAATAACCCTGATCATTCAGAACACATACCGACAGCAAAATGTTCTAATTTCAAAATGCCTTCACTTCAAGATATCGAATCCCTCTTTTCACAAGTTAATATAAAAAGCTCTCGATCTGAAATAATCCCACCCTTTTACTTAAAAAAATATTTCTCACACTTTGGCCCGTTTATACTATCAATCATTCAAAGTAGTTTACTCACCTCTACAGTTCCACCCCAATGGAAGTCTGCTTTAATTATTCCTATTGTTAAAAACCATAAAATCGGTATTAATGAGTTATCCAATTACCGTCCAATAGTTAACTTACCATTTCTTGCAAAACTCACAGAAAAATTGATATTTAATCAACTTTCCGACTTCATTGAAAAAACTAATGCATTACACCCGAACCAAACGGGATTCAGAAAATTTCACAATACTGAATACTCTTTAATAGGCCTAACCTCTAACATCCATTATTATCTAGACCATCATAAATCTGTAATCCTTTTTTCCTTAGACATCTCAGCCGCCTTCGATACCATCGACCACGATTTGCTCTTAAATAGACTTGAAGAAAAAGGAATAAATGGGAGGGTCTTAGATTAGTTCAAATCTTACCTTACCAACCGAACTTCCTCCGTCAGATTCAACAATGAGGAATCCACTTCCTATACCTCAACATTTGGAATCCCACAAGGTTCCATTTTGTCCCCTTTATTATTTAATATCTTCTTATCACCATTATTAGAAATCTGCCAGGCCATAGGATTTATTCCATTTCATACGCGGACGATATACAACTGATACATCCTTTAGATCCTGAAAGTAACACAGATATCCTTTCCATAAATCAAAAATTAGAGCAAATACAAAACTGGTTGAATATAAACAAATTGGCCTTAAATATTAACAAGACTAAATCTATCCTATTTAACTGGAAAAAAGACATTTCACTCATAAATCCGTTTTTTCTTAATAACATACCAATTAGTATGGTACCCTCAATTAAAATCCTTGGAGTACTTATAGATGATAAACTAACCTACCATGAACATGTTTCTTCTACTGTTAAAAATTGTTTTTTCAAATTACGGCAGATATCATGTATCGCCAAATTTCTTAACCCATCATCTTTAAAGATATTGATCCACTCCTTCATTATAGCAAAAATCGACTATTGTAATGCCTTACTTATAAATATTACCCAAAAAGAAAAAAGGAGACTTCAAATTATCCAGAATACGGCCATTAAATTAATTTACAACGCTAAAAAATTTGATCACGTATCCCCATTATTGATAGATGCACATTGGCTACCAATTAGTCATAGGATTCTGTATAAACTTATGTTTCTAATCTTTAAGACCTTAGCATCCAGTGAACCGCAATTTATATCTAAATCATTGATTCCTTATAAAACCCAACGATCTCTGCGTTCATCTGATCAAAGCTTATTAACAGTGCCTTCATTAAAAATTATAGGGACGAGAAGAACAGATATGTTCACTGTTGTGGAACACT
Source organism: Geotrypetes seraphini (assembly GCF_902459505.1). NCBI lineage: Eukaryota > Metazoa > Chordata > Amphibia > Gymnophiona > Dermophiidae > Geotrypetes > Geotrypetes seraphini. Next base: position 152,246,443 of record NC_047088.1, on the reverse strand, counting down.
CTCCCCCAGTATATTAGAACAGAACACGATATTGCAACATTCAAAAACTTTTTAAAAACTTATTTATTTAAGGATGCTTTTAACCTCTAGTATATGTTTAATTAATGCTTACGAAGTGTGCTTTGGTAAATTTCTACCCCACCTTTTGTTTTTTCCTTTTTACTTACCATACCCTATAATGTAACTAAACCCGCTTCCCTCTCTCTCATGTTAGTCATAATTGGAATTTATTGTTACTACGTTAAGTTTCTTTATTGTATTTTATTATAATATGTACATCGCCTAGAAATTGAAATAGGCGATTTATCAAAAGCAGAAATAAACTTGAAACTTGATACAATGGCATGATGACTTCCCGCGTCCTGGTTGTTATGCCCCTCTTTATGATGCCCAGCATCCTGTTGGCTTTTTCGAGGCTGCTGCGCACTGTGCAGATGGCTTCAGTGATGCATCCACCAGCACACCCAAGTCTCTCTCAAGTCTGCTGTCTCCCAACAATGCCCCCCCCAATTTGTAGTTGAACAACGGGTTCTTTTTCCCTATATGCATGACCTTGCATTTTTCCACGTTAAAGCGCATTTGCCATTTGTTTGCCCAGTCTTCCAGCTTGTCCAGGTCCCTTTGCAGGTCCTCACACTCCTCCCTGGACCTAACTCTACCGCACAGTTTGGTATCGTCTGCAAATTTTATAACCTCGCACTTTGCCTCCTTTTCCAGGTCATTGATAAATATGTTGAAGAGTAACGGCCCCAGCACCGATCCCTGTGGCACACCGCTCGTGACTCCCCGCCAGTCAGAATATTGGCCCTTCACTCCGACCCTCTGCAGTCTACCCGACAACCAGTGCTTGATCCATCTGTGCACATCCCCTCCCACCCCGTGGTTCCACAGCTTCCTAAGCAGCCTTTCATGTGGCACCTTGTCGAAAGCCTTTTGAAAATCGAGGTAAATGATGTCTATGGGTTCCCCATTGTCCACCCGACTGCTTATTCCCTCAAAGAAGTACAGAAGGTTCGTTAGGCACGACCTTCCCTTACAGAATCCGTGCTGGCTTGTTCTCAGTAGGCCATTCCTCTCGATGTGCTCGTAAATGCCGTCCTTGATCATAGCTTCTACCATCTTCCCTATAATTGAAGTCAGGCTCACCGGCCTGTAGTTCCCGGGGTCACCCCTTGATCCCTTCTTGAAGATAGGTGTGACATTCGCCAATTTCCAGTCCTCTGGTACCTCACCAGTTTTCAAGGATAGGTTGCAAACATGCTGGATTGTGCCCGCTATTTCTTGTCTTAGTTCCTTCAGAACCCTTGGGTGGATCCCGTCCGGGCCCGGTGATTTACCGCATTTTAACCTGTCTATCTGTTTGAGGACATCCTCCTTATTTACCTCTATGTGCTCCAATTTTTCGGCCTGTTCCCCACTCATGAGCTCCTCTGAGTCCGGTATATTAGATGTGTCTTCGCTCGTGAAAACCGACGAGATTTAGAAGGCTTAGTTAGTATAAGATTAATCGTATATTCTGGAGAGTAACAATAAAACATCTTGTGAACCAAAGTGCACAATTTAAATTGACAATGCGCTTTTAGTGGGCACCAGTATAAGCTCCACAATGGTAGACTAGCTCTATCTGATCTCTTCATACCATAAATCAGCTTTGCTGCAGTGTTCTGCATAACTTGTAAACATTGTAAGGCTGTCTTAGAACAACCATTGCATAACGAGTTACAATAATCAAACTGACACAGCACCAGTGCTTCAACCACTAATTGAAAATTATCTTGATTAAAATCTTAATATGCTGGAGCTCTCACGGTCTGAAAAATACTTTTTGAATTAATTGTTTAACTTGGTCATTCATTGATAATTGATAATATAATAATATCCCCAGAACTCTCAGAGTCATTTCCAACATAAAAGTTTTCTCTGGATATTACTCATTTTATTTGGTAGATCCTTTGAAGGGGGTATAAACCACAAGATCTTAGGTTTATCATTATTTAGTATCAATTTAAATAGTAATGTCCAGAGCTCTATCTGATTCAGTAACTTTCCTACTAGCATCATAACTGATTTGAAGGGAGCAGAATTGTAATGTCATCTGCATACAGATATATGTCGTCCTTCAAAAAGTTAAACAACAGTCCCTAAGCTTGTCGTCAATATGTTAAAAAGTATAGAGGACATTGGAGAATCCTGGGGGCCCCCCTACCAGAGGCTTCCATGAGTCATAAATCTGTCCATTTTTTGGATTCTATAGGTCCTATTTCTGAAAATATCCTGCAAACCATTGTAAAACCAATACTCCTAGACCAAAATTCTCTTAAGATGTTCAGTGAGACAGTATGGTCCACCAGGTCAAATGCTGAGGATAAGTCAAACTGCAATAGAATGACTTGATGACTTTGGGATAGAAAAAAATATCTAGCTTGAGTTAGTAAAGAATTCAAAAACATCTCCGTACTAAAACCTTGCCTAAATCCTGAGTTCTTAAAATCAAGTCATGTTGGTCCAAATAGTCTTCTAATTATCTATCTACAAGATCCTCCATAATTTTTATAAACATTGCCCCAGGTACATTAGATAGATTGTGAGCCTGCCGGGACAGATAGGGAAAAATGCTTGAGTACCTGAATAAATTAATGTAAACCGTTCTGAGCTCCCTTGGGAGAACAGTATAGAAAATTGAATAAATAAATAAATATGGATGTTGGCTAGAAGCTGATAATTACATATTTGAGTAGGATACTAGCACATCTGGGAAAATATGCATGTATGCTTTTATGCTTGAGTCCTTATGCCAGCTATAGAACTGATGTAAATGTTTGCACCTAGTTTCACGCCTAACTGTACACCCCGCCTAGACTGATGAGGGAGCTCCCAGCTTCAAAGTACATGCCATCAAAGACAGGCATGCACAAAAAAGTGTGTAGCCAAATTATACTCATTTACAGTCTAATCCGCTATAATAAAACCCTTAGCGTACATGTGCACTTCAAATGGCATGATCCCTGCATCCGTGATCTGTGCTTCTGTGGCCCCGCATGTGCAGTAGAGTAGAACTCTGCCTGCGATGCTGCAAGCGTCACGCTGCCGACCACATGGATCCCTGCCCCACTCCTCCCGCAAGTGCCATAAAATTAGGGGGGGAGGGGGTGGACTGACATAGAGTTGTTTGTGTCCTAACTTTTGTCCAGACTTCTAGCTTGAATTAAAATTCAAAGTTTTACTGCTGGGTGGAACTAGCCAAGTTTGATTTGGCTTTAATTTTCAGAGTGTATTTATTGGGATTTTGCGAATGCGAAGCATTCCCACAGTCTCTTCCATCATACTTGCAATGGAACTAAAGTGTCAAGTAATGATCTAAGGGCTAGAGTCACTAAGCAAACCAATCATGTACCGATTGGTTTGTGACCCCGACCCGATTCACTAACCTCGTGGCCGATCATATTCCGAACCGCGCAGGCAAATGAGGGTAAATGGCATGCAAAGTAGGATGGTCGTGATTCACTAAACTTTTCCAGGTACACCGACTGGACTGGCCGATCCAAAAAGAAGCGACTGGTCAGAGTGCTAATGACCTAGTTCCTTAACTCGACCCTCGCAGGGATCCCACGTGGATGTCCCATTTATGCTTAAAGTCGAGCACGCTGGTGGCCTCGATCACCTGCACTGGAAGTTTGTTCCAGTGATCTACCACTCTTTCTGTGAAGAAATACTTCCTGGTGTCACCATTAAATTTCCCTCCTCTGAGTTTGAGTGGGTGCCCTCTTGTGACCGAGGGTCCTTTGGGAAAGAAGATGTCGTCTTCCACCTCGACACGTCCTGTGACGTACTTAAACGTCTCAATCATGTCCCCCCTTCCCTGCGTTCCTCTAGAGTGTAGAGCTGCAATTTGTTTAGTCTTTCTTCGTACGAGAGACCCTTGAGCCCGGAGATCATCCTAGTGGCCATCCGCTGAACCGACTCAACTCTAAGCACGTCTTTACAGTAATGAGGCCTCCAGAATTACACACAGTATTCCAGATGAGGTCTCACCATGGTTCTGTACAGTGGCATTATGACTTCAGGTTTACGGCTGACGAAGCTTTTATTGATACATCCCATCATTTGCCTTGCCTTGGCTGAGGCCTTCTCTACTTGTTTGGCAGCCATGTCGAGGACCAGTTTTCCAACGTAAGCAGATCCTGCGTCATACTATCCTGCAGATTGCTTCCACTTACTATATTACATAGTTTGGCGTCATCGGCGAATAGTGTTACTTTACCCTGAAGCCCTCGGGTCAAGTCCCTTATGAATATGTTAAAAAGGAATGGACCCAGGACTGAGCCCTGTGGCACTCCGCTAGTTACCTCCGATGTCTCAGAGAGGGTGCCGTTGACCACCACCCTCTGAAGTCTTCCACTCAGCCAATCATTGACCCATGCAATTAGTGTCTCACCTAACCCCATCGATTTCATCTTGCTTAATAGTCTGCGGTGTGGGATGCTATCAAAAGCTTTACTGAAATCCAAGTACACTATGTCCAGAGACTCTTCCGAGTCTAGCTTTCCTGTTACCCAATCAAAGAAGCTGATGAGATTGGATTGGCATGACCTACCCTTAGTGAATCCATGTTGACTGGGATCCCTTAGATTCCCCTCATCCAAAATCTTGTCTAATCTACCTTTAAGTAGTGTTTCCATGAGTTTGCACACTATTGATGTGAGACTCACTGGTCTGTAGTTCGCAGCCTCTGCTCTGCAACCCTTTTTGTGCAGAGGAACGACGTTAGCTGTTTTCCAGTCCAGGGGGACTCTCCCCGTACTTAGGGAGAGATTGAAGAGCATGGCTAACGGTTCCGCCAGGACATCGCACAGCTCTCTGAGCACTCTGGGGTGCAATTTGTCTGGTCCCATGGCTTTGCTCACCTTGAGTCTTGACAGTTCGCTGTAAACATCAGCTGGTGTGAACTCAAAATTCTGAAATGGGTCTTCCCTGCTTGGTATTGCTTCCAGCTGTGGCCCGTGCCCTGGTGCCTCGCAGGTAAAGACTGAGCAGAAGTAATCATTCAGTAGTTTGGCTTTATCGGAATCTGTTTCCACATAATTCCCATCCGGTGTCACTAATACACCTGAAGAAGGATTTGTCCCCTTTCTTAATGTTCTTTGCTAGAGTTTCTTCCACTCGAAGTCTGGCCTCTCTGACTGCTGTTTTGACCGCTGCAGACCTTGTCCTGTATTCAATGTTAGCTTCTTTTTCCCCCGTGCGTTTGTATGAAAGAAATGCTCTTTTCTTCTCCTTGACGAGGTGCGAGACCTCATCAGTAAACCATTGGGGTTTCTTTTCCTTTGTTGTTTATTTACCGATTTTATGTAGCGGATAGTTGCCTCGTGTAGGGTCGATTTCAGGGTTGACCACATAGCTTCCACATTATCAGTTACTTCTTGAACCTGCAGCGTCTGATGGACAAAATCTCCCATGTGTGCGAAGTCAGTACCCTGGAAATTGAGTATCCTCATTTTTGTTTGTGATCTAGGGAAGCCCTTTCTAAGGTTGAACCATACCATGTTATGGTCACTGGTGGTTAGCGTTTCTCCCACCGAGACCTCCGAGACACTTTCCCTGTTCGTAAGTACCAGGTCCAGGATGGCCTGGGCCCTAGTGGGTTCTAGTACCATTTGTTTGAGCCGTACTCCCTTCATGGACGTTAATATCCTCCTGCTCCCGCAAGTTGTCACTGAGAGTGTGTTCCAGTCTACATCAGGCATGTTGAAGTCCCCTAGCAGAACAACGTCCCCCCGTAAGGTGATATTCTCAATGTCTTCAATTAATTCTGCGTCCTTGTCCTCCGATTGTCTTGGAGGTCTGTATACCACACCAAGGTACAGGCATTTTTCTCCGCCTCTGGCCAGATTTACCCAGATGGATTCCCCGGTGTACTTGACATCTGTGATCCTGGTTGTCTTGATGTTATCTTTGATGTAAAGTGCTACCCCTCCTCCTAACCTACCCTCTCTGTCTTGGCGAAGCAGGTTGTATCCTGGTATAGTTATATCCCACCCATGAGAATCTGTGAACCATGTTTCGGATATTGCTGCCACGTCCAGGTCTGCATTCACTATTTCTGTTTCTAGTTCTAGGAATTTATTCCCTAAGCTGTGTGCGTTAACATACATAGCTCTCCACTCTTTGTGTTTGCTAAACCCCTATAGAGAGTTACCCATCTGATTTAAAGTGTCTCCTAGCGAATCTTTTGCAGTAAGGGTACTTACCTCGGATTTAAAAGCGGAGTTTTGGTTCACCACATCAGGATTGTTACTTACTGCTCCGGTATATAAGTGGGTACCCTCCTCCAACTTACCTAGTTTAAAGCCCTTCGAAGCAGGCGGGCTAGTCGGTGTCCAAAGATGTTCTTACCTCTGTTGGTCAGGTGGAGTCCGTCTGGTCCCTGGAGTCCCTGTAGTGCCTCTCCGTGATTCAGGAATCCGAAGTTCATTTCCTGGCACCATCGTTGTAGCCACTCATTCGTCTTCAGGATACGTTCATCCCTGTCCCTTCCCTTGCCCCTAACAGGAAGAATTGAAGAGAATACTACCTGTGTTCCTGTCTGCTTCAGCCTCTCCCCCAGAGCTCCAAAGTCTTTAGCTATGCCCTCCAGGGTGTTCTTGGCAGTGTCATTCGTTCCGATGTGGATGAGCAGCATGGGGAAGTGGTCCTGGGGCCTGAGAAGTCTATCAAGACAGGCGGTCACATCTCGTATTCTGGCTCCAGGCAGACAGCAGATCTCCCTCAACTGCATATCTGGTCTGCATATTGGTCCCTCGGTGCCCCTCAACATGGAATCCCCGATGGCTATTACTCTGCGCTTCTTTTGGGGTGGCCGATCCGTTGTCCCCGGAGATGAAGATGTGTGTTGATCCTGGTCCTGCTCCACGTCGGTAGTCTCTTCCCGCCTCACGTTGGTAGTTTCTTCCTGCAAGACGTGGAATCTGTTCTTCAGGTTAAGATGTGGAGTCGATGTGGAGCTGCCCTGGTGAGAGAAAGAGTAAGAAGGTGAAGAGATTGTAAATGGGGGGGGGGGTGTCTCCTACGTTTACCTGTGGAGGAGGTCATTAACTGCCAGGAGTCAGGGTCTGCATCCATCTCCTGAACTCCAACAGTTGGTTTCAGTGTCGATGGCCCTGGTGTCGCCATGGAGGATCTGTCACGGGCCTGTTCTGTGATTTGGGATAGTTCCTGCACTATTCCATCGATATAGGTCTCGTCCTCTCTAATGCCTCTCAGGCGTTTCACCTCCTCCCTGAGGTTCCTTAGTTCCTGCATGATGTCATCATCCTGCTGGCCGACCTCCTCTGTCTGTGTAGAGGCCGTAATGTACTGCTGTGGGATGGCCTCGGTCTGCACGGAGACATCCTTTCCTGGTGCTGTGTTTTCCTCCGTCTGTGCGCAGGCTGAGGTCACCTCCTGGATCACCTCAGTGTAGGGAATGCCGATCTTGCTTGTAGTTTTCACACTTCTTGTTCGCCCTGCCATATTCGGGTAATATACGAGGTCTGCCTGTTAACAAGAAAAGAGAGTAAATGAGAGAGAGTAAAATGAGAGAGATAGTATGAGAGTATGTGAGGTTAGGGCCTCTGAAGGGTAGATTTGACAAGTTAGTATGTGAGGTTAGGGCCTCTGAAGGGTAGATTTGACAAGTTAGGGTGTCAGAGAGATCTGAGCAGTAGGGTGTTTAGAATGAAGGATTTGCCCTACAGTGTCCTGTTGCCCTAGATTTGGCTCTTCTTAAGGCTCTTCGCAAAGGCGCTCTCGCTAAGGTGAGCGCCTTTGCCGCTCGCCTTCATCACGCGCCGAACGGCTGCTCACCGTTGGCACGCCCCCTTTTAAGGGGGAGTCCAGGCTCCGACGCTGCTGATGACGCGGTGCGGGTGGGCGGAGCTAACTCTCGCCGCTACCCGCTCCTCACCGCCGCTATCCCCTGCTTCCTCCGACCTCCTCCGGCTTCCTCCCTGCTTAGCCTGCCTCCCTCAGCCGCTGCTGCACTTACTCCTCCTCCTCCTCCTCCTCTTCCCCCCCTGGTCAGCCAATCAGCCTTCTGCATAGCCGATTCCTCCTCCTCTCCTACCAAGAGCATACTGGGTATGATTTACTGCACCCGCCGGTGCCCCAGCTTTCCCTCTCCTGCCTTTTTACAGACTTAAAACCACATTTGCGGTTTTCAAAATTCACGGGGGAGTTCTGTATTCTGATATCCAACAGAAAAAAAGCTGCTTGCAACTCTGTAAGCAAGCGCAGACCATCTACAGACAAAGAAGATGGTCTGCGCATACTTCAGGATTGCTCACTAGCGATCTGTTTGGTCGGTGGGGAGCGTTCCTCCAATTGCCCCCATTTGCATGCTGGCCTTTAGTGAATTTGTTGACCTACCTCCAATCGCCCACGGATTGGAAACGGATCGAAGGTTACTGAATCTAGCCCTAAATCATTTCTACATGATGTAACACATTGGGCCAGGCCTGAAATCACAAGTCCTTCGAGTGGTAATTATCATAGTTTTTGATAACCAAGGAGAACTTGAACTTCAGTTTCCCTGGTCACACAAGTACAGAATCTTCTTCAGTAACACTGGATCTTACTCAGTGCAGCTCAAACAATTTGCATCGAATTGAAACATTTCTCTATTTCAGCGGTGTGTGGAATGTAATTCAGATTCTCTCATTTATCCTGATATGAATGCTCCCTACTGTGAGATTAGCATAGGAAATATCTGCAGAGTTTTCAATTTATATGAGGTTTGAGTCAGCATCTAAAGCAGAAATAATTGCCAGGTTTTTTTTTTCAGCAGGGATCAGCCAAAAGTTATTTTGTCAGTGCATGTCAATGAGGAGTTCAGGCATGATCTGCATTTCCACAGTACTTGGGCATTATCAGGGCTGTCAAAAGTTCTGAGCAGTGAGTAAGGTAGGATTAATGCATAAGCAAATTAGGCGCATGCTTTGGGTCAAGAGGAAACTCACGGATTTGTCAAATCTCTCCATCTGAGAAAGATAAATTCCTGCCAGATATGGGTGACTTGGGGCCAAAGTACAATTGGAAAGTGAAGCCAGGGTCGGCATAAGGGAAAATAGAGAGGACAGTATGGGGTTAGGTTTGGCAAAGAATATATAGAGGAGGATGTAGAGGGTTGGGGGGGGGGGAGGGCAGAGGTGGAAGGTAGGATTTTGTCCTTAATGCCTATTTTGACATGTTTGGAGGTGTGTTTGGTCTGGCTCCTTCAGTCCAAAAAAGGGTCGGGGAGTCTAGACTGGAAATCTTTTCACAACTACTTTCATAGAAGTTTTGTTCCTGGGATGAGCTCTGGAAGAGTTTAGAGTTAGTGGAATTTCTGTTGTTTATATTCTTTCAATAGCAGCATTATTGCTATAAAGCCTAATCATGTAGATTGCCCCATAAGAACCACTAGTCAGCTTGAGAAAGTGATCTTACAGTCTTTAATGTTTAGAGAGTAAGTGGGAAGGATGGAGGAGGTCATAATTTAAGGTTACAGAGAGCAATGTTAGGAAATTCTTCTTCATGGAGAGGGTGGTAGATGCCTGGAAGTGGTGGAGAGGAAAATGGTGATGGAATTCAAAAAAGCTGGGATAAAAATAGAGGATCTCTAATTAGAAAATGAAGGATGTGAATTAAAGAACTAAAGCCAGTATTGGACAGACCTGCATAGTCTGTGTCCCATATATGGGATTCGGTGTAGAATGGACTGGGGTGGGCATCAGTGTGAACTCCACTAATATGGAACATGAGGATGTTACTGGCCAGACTTCACGGTAGATATACTGCAAACAACGGGATGATTGGACGACAACTTCAGCATTTGGAGCCTAGGACAATACCAGACTTTACAGTCTATGGCCCGGAAATATCAAAGAATAGACAAGTTAATCTAATCATATATTTTTTAATGGGCAGACTGGATGGACCGTTCAGGTCTTTATCTGCCTTCAGCTTGGAAAAGAGACGGCTGAGGGAAGATATGATTGAAGTCTACAAAATCCTGAGTGAAGTAGAACGGGTACAAGTGGATCGATTTTTCACTCTGTCAAAAATTAGAAAGACTAGGGGACACTCAATGAAGTTCCAGGGAAATACTTTTAAAACCAATAGGATGAATTTTTTTTTTCACTCAGAGAATAGTTAAGCTCTGGAACATATTGTTAGAGGTTCTGGTAAGAGTGGATAGCATTGCTGGTTTTAAGAAAGATTTGGACAAGTTCCTGGAGGAAAAGTCCATATTCTGTTATTGAGAAAGACATGGGGGAAGCCACTGCTTGTCCTGGATTGGTAGCATGGAATATAGCTACTCCTTGAGTGTTGGCCAGGTACTAGTGACCTGGATTGGCCACCGTGAGAACGGGCTACTGGGCTTGATGGACCATTGGTCTGACCCAGTAAGGCTATTCTTATGTTCTTAAAGTCGGGCAGACTTTTATAGTCTGGGTCCTGTAAATGGCAAAGATAGAGAAGGAACAAGGCTGGAGTAGATTTCAATGGCAACTTATGTTGTTGGGAAGTAGCACTGGTGCCAGGCAGACATCTTCGGTCTGTGCCCCAAAATAGGTAGGGAGAGATAGAGATTAAGGGGCTCATTTTCAAAAAATATAGACATCCAAACGATGGCATAAACTGGCACTTGGACATCATACTGGCAAAATGTCCAAGTTGGCATTTTCAAAACTGATTTCTTAGACGTCTTTCTAGTCATTTTGTCTGCAGTGCATCTAAATCTTAAGGGGTGTGTTAGAGGTGTTTTGGGCGGGCCTTTGATTTAATTGATCACAAGTTGTTTCTATTATGACTAAAAGAATTAGGATGAAGAGGTAAAGTCTTCTTTTGGTTCAATTTCTATTTTTTAATATTTATGTTATCTTTATGTAATTTTTCAATAATCAGTCAAGACAGAAAACTCTTGATATACAAATTTTCCAGACATGAATCAATAAATTTGAAAGGTAAATAAAAAGAAAAAAGAAAGACAAAGGAAGTCTTAGACCACTGTAACGGGGCTCCCGGATCTGTTAACCATCAGAGAGTATGCAATTAAGACATAAACTAACCCCTCCCCCCAAAAAAAACCAAAAAAACAAAAAGAAATTGCTGCCAGACTCAAGCTATGTCATATATTCCCTATTAGTCTTACAGCCCGTTACATTAACGGGTGCTAGAATATGTGTGTGTGTGTCTGTATTTCTTTCTTTCTCTCTCTCTCTCAGCCTGTTTCTGTATTTCTTTCTTTCTGTCTTTCTTTTTCCTCAGCTGTCCACCATCACCCCTTGCCTGCTCCCCCTGTCCATTCTAACGGATGCTTGAATATGTCTGTCTGTCTTTCTTTCTTTCTGTCTCTCTCCCTCCCACTGTCTGTCTCTCTCCCTGGCCCCCTTTATCTGTCTGTCTTTCTGTCTCTCTTCCTGCCCCTGTGTCCTTCTTCCTTTCTTTCTCCCTCCCGCTGTCTGTCTTTCTTTGTATGTGTCTCTCTCCCTGCCCCCTATGCATCAGCAGCATTTATTCCCCCACCCTCCCTGTACAGCAGCCACAGCACGTCCTTTCCCCTACCCCCGTTTCCCTTCCTGCGTTCTGGCCTGCACATTTTTTTTTTTTTTAATGCCAGCCTCTACAGCTGAAAATAATCTGGATATTCGGTAGCAGTATTTGATCAGTGGCTGTCCGCTTAATATCTGGATAGTACAGTGAGGTGCCAAAAGCATAGATATTTAGCTGTGATCCTGATAACTTATCTGGACAGGTTTAGGATTGACTTTGTGCTAGACTATGTTATTTTCCTGATAGTTACCTGGATAACTCATGTGGGTGTAGGTGGCCAGGTCAAAGGCAGGCCTTCCCTTGGTGATCAGGCTCTCGTCCATGGCAATGTGGTTGAGGCCGGACCCCTGGCCGAAGTCGATATTGATGTATTCGCCAGGGTCATGCATCTTTTAAACACTTTATTTACTTAAAAATCAACCCTGTGCTAAAGCTAAAGATTTCTTTTATTTTAAAAATTTATATTTTAACTGCAGTACTTTAATATTGGCTATGCAAACAGCCATGCTATTTTTCTTCTCTCCTCTCTCATGCTAGCTCCACGGTCACCTCAAGCTCTCTCTCTGCTTCTTCTCCCCATCTTTACAAAACCAGCATACCAATGAGAGGCCGCGAAATTCGTGCCTCTGCACATCCGTGGAATTAAGCCTGCTCTGCACTGTACTTTAGCCTTGCACGTTTCTCTGCACCCTCCAGGCCTCTGTAGCCTTCAAAAATCACCCTTAGGACTCTGGCTTCCTACTGCTAGAGTCCCTGTCACTTCCCACCGCAGCCCTAAAAATAGTATTTCCAGCAATCGGGGACCACCTGTACTTCTGTGCCCATTCCCAACCTCCTTGGGCTCTTCAGGTCCTCTGAGGCCTACCTTTAATCTTCGGGACCTGGCTACTACTGGACCAGGTCCCCGACGATACTCCAGTGCCGGTTCCCAGACCTATGGCCTTCCAGCCCATGGCCTTTTTTGTCTGCCCTCCACTGACATCTGCCTCAAGCTGCCGCGGCCTGCAGGCACCGACAGCCTCTGAGGCCTGCCCTACTCCCTCCTCGCCGTCGCGCGCCTTTCCCCTCCAGGGAAGCTTCGTATGTTTCCGCTGCAGCTTCGGCAGCCTCCTGTCTGCGGGCTGGCCGCCCGTCTGTGCACACACATCTGCGGGAGGAGGAGGAGGCCGGGGCTCGCGGGATGGTGGGGAGGCCGGGGTTGTGCGGAGCAGCAACGGCAGCAGCTCGGCCGTGCAGCCAACGCTAGGCAGAGTCGGGTTCGGGCATGGACCTTGCGCTACCCGGACCGGCTCCTCACTTCGCTCGTGGAGGCGATCGGCGGCTGGCTGCGGTCCCTTGCCCGCTTTCAAAGTTCATTTTTTAGTTCAAAGCCGACGCTGCAGCTCTTCTCTCGGTCCACGCCTGGTGCGGTTCGAGAGAGGAGCCACGGTGGCAGCTTGAGCTAAAAAATGAACTTTGTCAGGTAATTGCAAGTGTTGAAGCCCGCTGCGAGAGAGAGATGGTGGCAAGCGTGCATGCGCACTCTTGTGGCCACATCCCGACAGATCAGGACTCAGGGAACACGGGATAAGAGTGTGCATGCGCGCTTAGCATTTTATTATTCCCTATACTTAAGACACATTGTTAGAACTTAAATGTGTTTAACAATTTATTGAATAAAGGTATCGGTTCCATTTTATTTGGTCATTTATATTTATTGATGTTTAATTCCTTGACTTCTGATATTGCCTTTATGTTGTGTAGTGCTGTAGGGCTCCATATTGCCTCCACTACTTTTTTAGATTTAAATTAGTTTCTGAGCCCTTTGTCATTGCTGATACAATTGCCTGGTATCAGCAACTATTATTTTTATTGATGACGTCCAATTAATAGCATATACTTACCCTATGCTACAAAAAAATCAATGGCAGTAAAACCCGGATGTCTCAATCTGTCCTTTTTCAGGAGCCATATGATAACCCTAAATGAGAACTTTTCAGAGGCCCCTCCATAGTCAGGAATAATTGTAGGGTGTTATGGTCATCTTACTGGAGAACTCTCATGCTGCACAATGAAATAATATCACATCTTTATCCTGTCCATGTTTTTATGCTTTCAAACAACTATGATCTCATTAACGCGAAACAAGTTTTAGTATGCCTGGAGTTTTGTGGGAGAGTTTTTAAAAATTATTTATAAAACATTCATGGGATTTTAAAACTATTTGGATAAGGTAAGGAGCTAGAAATGGAAAAGAAGACTAAAGCATTTGAATTCTCCTTGAACCTTTAGTAATAGAAATAAATGTTTGTATCTATATCTTACTAAGTCTCTCTTTTTTATTTTATTTTAATCTTTAAAGATGTCCATCATGCTGCCAGCATCTCTTCATTATCTTGATGTCTTGATCTCATCCTATACACTGCCCTTCTTTTTCTCTTGGAAACCACTGAATCCTTTAGTCCTGAAAACTATATTTCATCTGTTTGGAGATCACGTCCTATAACCTTCAAAATGAATGCCCATCAACAGCTTGAATCCTGATTTTACAAAACTGAAAAGAAGGTAATGCCCGTAAGATAATATGACATCCAGGATGCAGTATAACAACATCAATGGAGTTGATTTTTCAAGTCAACCTATGGCTTGTTCAGAATTGTACAGAAGACTTTTGGACCCAAAAAGAACAGTTGGTAAAATTCATAACTGAAATAGCATGAAAGCTTATCAGTTTCTGCACAGCTTTACCGTTCCAGGGGCCCTGTCTATATTGCTCTTCAACAGAAAGAAATTAGGATTAAGCTACAAACTGATATTTCCAGTCCATGCCGGGGGATGGTTTCCCCCAATAAAGCTGTCAGCAAAAGGCATATGGTCCTGGAAGAAGGCTCTATCCTCGCTAACAGGATTAGAGGAGAGACCTAATTCTGTCCCAGCAGAGCTATGTCAGTATGCCAACTGTGCCTGCTGATGGAGTGAAAAGCCTTGTCACACTTTACTAAGCATTGAACATGCAATTTGAAGCAAGTGCGGAATTAGTGATCCATAGGAAAGCTGGAGAATGATTTTTTTTTTTTAGTGTGGAGTCAAGTTACAGTTGAAAATGTGTAATCAGTAGTGAATTTATGTACTGCCTCTCATCCTTCATGATGTGGCATTTTCTGATTCTGAGTGAGTCCTGGCGCTTTATAGGAGTTTGTGTATACCAGTGTATCGTAAACTGTGTGCCCCAGAGGATTCTAGGTGTGCCCTGAGATGCCGGCGAGGAGGAGAGGTGCCGGCTGTAGTCAGTCAGTCGGCGCCTGTGCCTCTGCCCCTTCTCCTCACCTCTCCTTCTGCAGCACCCCCACCAGCAGTAATAGGTGGCTCAGGGCCGCAGCTGGAGGACATCCGCATATGTGCAGACATTGTGATGACATCCACGCATTTTTGGGCACCCTCCAGCCTCAGACCCGAAATTAGTGTGCCAGCAATTTAAAAATTTTGCAACACACTGGTGTATCCCATACCCAGTGATTTCTTCTGGAAGAGGTTAGAAAAAGAAGGCCTCGGTCACTGGGCTTCTGTTCTCTCCAGCTGCTGTAACCAAATTTAGTTTCCAAATGACTAGGCTTATCATGAAATATAATAGCCTGGTTCATAGTCTAAAGCGCGCGAGGATAAAGGCACGCGGACAACTGAGCGCTGAAGAAAAACCTTATTTTAAAGGGCTCCGATGGGGAGTGTTGGTGGGGAACCCACCCACTTTACTTAATAGAGATCGCTCTGGCGTTGGGGGGAGTTTGGGGGGTTGTAACCCCCCTCATTATACTGGAAACTTCACTTTTTCCCTGTTTTTTAGGGAAAAAGTTAAGTTTTCAGTATAATGTGGGGGGTTACAACCCCCAACCCCCCCCCAACATGGCAGCGTAAGACAGCGCGATCCATATTAAGTAGAGTGACACCCCCTGTCAGAGCCCTTTAAAATACAGGTTTTCTTTGGCGTGATTAAGCCTTGTGCTCAGTTGTCCACGCTCGGTTGTCGGCGCGCCTTTGTCCTCGCGTGCTTTTGACCCGTTACCTAATAGCCTTGTACCATATAGTCGCACTCTGTGTGTTCCCTCTCCCCCTTTCTACCTTATGTCAAACTCTTCTGCTTCATTTGAAGTACATTGCCTGAGGGAATCTTAGCAGTCCTCCTGAGAGCTTGTGTCTTAACTGTACCCAGCCGCACACATGGTGTAGTCTGCACTAATTTTATTTGTTTGGAATGCCAATTGAAAGTTGGAGGGGAGGGTGTGTTGTCATTTTATTTTAGGGGAAGGGGAAACTTTGATTAAAGCACTGGGTAACAGTGGGGAGGGTGAGAGGCAAACGGGATAGTGGTGCCCCTCCCCCACCCTCTTCTCAGTCCCCCACCGCCACACGCTCCTTCCCTGCGACGCACGTGCCACGTCCATTCCCCTGTACCTCTGTAACATTCCTGACGCGAGCAGCAACTCCCAAGCTGCTGTCGTGCCAGCGTTGGGTCTTCCGCTGATGTCACTTCATAGGCGCGGGTCCAGGAAGTGACATCAGAGGAAGAGCCGACACTGGCACAGCAGCAGCTTGGGGGTTGCTGCTCGTGCCAGGAATGTTACAAAGATACAGGGGAAGGGAAGTGACATGCACCGCCCCCCCCCCCCCCGGCCCACTCCTTACTACACCACTGCTGGGTATTAATACTCTACCAAAATACTAGAAAGTAGTTTTACATGTCAAACATTTTACCCTGTCTGTCTCAGTAGGCTTACAATCTATCTGATGTGTCTGGGGCAGCAGGGGGATTAAGTGATTTGTATAGAGGTCACAAGGAGCAGTGTGGGTTTAATCCCACAACCTCAGGGTGCTGAGGCTGCAGCTTTAACCACTGCACTTCACATGTAATGGATACTTTCCAGCTAAACCTCCATGGCTCAACCAGAACACTCCACAGTCCTAAATCTCATTCTTTAAGTTATATTCAAAAGTCCCAGTGTGTGGTTTAATCAGAAGAAATAGCAAACTTTTGTTTCCTTTCAAAGCTGTACATCACATAAATTATGCCAGAAGATTTTGTAACATTCAATATTTAACATATAAGAATGTGCACAATTATTGGATTTATTTATTTCATATAACAGTTTTAGTGGCTATGTTTTAGAAATATTAATTTCTTTGATGTTCTCAAGCTCTGCCAGTGGCGGATCTGTGAAGTGTGCTGTGCCGGGAGTTGTATTAAGACCTGCACTAAAATATGACTGTTTGCTATCAGGCCGCTTCAGAGACTTTTCTATCTCTTAAATCTGTTTTATTTTATTTTTAATTTTTTATCTTCTTTCATTATTTCTAATTCTTTGATTTTTGATCCTGGAACTGTATTACATATTTATTTTAATCAGGTACGTCAGCTAGATTGTGAGCCTTCGGGACAGATTGCGTAGTTTTTCTCAAGTGCCTGATTTCATTTTAGTTTGATACTTTGAAAACTGCTTAGGTCAGTAAAATGCAGGAGCGGTATATCAAATCTTAAATAAACATAAACATATTGTCTTCCAACCCAGCCATCAAGGAAGAAACACACACAGTGTACTTCAACATGCTTGCTCAAGAAGAGAGATGGGGGAATCCAACCATTTGAGTTAGGGGCATAGGCATGAGTGGACCTAAGCAGGGCAGGATTAATTCTTTGAGGGCCCCTAGGCACACAAGTATACTGGGTCCCCCTGCCCTGCCCCACCCCGCCCCTACCCCACCCATGTCCTGCCCCCATTTATCTATTTTCTTATTTACTTCTTTATTTCCACTTGTATTTCTGTTTTTTTAATTCAAAACAAACAAAGATTAGTATACCAGTGCACAGTTTTTCTTCTATACAACCCGCAAACATCTCTGAACAAATCCCCATTCCTTCCCTTCCCACCTACTTACCCAATACTTTAACTCTGAACCCTTTCCATGCATATATAAAAGTGTTCAAATATTTGTAAAGCAGTAATACTATCTGAAATATAAGTCTATATTAATAACCAAGTCTACAACGCCTCTCAACTGCCTCACTCTATGTCGACCAACTATAAACAACCAAATCTGCAACTCCTCTAGTACGTTCCACTCCATGTATGTTAACTTGCAACGAAACAACAAGGCAAGCAGTCCACCAAAGAATCCAACATGAAACAAAAGAAAATCGGCAGAAAATAAGGAGATTCAAATCAGGTTTATTCAAGGTGCTCCCAAGAACCATGCCTGATGCATTTCGCCAAACAAGGCTAGTCAACGCTAACAAAAAACCATGTCTTTCATACAAACAGAACACAGAAAACACTTTCGCCTAGTATGGAATAAGTAATCACAAACTAACCTCTCCCCCCTTTTAGTAGTAAGGTTTTTAGCCGCAGCCAGCGCTAAAAGAATGCTCTACAGTTTTGTAAAAGGGGGGATAAAATAGAAATACGTAGGCAAAGGTTAAATAAAACAATGCAACACCACAGAAAAGCGATGCATGTTCCCTAAAGCAAAAAAATAAATAAATAGAAATTTTTTCTACCTTTGTCTTGTTTGGTTTCAGCTCTCCTCATCTTCTTGTCACTCTCTTCTTTTCATCTTCTGTCCTTCTGTGCCACTTCCAGAAACTGTATGCCTCCCCCTTCCATCTTTCCCTTCACCCCCCATTGGTCTGGCATCCATCTTCTTCCATTCCCTCCTCCAATGGTCTGGCATCTTTCTCCTCTCCTCTTCTTCCCTTCCCTTCCCTCGCCCACACCCCTATGGTCTAGCATTTTACTCTCTCCTCTCTCTTCCCCCTACTTCCATCAGCATCAGCCCGCTTTCTTTCCCTCCAACCCAATTCCATCCAGTATCCTTCCCCCTTATGTTTCCCCCCTTTCCCTGCACACCAATTCCATCAGCATCAGTCCCTTTTCTTTCCCTCCAACCCAATTCCATCCAGTATCCTTCCCCTTAAATATCTCCCCCTTCTCCTGCACACCAATTCCATCAGCATCTGCCTCTTTCTCTCCTTCCAGAGGACTCGGGTGGGGGTATTTTTGTCCTTGTCTTTGGCAGCGTAGGCCCCCCGGGAGATCGACAACACCACCCTCCCCCGGCATCGACATCAACCAACCAGAATAAGTGACGTTGGAGGGGGTGGACCGGCAGATGCAAGGAGTTGCTGCAAGGTCCCGCGATGACTGCATTTGCCGGCTCTGCTCAGGGAAGAAGTAAGTGATGGAGGGGTTGGACCGGCAGACGCAACTCCTTGCATCTGCCAGTCCACCCCCTCCGACGTCACTTATTCTGGTTGGTTGATGTCGATGCCGGGGGGAGGACAGTGTTGTCGATCTCCTGGGGGGGATCAGCGCTGCTGATCTTTCCGGGGGGTGGGTGGGGGGGGGGGGGAGGCAACGCTGCCGCTCTTTCTCGGAGGGCCCACGTTGCCAAGGAAAAACAAAACACCCAAGTCCTCTGTTTCATCGGGCCCCCCTGACAACTTCGGGCCCAAAGCACGTGCCTACTGGCCTATTCATTAATCCTGCCCTGGACCTAAGCCAGCTAGAGCCTCTCCACTATTGGTTCAGGCCCACTCAGCAGCCGGGCACATCATTCATGTAGCTAGCAGAGATCTCCAAGCCCCTTCAGTTGAAGAAATTCACATTTCATGCCAAGTCAGTTAAAGCACGACTATCAGCAGCTCAAAGTACTGTTACTGGTGCTGATACCATGAGCATGGTACATGGGCTTGTGCCACTGGGGCTTGCGCGCATCTGAGAAGCTGAAAGCTATGCTGTCAGTAGTTTCACTGCCATCCCAAGGCGGACAGGTTTCAGTGGAGATTCAGACTAACGATGCACCACCCATCTGGGCAGCAGCAGATGGGCAGTGTTGAAGGCAGAGGATCACATTTGATGCGACAATGGTGATGACATCGAATTTATACTGAGCAGAAGAAAGGCCCAGCAATCTACTTCTGAATTCTGCCACGAAAACTTGATGATATTCATCAAATCTCTAGGACTCGAGCACAAGTCGATGGCACCTAACAACAACCATAAGCATGCTCAGTTCTCACCAGTAGTATAACCCTGGGTAGGTCTGGGGCCCCTTCCCACTTTAGGCTCAGGTCCCCCCAAACTGCAGTATTGTCAGTTGCTAAGGCTGGTTGGGTTCCCCAAGCCTAACCAGTAGAAGAGATCCCCTCTGGTGGCCAGAAACTCTCCAATACTGGCATTCATTGGCTTTTTCCATGGATTGAGGCCATGCTGGCCCCTTCCCTGCACATGCTTGGTTTTTATGCATGTGCAAAAACTGATCATGAATTGGGGGGGAAGGGGGAGGGTTACCAGACATCTGGATTTCCTTTTGAGGACATGTCTGGGGGTCCGGACAGCTTTTCAAAACCCAGCACTTTGTCTGGGTTTTGAAAAGCTGTGTCAGGCAGGGAGGAAGTCCGCATATGTGCAGAGCTACGCATGCGTGGACTTCCAGTCCCACAAGAGCAGGCAGCAGTGGGCGGGATTGTGGGGGGGGGGGAGGGCATAGCTAGGCGGGGCTAGGGGTCCAGATTTTCCAAAAGGAAAATCTGGCAACCCTTGGGGGAGGGGAGGGGCATTGAAATGGCAACAAATCTCTGGAGACGGGAGTGATTCCTGGGGATTGGAGGAGAGCGGATGTGGTCCCTATTCATAAAAGTGGTCACAGGGATGAAGCAGGAAACTACAGGCCGGTGAGCCTCACTTCAGTTGTTGGAAAAATAATGGAAGTGTTGCTGAAAGAAAGGATAGTGTATTTCCTTGAATCTAATGGGTTACAGGATCCGAGGCAACATGGCTTTACAAAAGGTAAATTGTGCCAAACGAACCTGATTGAATTTTTTGATTGGGTGACCAGAGAGCTGGATCGAGGACATATGCTAGATGTAATTTATTTGGTTTTCAGCAAGGCCTTTGATACAGTTCCTCATAGGAGGCTGTTGAACAAACTTGAAGGGCTAAAGTTAGGACCCAAAGTGAGGAACTGGGTCAGAAACTGGCTGTCGGACAGACGCCAGAGGGTGGTGGTTAATGGAAGTCGCTCGAAGGAAGGAAAGGTGACTAGTGGAGTCCCTCAGGGTTCGGTGCTGGGGCCAATCCTGTTCAATATGTATGTAAGTGACATTGCTGAAGGGTTAGAAGGAAAAGTGTGCCTTTTTGCAGATGATACCAAGATTTGTAACAGAGTAGACACCGAAGAGGGAGTGGAAAATATGAAAAAGGATCTGCAAAAGTTAGAGGAATGGTCTAATGCCTGGTAACTAAAATTCAATGCAAAGAAATGCAGAGTAATGCATTTGGGGATTAATAATAGGAAGGAACCGTATATGCTGGGAGGAGAGAAGCTGATATGCACGGACGGGGAGAGGGACCTCGGGGTGATAGTGTCCGAAGATCTAAAGGCGAAAAAACAGTGTGACAAGGCAGTGGCTGCTGCCAGAAGGATTCTGGGCTGTATAAAGAGAGGCGTAGTCAGTAGAAGAAAGAAGGTGTTGATGCCCCTGTACAGGTCATTGGTGAGGCCCCACTTGGAGTATTGTGTTCAGTTTTGGAGACCGTATCTGGTGAAAGACGTAAGAAGACTTGAGGCGGTCCAGAGGAGGGCGACGAAAATGATAGGAGGCTTGCACCAGAAGACATATGAGGAGAGACTGGAAGCCCTGAATATGTATACCCTAGAGGAAAGGAGAGACAGGGGAGATATGATTCAGACGTTCAAATACTTAAAGGGTATTAACGTAGAACAAAATCTTTTCCAGAGAAAGGAAAATGGTAAAACCAGAGGACATAATTTGAGGTTGAGGGGTGGTAGATTCAGGGGCAATGTTAGGAAATTCTACTTTATGGAGAGGGTGGTGGATGCCTGGAATGCGCTCCCGGGAGAGGTGGTGGAGAGTAAAACTGTGACTGAGTTCAAAGAAGCGTGGGATGAACACAGAAGATTTAGAATCAGAAAATAATATTAAAGATTGAACTAGGCCAGTTACTGGGCAGACTTGTACGGTCTGTGTCTGTGTATGGCCGTTTGGAGGAGGATGGGCAGGGGAGGGCTTCAATGGCTGGGAGGGTGTAGATGGGCTGGAGTAAGTCTTAACAGAGATTTCGGCAGTTGGAACCCAAGCACAGTACCGGGTAAAGCTTTGGATTCTCGCCCAGAAATAGCTAAGAAGAAAAAATAAATAAATAAATAAATTTTTAAATTGAATCAGGTTGGGCAGACTGGATGGACCATTCGGGTCTTTATCTGCCGTCATCTACTATGTTACTATGTTACTATGTAGCAGCAACCCATAAAAGTACTACCAAATGCCAGCATTGGAGAGTTTCCGGCCACCAGATGGGGATCTTTTCTGCTGGTGGGAGAGTGGGGATCCCTGCTAGCTCAGGTATTTAGTGGTCATTGGAAAGGGACAGGGAGAGTGAGGCAGGGCTAAATGTTGTGCCTCCCCCCTCTTTGGGCGCAGGCCTCCACCAAATTGAATGTCTGGCTAAATGAATGGTTCTTGCGGCCTGTGAGAATTGAGCATGCTTGCAGTGCCAGTATCAGCAGCTCAAAGTGCTGTTGCTAACTGCTATGTTATAGCTGGCTCAAGGTGGGAAGCAGATTTCTTAAGCTGGTAGGGAATGGAGATCCCCACCAGCTAAAGTGTTTTTAATTTTAAATTGGGGGGGGCAGGAGGGGGGGAAAGAGGTGCCTAGTGCCTGCTCATGTCACCTGTTGCCCCTCCAAAAATTCATGAAAACAGGTAAATGGATACCAATACCAGCAACAGTCAGTGTGCAATAAGTTCTGCTTCGGATCAGATACACCTCTCTGAGAGCTGGTTTTGGAGCAGCTCTTTGCATATTGGTCCTTTTCTTTGCTATATATTATGAGACCCTCATAAGAAGCTTGTTGTGTCTTAAAACTGTAATATACTGATGCAGAACAGAGGCTGAAATGCAACCATGTTGGGTGTTTTGTCGATAAAATTTGTTTATACACTATACTGTCCTCCTTTGGTTAGTAGTAGCAAACGTTTGTCCATCTACCTCCCAAAATTCTAGCTACACTGCTAATTTGAATTATTCATTTTTGATGTACCTTAGGAACAAACATCAGGGGAAATGTAGAGTTGTGCTAGATAATGGGAATAGTGCAGAGCTGTCCTGGATAGTGGGAATGGAGTCCCATTTTTAACTCTTTTATTGTTGTCTCAAGCTACAGGCTTGCAGCTGTGCTGGATCCATACTACAGCAGTCATTGCAAGACCCGTGCGCCTATCTGGAGTCCCCTGCCCCACCCCCTCCCCGGTCTTCATTAAAGGGCCTTGCATCTATCCAGAGTCCCCTGCTGTTGTCCCCCCCACCCCTCCCCAACGAGATCAGGTGCATCTTACCGTTCTCCTAGCAGCACTGCTCTACAGTCATCGTCAGTGTGAGTGAAGTAAACACGCTGCCTTCAGTGACCTGGAAGCTTTTCCTCTGCTACTGCTTCCTATCCCCGCATAGATGGGAAGTAGTAGCAGAGAGAAAGCTTCAGGGTCACCGGAGGCAGCGTGTGTTTACTTCAGTCACGCTGCCTGCGGCCCAAAGAGTTAAAGCAGTACTGCTGGGAAGAACAGTGAGCATGCACTGGATCCTGCAGTGGGGGTTGGGAGGAATAGCATGGGGAGGGTAAGAGATTCTGGACTGTGGGGATGGGGAAGAAAGGAAAGGAAAGATGTCAGACCTCCAGGGAAAGAAAGAGAAGGGACAGATAGAGATGCCAGACCATTGGGGGGGGGGATGTTAAGACCACTGGTTGGGGAAGGGGGGAAAAGAAGAGAGAGATGTCAGACCAGGCAAAGGAAGGAGGAGGGAGAGGTTCCAGACTAAGGCAGGGAGATGGGAAGGAAAAGACAGAGATGCCAGTTCAAAAAAAAAGGGGGGGGGGGAGGAAGGAAGGAGTGGTGAAAGATGCCAGTTCAAAAAGGGGGGAGGTAAAGAAAGGAGGCTAGAGAGATACCAGACTGGGAAGGAAAGGATAAAGATTCCAAACCATAGGAGGGGAAAAGAGGGAAGACAGATGTCAGACCATAGGAGAAGGAAAGAGGGAGGAGACGGTACACACACAGTGATGGAGGGGAAGGAGAGAGATAGGGAGGACAAAGTGCACAGGGATAGGATGGGTGGGGAAGGAGAAGGGGAGAGTGAGGGAGGAGATGGTGCATAGGGATGGGAGGAGTAGGGAAGGGAAGAAAATGGAAGAAATGCTGTTTATGGATAGATGGAAAGAGGGAAGAAGGGAAATAGGGAGGAGATGGCACACATGGATGGTGGAGAAGAGCAGCAAGAGGGATGAGATAGTGCATATGGATAAGGAAAAGTAAATAGATTTGAGAAGGAAGCAGAAAAACCCTACACTACTCTACTGTTCAACTGATTTGTAACCAAGAACTCTTAATACCTTACCAAGTATGCTTCCAACATGTACTCGACGCCTCTACTCTGTGTCTATCACTCTGACTTACTCCCACTCAACTTGTATCCATCCTTCTCCAATTGTACTCGACGACATCATTATAATTATCTTCGCTGATTGTCCAGCTCTTCTTGTTGTAAACCACCTCAAACTACCATGGCTTTGGTGGTATATAAGAATAAAATTATTATTAT
The DNA here is from genome assembly GCF_902459505.1 of Geotrypetes seraphini. Classification (NCBI taxonomy): domain Eukaryota; kingdom Metazoa; phylum Chordata; class Amphibia; order Gymnophiona; family Dermophiidae; genus Geotrypetes; species Geotrypetes seraphini. Next base: position 152,222,228 of record NC_047088.1, on the reverse strand, counting down.
TATTATATAGGTGGCACCTGCAGCCATAAAGGCTACTGGGGTTGTAGACAGGTGGATATAGTGGGTTTTGGGGGTGTTTTGGGAGGCTCACCATAATCTATAAGGGAGTTCTGGTGAGATGTTCATCTGACATCCTTTTTGTGAACATAAGAACATAAGCAATGCCTCCGCTGGGTCAGATCTGAGGTCCATCGTGCCCAGCAGTCCGCACACACGGCGGCCCAAAAGGTCCAGGACCTGTGCAGTAATCCTCTATCTATACCCCTCTATCCCCTTTTCCATCAGGAAATTGTCCAATCCTTTCTTGAACCCCAGTACAATACGCTGCCCTATTATGCCCTCTGGAAGCGCATTCCAGGTGTCCAGGTGAGTAAAAAATAACTTCCTAGCATTCGTTTTGAATCTGTCCCTTTCAACTTTTCCGAATGCCTTCTTGTTCTTTTATTTTTCGAAAGTTTGAAGAATCTGTCCCTCTCCACTCTCTCTATGCCTTTCATGATCTTGTAAATCTCTATCATATCCCCTCTAAGTCTCGTCTTCTCCAGGGAAAAGAATCCCAGTTTCTCCAATCTTTCAGCATATGAAAGGTTCTCCATACCTTTTATCAGACATGTCGCTCTCTTCTGAACCCTCTCGAGTAATGCCATATCCTTCTTAAGGTATGGCGACCAATATTGGACGCAGTACTCCAGATGCGGACTCACCATCGCCCGATACAACGGCAGGATAACTTCTTTCGTTCTGGTAGTAATACCCTTCTTGATTATACCTAGCATTCTATTCGCTCTTTTAGCGGCCGCTGCGCACTGTGCCGTTGGTTTCATTGTCATGTCCACCATTACCCCCAAGTCCCTTTCTTGGGTACTCTCCTTCAATAACATCCCTCCTATCGTGTAGCTGTACCTCGGGCATCTGTAGTACTTTACATTTCTCAACGTTGAACTTCATCTGCCATCTCGTCGCCCATTCCCCTAGTTTGTTCAAGTCTCTTTGCAATTTTTTGCAGTCCTCTTTAGTCCGAGCTCCACTAAATAGTTTGGTGTCGTCGGCGAATTTTATTATCTCACACTTCGTCCCTGTTTCTAGATCATTTATGAATATATTAAATAGCAGCGGGTCAAGCACCGAGCCCTGCAGGACACCACTCGTGACCCTCCTCCAGTCCGAGTAGTCGCCCTTCACTCCTACCCTCTGTTTCTTACCCGCCAACCAATTTCTGATCCATCTGTGAACATCTCCTTCCACCCCATGCTTCTTCAGTACCTTGTCAAAGGTTTTTTGGAAATCTAGATATATGATGTCTATGGGGGTCTCCTCTGTCCATCTGTTTGTTAATTCCTTCGAAGAAGTGCAATAGGTTCGTTAGGCACGCACGATCTCCCCTTGCAGAAACCATGTTGGCTGGTTATCAGAAGTTTGTTTCTTTCAAAATGTTCATCGATGTTGTCTTTTATCAGTGCTTCCGCCATTTTCCCGTGAACCGAAGTCAGACTCACCAGTCTGTAGTTTCACAGCAGTGCCCTGTAAGGTGCCCCACTGCTCTGTTGCCATGTCTGGGTGGCCAGTCCATCACAATACTGGCCCCTCCCACGTCCAAAAGGTCTTGTTCTGGATGTTTGGGATTGGATGAATTTTTGGTTGAGAATGTGGTATAAAGATAAATGTAGTGGCAGTCTGGGCGATCAAACGCATGGATGCAAGGATAGATGATTTGTGTATGTTTGTATTTATATGACAAAATGCTAATAAAACTGATTGAACTTAAAAAAAAAAAAAAAAGAACATATTTTAGACGTACTTTTTGAAAATAGACATTTTCCCGCTGCTGGCTTTGGGCGACTAATGCCCGATGTCTACATCGGACTTAGATGTATTTTTTAAATTATGCCCGTCAATTAGTGTTATGAGGTCATGGGGAAAGAGAAAGGTTTGGCCCCAGGGCAGGATTAAAGGATAGGCAAAGTAGGAAGGTGCCTCAGGCCTGAAGGGCTTGGGGGGTAGGAGAGGATGGGGGATTGATGATCTGATGATGTCATCACGCGTAGCTATGCCGATGTCCTGCTCCTACAGCAATATGCCGGGAGTGTATGTTGTCGAAATCCATTGTTTATTGTTTTCTCAAGACTTGCAGCAAAGCAAAAAAAAAAAAGCCCAGCTAATGGCTGCTCTTGAAAAAAGGAAGAGGACTCTGTGCTTTAGAGTCTTCTACTGTGCACTGCCAGTGCCATGGCAGAATGGAGGGGGGCATGCTGCAGATTAGGACAATATCTAGCTTCAGGAGAGAGGAGGAGTAACAGGAGTCACTGCCTGTTGGGCCTACATATGTGGCTGTGCCGCGTGAGAGTGACCCAAACAGAAACTAGTTGCTTGTTATAGGATCCAAGAGGTAGCAGGACTGAAATGGACAAAGAGCCTAACTTGGGGCAAACAAAAGGGGATTGGAGAGTAGTTTGAATCTGGGTAGGGGTAGGCAGTGGAGTAGCGAGAGTAAGAGGTGCCTGGGGTGGTGGCGCCCCCCCCCCTCCCTCTTCTCCACTCCCCCTCCCCATTCGCTTCCTCCCCTCCCTCCTGTTGCATGCATGTGTGCCCCTTCCCTTCCCCCATACCTCTTTAACGTTTTGGGCACAAACAGCAACTCCAAACTGCTGCTTGCGCCAGCATCAGCTCTTCCTCTGATGTCACTTCTTCTTAGGCACGGGTCCAGGAAGTGATGTCAGAAGAAGAGCCGACACTGGTGCGGGGAAAGGGAAGGGGCGTGCGTAAATGGTAGGGGGGGGCAGGGAAGGGGGGACGTAGAGGAGGATGGATGCCAGCGCCCCCACCAAGATGGCACCTAGGGTGGACTGCTCCCCTTTACTATGCCACTGGGAGCAGGGTTACCAGAAGTCTGGTTTTACCCGGACATGTCCTCTTTTTAGAGGACCGTCCAGACGGCTTTTCAAAACCCGGCATTGGTCTGGGTTTTGAAAAGCTTTGAGCTTGAGGCCACGTCTGAGGGCATCTGTGCATGCGTAGATGTAATGCAGTAATGTCACCACATTGCATCCGCGAATACACTGATGCCCTCCAGACATGGCCCAAAGAAATGAGGTTTGTGTAAGCAGGGTTGTGGCCAGGGAAAGGCTGGGCATCTTCTTTTTTTCCAGCAAAAATCTAGTAATCCTAGGTAAAGGGGGGGGGGGGGAGGTGACCTTGAATCTTGGAAGAAGAAAAGATTTGAGGGAGGGACCTGAGGCTCTGATTGGCCCAAGTTGTTTAAGGCCCCTCCTATGCACCGGGGAGGGGAAGGGCTGCCATTTTGAAATGACATCCCTATGGCATAGGACAATTTTAGCTAATGTCATGTCAAAGAAACCGTTCAATAACCTTTCTCAGTTCAAAATTTTTATACCTGCTACATCTACCCTTCTGCCTGCTCCTCCTATGAAAACTAACACTGGTGGGTCTGAAAGGGTCATTGCTTTCCCTCATTTTCCTACATTTATTCCTTCAAATATGATATCCCCAGCTGTTGCTTTTGTATAATTTAACTGGCGCATAAAACACTGAATGCAGGTGAAGGAAATCAGATAAAAGATCCTTCACATGGGCCATGTGACATCAGGAACGGTATCAGGGAGCAGAGATAAAAGTTCTCCCGTTCTGGACAGGTGACACAAATTCATTCCTTTCCCAGCAGGTGGGCCAAGAAGCTGAATACCTTTTTCTATCATTATAATGCTATGGTAACGAGAAAATGTTTAAACTCTCCATCTTTGTTTAAATACTTCCCCAGGCTGACAGCAGTGGGGCACTCCTTGATCAGCTGTCAGACTGGAGAGTGAAATTTCTCTGGAAAGTAAACAGCATGTTTACCAGTTGGAGATAATTCTCTATTATCAAGGGTGCTTGCCTGGGAGTGAGGGAGCCCAGGTTACTGACATCTTTGCAATATGTGTTCTGCCTCTGTTTGCAGCACTGGAACACTAGCAGTAAGGAAAGGGCACAGTGGGACAAGTGCAGAAGATGCTAGGAGAGAGGCTTTTTAGGAAGAATCTGGCAGCATTTTGACAAAATCCGAGTCTGTCATGTAGGCAGTGCAGCACTAGAGGAAAGTGGATAGGGACAGTGAGAAAGGTGATATAATCAGATGGTGAAATAATTAAATGCTGATGTAATAAGACAGAAAGGTTTCACCTTAGCCATGATTCAGTGTTTATGATTTGTAAATGAATTTAAAGGCGTGACGTATGGCATACGTTTTATAAATAAACCTATCTATATGTTAGAAGCATGAAATTCAAATATATTAATAATAGTGAGAACCCCCATCTCCTGTGATTTAGTAGGAGATGCCACATAATTAGCACCTCACTGCAGAATAAACAAGTTGCTGCATAATACAAGGACCAGCTGGATCCCTGCTAATTCAACTATCAGCTGGGGAAAGGGAATGGGAACTTGTATACTGCCTTTTTTGTCATTTCAAAGTGACGGGCACTGGAGGATTAAGTGACTTGCCCGGGGTCACAAGGAGCAGTACTGGGATTTGATCTCACAACCTGTGGGTGGAGAGGTAACAGCTCAGCCAGTGAGACACAGCCCTTCCTACACTATGAGGGGGTGCTGAAAAGTTATCAGCCCAAACAAGAAGAAAATGACTATGGGTTCCTTTTATCAAGGCGCGCTACGGGGGTTAGCGCGTCGGACATTTCATCACGCGCTAACCCCTGCGGCAGCCTAAAACCCTAACGCCTCGTCAATGGAGGCGTTAGGTACTAACGCGGCAGACAGTTTAACGCTCGGTATTCCGCGGGTTAAACCGCTACCGCGCCTTTGTAAAAGGACCCCTATAAGGGGCATTAAAAAAAAAAAAGGATCTAAGTCCTACTTGGATGTTTCCAACTGAATGTCCAAAGTTGGAGGAACAAAGATGGCCATTTTCAAATGGCAAACTGCTGGTGGTCCAAATATATATATATATTTTAATCGTCTGCTTAGACGTCTTGGCCACTGGGACATCTAACTTCATACCTCATTTTCAATCAGAAAATCATCTATGTTGAGAATGTCCTAATCCTGACCATTTGTATGTGGGTGGGGCCAGCATTGTAATGAACTAGCCACACAGACATCCTAACAGAGCAATGGGACACCTTAGGCAGGGATCTCAAAGTCCCTCCTCGAGGGCCACAATCCAGTCGGGTTTTCAGGATTTCCTCAATGAATATGCATTGAAATCAGTGCATGCACATAGATCTCATGCATATTCATTGGGGAAATCTTGAAAACCCGACTGGATTGCGGCCCTCGAGGAGGGACTTTGAGACCCTTGCCTTAGAGGGCACTGCTGTGAACTTCACCTAAAGGGAACCAGCTGTATATCTCACCTTAACCCCCTTATAATTTATGGTGAGCCTCCTACGTACCACCCTAATAACACTTATGGCTGCATGTAGCACCTATATGGCAGTATAGTAGGGTTTGGGTGGGCTCATACATTCTGCCATAAATGTAGTAGTTAGAGTGGCTTATGGGCCTGGGTCCTCTCTATGGTTCACTAGCCACCCACCAGGCTACTTAAGACACTTGTGTGCAGCTCTACTAGGCTTCCTCATACCAGATGCTGCTGTTTTAGAGACAGGTTCTCATTTTTGTGTGATGGAAGGGGGGCAGTGACCACATGGGGAGTGTGGGGGTGTCTTACTTCGATGCATGCTGTGGTCATCTGATTAGTTTGGGCACCTTCGTGGCACTTAGATGCTTCTAAAACAGGTCTAGTTCCAAATGTCTACGTTCCATACAGGATGTCTTGCAAATGTGTGATTTATCACTGCAAAATGTCCATGTCTAATCCACTCTAGGGAACATCCAAAGCCCGCCCTTAGCATGCCTCCACCACACCCATCTCATGCTCTGGATGCACAGAGGCTGGGACACCTTGCTAGACATCTAGAAAGACGGTCTCGATTTATCGGCACTTGGACGTCCTGGCGATTAGGACGGTCAAATGCCAATATAGGATGCTTTTTGGACGTCTATGTTTTTTGATTATGAGTCTGATAGTCTCTGTACTGGGCGGTTGGGGGAGGGGGGCAGGGAGGGGATGGAATTAAAGAGCTGCAGCGGACTAAATTGTAAAAAAATATTCAGATACTTTTTCCATCATTCTGACTTTAAATTTTTAAATTTGTAGAATCCTAAAAAAAATAAATTAATACAGACAGTTGGAAATCCAAGGCTCCTGAGTCCTCAGCACATTTGATAGGGCTCCCCTATACCTTTGCACCCAAGGCACATACCTAATTTGCTTATGTTTTAATCCTACTCTGTTGACCGGACTATATTGAGTGAGAGACAGAGAGACTTTACTTTAAAGATTAAGCCTCTGAAGTAACAGAGTGGACTACAGACTTTTTGGTGTTCATAAATAAAGTACATTTTACCTGCAGTCTGTGTGTGTGTGTGCATGCCACATTTCTATGAGGTCCTGCAGCCATTCACAAGCCACGGTGTGAGAGCTAATATTCTAAAACATTAATGAATATAGCATGATGTAAATGTTAATGTCTAATTTATAGAATATGGCAAGTTGCAACAATAAACTTTCCATATTGTAGAAAATAGTTTTGTATACAGACCTTGCTTGTAGTTTCCCAGGGGTCCTCTTCTACCACCATAAAAAAGGGATGTGTGCTTTACACAATGGGATTAAATTTACAGCAGGACAGCTAAATGAGTCATATGTAAAGCAGCCCGTTTTAAGTCAATTTTATAAAGGCAACATAAGTTCTTCTATGCCTTTATAAAATACGATCTTAGAACCAGCCTGAATAACATACAGATTGAAATGCAAAAATTTGCACCTGTTTCAAAGCTGGGGTAAATGTTTGCATTTACCGTATATACTCGAATATAAGTCGAGATCCCCATTTTTCCCCCTCAAAAAGGAGGAAAAATGGTTGACTCGAATATAAGATGGGGCTTAATATTCAAGTGCCATGCTCTGCCAGGATCTGCACTCAGCCCCCCTCACTACTTGCCAGGTTCTGCACCCAGCCCCCTTCTCTTCCTGCCCTACTAGGCTATGAAGCCAGCCTCTCTTCCTGCCAGGCTCTGAACCCAGCCCCCCTCACTACTTGCCAGGCTCTGCATCCTGTCCCCCTTCCTGCCAGGCTCTGCACAATGCCCCACTTTCCTGCCCTGTACTCTCTTCTCCCTCTGGTGGTCTAGTGGTAGGCCGGGACAGGAGGGATCCCTCCTGTCCTGGCCAATACTAACAAATTTTTTACCCCCTCCCCCCACGTACCTTTTCTCGCATCCCTGGTGGTCCAGCGGTGTATGGGCAGGAGTGAACTTTCTGCGCTCCTGCCCTGCGCTGCGCCCCTCCTTCTCACCCTCTGATCTTGTGGCCAGCGGCTCACTGGCATGCAGGAGCCAGCATCTCGAGCTCCCACCCGGCCCTGCACCACTTGCTTAAGGGCTGCTGCCAGTTCTCACGAGTCCTGCGAGAACTGGCGGCAGCCATTCAGCGAGCGGCGCAGGGCCAGGTGGGAGCTCGAGAAGCTGCATCCTGCATGCCGGTGCGCCGCAAGATCGGAGGGCGAGAAGGAGGGGTGTAGAAAGAGGGGCACAGCACATGGCAGGAGCGCAGAAAGTACTCAAAATGTATGCTTGTGTATTTTATAAATCCACAGCTCCAATTGAAAGATAAGTGTCTTAAAAACTTTTTAAACTATTAAGTTAAAATAGAAATATAAAATAAATATGAAAAAGGAATAAAGTAAAATAACAGAAATTACAAAATAGATCGATGATGATTTCAGCAGCTTTTTCATTATAAAAAGTGAAGGATTACTGTTTTAAATTCCAATGATCCAAGAAGTTGTTATATGAACAGTTAAAGGATTTATGAAGGTCACACATAATTGTGGCACCTGGTTTTATAAATCACAAACATGCAGTGTAACTCCACCGGCCTCATGTAATAGCCTGACCCCTAGCAACAGTACTTTGAGACTACCAAAGGCATCATTTTGAACTCAAGGGCCAACCGGGCAAGATTGTCTGCTACTGCCCCCACCCTCCTTTAAGAGACAGTTGGCCTGACTTGGGGCTCACTGTCATTCTTAATGCAATCAGGAACCTACAATGATCCTGCCTGTAGCAGTCCTAATGATGAGTTCAGGATGGTCTTTTGTTTAATGTTATTTTAATAAAATTTCTGCCTGTGGTAGACATTTTGGCAAAGTTTTGTATATGGTACCAGTGGCGTAGTAAGGATGAGCAGCGCCTGGGGTGATGGTGCCCTTTCCCTGCCCTCCCTATTGCACATGCGCCCCCCCTTTCCTTTCCCCACACCTTTTTAAGCTTCTCTGACGTGAGCAGCATGCCCACGTCGGTGTCGGCTCACCCTTTGACATCACATCCTAAGCGCGGGTCCCAGATGTGATGTCAGATAGAGCGCCCATGCCAACGCAAGCAGCAACCTCACGTTGGGGAAGTAAAAAAGGTACAGGGAAGGTAAGGGGTGTGCACGGCAAGGAGAGGAGCGGGGGGGGGGGGAGGAGGGAGTACCACGCCCTTAGCAAGATGGTGCCCAGGGAGGACTGACCCCCTTACTATGCCATTATATGGTACAGTTTTTCCAACCTTCACTAATCTGATTATCTGGCGTATCCAACAGACCTCCTGGTCATGCCATCACATCACTGTTAAGAAGCGTGCGGCTTTTCCTTCTGTTTTCTAACCATGCACCGCAAGAAAACCATGTTTTTTCAAGCTGAGACCTCCATTTTATAGTGTGCGCAGCCATTTTTGGACCTGAGTCTCTGCTTTTGCAGTGAGGAAACCATTTTTGATCCGAGCGCATGTTTCATGCACCTCTCTTTGCATCGCCGTCCAGAAGTATGCAGGTTCTCTTCCAGTTTTCTGGCTTCACACACTACATGGAGGTCATGTATTTTGAGCTGAGACCATGCTTTTCCAGTATATGCAGTCATTTTTGGACCTGGGACCCCTGCTTTTTCAGTTGGAGAACTGTTTTTGATCTTAGACCAGGGGTAGGCAATTCCGGTCCTTGAGAGCCGGAGCCAGGTCAGGTTTTCAGTATATCCACAATGAATATATATGAGATGGATTTGCATGGACTGCCTCCTTGAGATGCAAATCTATCTCATGCATATTTAATGTGGATTTCCTGAAAACCTGACCTGGCTCCGGCTCTCCAAGATTGGAATTGCCCACCCCTATCTTAGACCATGCTTCTCTGAACGGGAACCAAAATATTTGGATCTGGAACCCCGCTTTTTCAGAAAAGGAACCATTTTTGATCTTTGATCATGCTTGTGTGCAAGGAAATCATAATTTTTGGAGCTGGAACTCTGTTGTTGCAGAGAACAAACTATTTTTGATCTGAGACGCTGCTTCTAACAATGTTTGTTTGAACACTGGATAAAAGTAAAGGAAGTGCTAAAGAAGGTTAACATTAAAAGACAGCATCTAGAAAGAAATAAACTGATGAAAACAAGCCAATATGGCTTCTGCAAGGGAAGATCATGATTAACAAACTTGTTGCACTTCTTTGAAGGAATTAGCAAACAAACGGATAAAGGAGCCCCCATAGACATCGTATACTTGGATTTCCAAAAAGCCTTCGACACGGTACTCCATGAATGCCTACTATGGAAACTGAAGAACCATGGGGTGGAAGGAGATGTACATAGATGGATCAAAAATTGGCTGGCGGGTAGGAAGCAAAGGGTAGGAGTGAAGGGCCACTACTCAGACTGGAGAAGGGTCACGAGTGGTGTTCCGCAGGGGTCGGTACTTGGACCACTGCTGTTCAATGTATTATTTAATTTATTTATTGAATTTTATAATAATACAAGTATACATTGATAACTTGATACAGATCAGAGATGAAGAAATAAAAATTAACATAAAAATTATTATAAACAAGTAATATTAACTCTTATTTAGCCCACAATATTGGAGATCAAGAAAAGAAATAAATTTCAATTCAACTATAAATTATTGGAGTAACGACATAGGTAACCCATTTCACTATCAGATGGAGGGCCATATCTAATTATTCATGGTTACCACACCTTCTTTAGAGGTAATAAATTCTAATAACTGTTTGGGCTCAAAAAATAAAAAATTATTTTGAAATAGCACATAACATTTTGATGGAAATTTAACAAGGAATGTAGCCCCTAGAGCGAGAACTCTTGGTTTTAAGGCCAAGAATTCTTTCCTATGTCTCTGGGTTTTTTGAGCTAAATCAGGAAAAATTCGTACATTGGAGCCCAAAAATTTATCATTAATATGACGGAAATACAAACGCAAAATAAATTCCCTGTCGCTTTCCAGGGCTACTGTGAGTATCAAGGTAGTTCTATCAGTCACAACCTCAAGGGAGTTTTCCAAATAATTTGTTAAATCCATATCCACATTTTGAACCAGTTGCTTTCCAATAGGAGTAGACTCCTCCTGTGGTCATCTAATATTTAGGTAATAAGCTCTCACAATTGGAGGTAAATTCTCCATTGGAATGGCCAAGGTCTCCTGAAAATATTTCTTTACTATTTCCACAGGTGATATGATAGGACATTTTGGAAAGTTCAATATTCTCAAATTGTTTCTCCGTAGTTGGTTCTCAAAATTCTCCATTTTATGTGAAATATAGGAGCTCTCTTTAATCCTTTCCAATTCCACTCTTTTCATTTGTCCCAAATCTTCTTCATGCTTCTCCAATTTTTCTTTTAAATTAGTTACTATAGACCCTTGTTGCTCAACCTTAGAAAGGACAGATCCATAATCCACTTTCAAGGCAGACAAAGAACGTTTCAGGTTGGAATCCATGATTGATATGGCCTGCCAGAGAGCCTCCATATCAATTTTTTCAGGCTTCCTCAACTCCCCAAACAAAACAGTTCTCCCTCCTGGAGCGTCTCTCACCTCTTCTATGGTGTAGGGACTTAGATGACCCTGTTCTCTTGCTCTTTCCTCCAAAGAGTCCCGTGCAGGTACCCCTCTCCCAGAGGTGTCCAAGCTTCCCAGTCTCGGAGGAAGAACTACCTCTGACCTCTGCACCAGTTCACTTCCGGGTTGGGGAGGAATCAGCCTTTGCTCCGGGCTCAATGACGCCCGGCTTCCCGCGCTGAGAGTTCCCGAAGAATCCGGGTTCTCCCCTGAGGTGGAATGGGTTCCTTCACCCAAACGCTTTGGATCGACGTTTGAACCATCCGCTGAAAGGCTCCAGTCACCGGAGGGTTAGGGCGAGAGGTTCCCTTCCTCTTCCCCATATTAAAATATGAGGGAGAGTCAGTGCGAGTGTTGGTTCAGGCGAGGTGAGCAGTGCCGCTCGTTCAGGCGTCCGTTCTCGACGCCATCTTGATCTCTCATTCCTGGCACTTCCTCGCTGTTCAATGTATTTATTAATGACCTAGAAACAGGGACGAAGTGCGAGGTTATAAAATTCACAGATGACACAAAACTTTTTAGTGGGGTTAGGACTAAAGAGGACTGTGAAGATTTACAAAGGGACCTGAATAAACTGGGAGAGTGGGCGAATAAATGGCAGATGAACTTTAATGTAGAGAAATGTAAAGTTTTGCATATAGGAAACAGAAACCCGATGTACAGCTATACGATGGGAGGGCTGGTAATGGGTGAAAGTAGCCTTGAGAAGGACTTAGGGGTACTGGTAGATAAGACGATGAAGCCGTCGGCAAAGTGCGCAACATCCTCAAATAAGGTGAACAGAATGCTAGGTATTATCAAGAAAGGTATTACAACCAGAACGAAGGATTTTATCCTGCCATTATATCAGGCGATGGTGCGCCCGCATCTGGAGTACTGCGTCCAGTATTGGTCGCTGTACCTTAAGAGGGATATGGCAATACTTGAGAGGGTTCAGAAAAGAGCGACGCAATTGATAAAAGGTATGGAAAACCTTTCATATGCTGAAAGATTAGAGAAACTGGGGCTCTTTTCCCTGGAGAAGCGGAGGCTTAAAGGGGACATGATAGAGACGTACAAGATCATGAAGGGCATAGAAAGAGTGGATAGGGACAGATTCTTCAAACTCTCAAAAACTACAAGAATGAAAGGGCATTCGGAAAAATTAAGAGGGGACAGATTCAGAACCAATGCTAGGAAGTTCTTCTTCACCCAAAGGGTGGTGGACACCTGAAATGCACTGCCAGAGGGTGTGATAGGACAAAGTACGCTATTGGGTTTCAAGAAAGGATTAGATGATTTCCTGAAGGAAAAGGGAATTGAAGGGTATCGATAGAGAATTACTGTACAGGTCCTGGACTTGATGGGCCGCCGTGTGAGTGGACTGCTGGGTGCGATGGACCTCTGGTCTGACCCAACAGAGGCATTTCTTATATTCTTATGTTCTTAAAGGTGTTTTGAGCTGAGACGTTACGTTTATAGCATGGCAGCAATTTTTGGACCCGATTGGCCAAAACAATGGTAAGTCCCTAATTAACAACCTATCCAAAATCGGTCTTTATGTTTAATGGATTTTATAGTAAAATCAAGCTTCCACTAACGTGGGTGTGTTTATGTTACATAAAATTTTAATTTTATAAAAGACTACAATCCCTCGGAATCCTGATTATTAATACAGATTTATCACTGCTTGTGCACTAGTCCATGTGATGCCAAAAGAAAGTTAGGCAGAGCAAAGCAGAGCTTATCTGAATGTGATAATCAGATAGATGATGTGTCTCTGTGCTATTTTGAATTCCCCCTCTCCTCAGTAATAAAGGTGACAATACAGAGTGTTGATCACAGAAAGCAGAAGGAACCATAAGGATTAATACACCAAAATTTTAAGTCCTCACAGCCAGGAAGTTCCCCTGACAAACACTAACATGTGGCAGCTTGACAGCTTTCTAAGTTCCATGGCAGACATCCTTAATTAGGGCCTAGGTGAGAAATAATCTGAAAATTTAAATCTCTGTATTTCTCTCCATCTGTCTCTCACACATCCTTCCTTCCTTCCCCCACTTCTCCCATCCCTCTCTTTCTCTTCCCACTACTTTCCTTCAACTTCATAGATTGTAAGGATTGTGAAGCTGCAAAACCTAAACAGGAAAGCTAGGTTTTACCCTAGCCTAAGAACATAAGAATTGCCGCTGCTGGGATCGTGCCCAGCAGTCTGCTCATGCAGTGGCCCTTAGGTCAAAGACCAGTGCCCTATTTGAGTATGTTCTGGTCTAGCAGGAACTTATCTAACCTTTTCTTCAATCCCTGAAGGTGCTTTCCCCTATAATAGCCTCAGGAACAGTGTTCCAGATTTCTACCACTCTCTGGGTGAAGAAGAACTTCCTTACATTTGTATGGAATCTATCCCCTTTTAACTTTAGAGAGTGCCCTCTCGTTCTTTCCACCTTGGAGAGGGTGAACAATCTCTCTTTCTCTACGAAGTCAATTCCCTTCAATATCTTGAATGTTTCGATCATGTCCCCTCTCATTCTCCTCTTTTCAAGGGAGAAGAGGCCTAGTTTCTCTAGACTCTCACTGTATGACAACTCCTCCAGTCTCTTAACCATTTTTGTCCCTCTTCTCTGGACCCTTTCAAGTAGTACTATGTCCTTTTTTATGTATAGCGACCAGTGTTGGGCGCAGTATTCCAGGTGGGGGCGCACCATGGCACGGTACAGCGGCATGATAACTTTCTCCGATCTGTTTATGATCCCCTTCTGTTTAGCAGGACTCAGATCACACATTAGTGAACTAGAGATGGGGCATTCATTTGTGCACATTCAGTTAGTAAGTGCCTACAGAATCGATGCTGATGCTCAAGATGGAAATTCGAGAGAAGGTCCCAAAGCCCGATGGCAGGCAGTGCCTTCAGGGTCTGTTATGGCATGGGATAGAGCACAGCAATAACCCCGTCCAGCCCTGTATGCTTTAAAGTGTGGAAAGTCAGATTTGCATGCATTCAAAACTGACAAACAAAAACAATACTGCAGGAAAATGTACAGGGTAAAGGAATTTATTAAAATGACAAAAAAAAAAAAAAAAAATCTAAAATCAAGTACATAAACGACATGAAAAATATCAAAAACAGCTGGTCCTAATATTCCTTGTGTACCAACACAAGTAGCTGCGCTTTTTGTCCATTTTTTTGAATGGCATGTAAATTGTTTTTTAATCAGCACAGCCAATTAATACACCAATTAAAACCAATTAAGTTAGGCGGCAGTAGGACATCTACTGCCACCTAACTTACCCCCTTTTTTTTTTTTTTTTACAAAAGCCTGCAATGCAGGCCGGCCCGCTAAATGCTCCGACACCCATAGGAATTGAATAGGCATTGGAGCATTTGCTGCGTGGCACTCGGCTTGCGGTTTTGTATAAGGGGGCGCAGTTTTCAGAATTGGGCTCATAACGATTACATAATATCAGTTGGATTTACAACAGCAGGACTTGCTTAAATAAAAAACACCTTTTGCAACTCTGTGTGTTTCTTTTCTTCAGTCACCCTTATCTTCTATCTTATCTGACTATAATTTCTACCTCCTGTTAACCCCTTTGCTGTCTATTAAAATGTGTTAATGTGTATTGTGTTGACCTTGTAAGTAGCATACTATGCCATACTGTGTATTGTTATTTGAATATGTTTACTGCTGTATTGTCCTTTGCCTATATCTGGGCTATACTTGCTTTACCCTGGCCTGGGTGAATTTCTTCAAAAAGGTGGTAAATAAATCTTAATAAATAAAATAATGGCACACCTATATTAAATTCACAATTTTCACTTGATCCCAGTTTGGTTATTTATTTTTTTATTTTTTTACTTTTATTCCTAAAATGTAATGCCATTGCCTTTTCTAATCTGTCACTACCAATTTTTTTATTTTTTTTTAAGTTTGGTTGGTTGTTTTAATTTATTCTGATTAATCATTCAAACCCTACAAAAACAAGTGACAGAAAAATTTACAAGTAGAAAAAAACAGGAAATAATTCCATAATACCACATTTCCAAATACAAAGACCACAAAATTTGAGGGCCCAAATCAAAGAAAATAAAGGAAGCGTATAAATTAATGGTGCAACCACAACAAAACTACTGTGCAGCCAGGGTTCAGAATATATTATTTACCATGAGAGGCAGGAAACCTGTGCCCAAAAAGTCCTGCCTTCTTTTCTACATTGCTCTTTATAAGTCAGGAAATATTTGTTTCTTAGCTAACACTGAATTTCCAGGCAGAATGCAGGTGGCAGTCATCATCATAGCACTGAGTGCTACTAGTTGAATATTGACTTCTTTGAAAAGGGTTACCAGACGTCCGGATTTATCCAGACATGTCCTTTTCAAAACCCAATATTTTGTCCAGGTTTTGAAAAGCTTCCAGCCTGGGACCATGTCGGGAGGGCATCTGCACATGCACAGATGCGACGCGGTGATGCCATCTGCATGTGTGCATGCAGATGATGTCATCGCATCACACTTGTGCATGCGCAGATGCCCTCTCGACACAGCTCTGAGCACGAAAACAGTTTGAGAGATCGGGGCTGGGGGCGAGGCTGGGGCAAAATGGGGTGTGACTTGGGAAGAATGGGGCGGGCCTGGGGGGGCAGAGTCATGGGGTCCGGATTTTACAATAGTAAAATCTGGTAACATTACCTTTGAATCATCTGAGCCTCTTCATTTTTTTTTTCATTAGACATGTTATTTGTCAGTTCCTGTCTCTGCCAGGACCCTTTACTGAAGCAAGATTTTGACCTTTGACTGGTTCACAGCATCTCCATCATTGAACATAAACACTGTACTTCTTGTAAAAAGCCCCACTCTTGTGAGAACCCATCAGCTGCATTCATGGAGAATCCTCCTGATGTTGTTTCTCCTTAAATGTTTTTCTATTCCTTAAATAATTCTAATTCACCCCCTCTTTCCTTATGTATCACTGTCTAGTTAAGTATGTTTATCAATTGTATGTTTATTGGTATAAATTGTTTTATCTTGTCCCCTAAAATTATTATTGTTATACACATTGAAAATATTTGATATTGCGTTTACATCAAAATTTTAATAAACTTGAAACTTGGTCTCCACAAATATTGCCTTATGGAGGTGTGCTTAGTCACCTGCACTACCAAATAGTCCATCTTAGGCTGACAAAGAAGCTGCTGGCACTCTTGTGCCATAGGATAGAGATGGGACATGGCTCATGCAACCCTAAGAGCACCTTCTGGAGAGTCCCACTGCTTCGAAATCATATCAGGATGCCAGGGAGAGGAGGAAGACTGTGAACTCCCACCACATAGCTACGAAGAGGAAGTGGACAGAGCCAGCTGAGCGACTAAATTCAACTCCTGTATAGCCTCCAAAATGAGGTCTGGCAAAGTCACAGACTTAAATAAATGCAGAACCAAGGGATTGTCCCCTGGTTCTAAAGCCTCTGAGGGATCCAAAGATCCGGCATACAGTCCCGGATCCCCAGCCATGGGAAGTGTAGCACCTGAAAACAAGGGATCAGCAAGCTGGTCATCATCATAAGTATCCCTCAAGTCAGGGTCAGCCTGCCCATGAACAGTAGCTGACTGCGATGAAGCTGTGCCCAAAGAAGCAGTGCCAGCAAAGGACAAGTACAAGGCGGAGCATGAATGCGCAGGTGAAGAATGGCCATTCTGAAACACTTTCCACAGATATTTCATGAAATCTGTGAAAGCCTCCGGACCCTGGGACGCAGTCACCCTTGGATGACTTTACCTTCGTTTCTTGGGCTGTGGAAGGTCCACGTCTGTTCGCGCAGAACCTTCAGCCCTGCTGAGTCCCCAAAAAAGAGAAGTCTTCCCCAATGGGCTAGCCGAGTGCTTTGTCACCTGCTTAGTCAGGGGACAGGCTAAGCTTTTTGTTGCCACCTCCCCTGGTTGTGCCACGTGACACAAGGATGCTCCTGAGGTGCTAACTTTGTGCAGTCCTGGCAATAATTCACAATAGGAGA
Source organism: Geotrypetes seraphini (assembly GCF_902459505.1). Classification (NCBI taxonomy): domain Eukaryota; kingdom Metazoa; phylum Chordata; class Amphibia; order Gymnophiona; family Dermophiidae; genus Geotrypetes; species Geotrypetes seraphini. Next base: position 152,205,276 of record NC_047088.1, on the reverse strand, counting down.
GCCCAAAGACTCCATCCCAACAAGTTTTGAGGCAAAAATTTCAGTTTTGGAAGTGCAGGTAGCTTTTGAAAAAAAATCGCAGCAAATCCAAGATGGCCACAATTATGAAATTCATGTCAAAATCGCAATATTTTTCACATATAGCAAGTCACAATAATGGTGATTTTTAAGATTTTTCAGGTGGGAGAACACAGGGGGATATGCAGAAATCTTCAAACTTTCAAATTTGGTAAGGGGGAGAAAATGATTGTTCTAAGTATAAATTATATGTTTAATAATGCGTTTTATGAAATATTTATGTTCAGATAGTTGTATTGCATTGTCAAAGTTTAAAAATCAATAAAGATTTATAAAAAAACAAACCAAAACTGCCAAATTCAGATCCCCCCAATCTATCTCACAGTCTTTGACAGCCTTATTCACTGTGACCTGTGCTAGAAATGTACTGCAGCCTGCCTCAGCCCTCTTAACCTTTTCCTATCATGTGTCCCGGATGACGAGACATTCCAAAAAATGTTGTTGCCATCATATGTCCCATGGCATGGGACATACAGTACACCTTCTACCTATCATTTGTCCCATCTATTGGGCAATTGTGTTTACAATAGCCATAAATGATAACGGTGAATAATACAAAACTTTTCTAAAATAATTACGATTGGAACCAGCGTAACGTAAAATTTATTACGATAGGAAAAGGTTAAAGTAGAATCAGAAAATCACTGCCTCATGCTGTGAATGCCTCTTCAATACTAATCTTTGTGCTGCCAGATGGACACACTCAGGAAAGGGCAGAGGCACAAAAATGCAGCTGGCCCCTGCGAGACTCCTAGGTATGTCTAATAGCCTGCATTCAAACCTCTGTTTGGCAGTAGGAGGAAAAAACGCAGGGACGGCCCCTAGCTCCTAAGAAATCCTTGCAGGCTAGCTAACAGGTACCCTCTTGGATCAGCCTGTCAGCTGCAGACTGAAGTTTGTGTGTTCTCAAGGCAGGCAGAGCGTAAGAATCACTTCAAACACAAAGAAATCCTGAAAAGGGGACAAAAACACCAAATAAGAAAAACGGGAGTGCAGAACAGAAACATTCCTTCAGGCACGTGTGCAGAAGGGAAAAACTACAGGTGGTTATAGAGATCCCAATGAAGGAGAGAAGAGTCACAGAAAAAATCCGGAGTAGATTCCTTCTGCATATGGCATGCAGCCATTGGGATATAACCCACATGTCTAGAATGTCTCACCTATTGTACTGGAATATGTTTTATTGGATTTAGTAAATAAGTCAAGGTGTCATTAGAAACTTTTGATGAGCTCCTCCCAACTGAGCCTTTTCAGAGATATTTTGATGAGATAGAATGAAACCAGAGATCCTGTTAAAATCAGTCTGCATTTAGCTCTTTTGTACTTCAAGACATTGTTACATTGACAGTTTAAATATTATTTTTCTCTGGTCAACGTAGAAATTTTATATTTTTTCCCACCCTATATGAGATGAACAGGCTTAGCATCTCAAATTCTGCAAATTGCTAGGTTTGAGGACATAATATTTAAATTAACAGCCACTCATTGGTCTCCATGACAACTCTGAAAAAAATGATAGACTTAAAGAACGTTTATCCCACACTTTAAAACATATCAAAATGCACCGAAGAATAAGATTTGCATGATGCTGGGAAAATGTATGACTAAAATTAGTTTTAAGATCCTGGATACTTTGCAATCTATTCTGTAAAATCTATAATTTATTCAGTTCAAAATTTAGGAATACAGAGTATATATTATTAGGCATAATACATTTGGTTATAGAAGGAATTTTTGTAATAGAACAGTTTGGCTGTCAAGGGTCATAAAGACATGTGATGTCCTTAGATTTTACAGTTGTCTCAAATTCAGGCAATTTGTTCTTTGCAAGCAATATTGATCGATGGAATTCTAATTCTAATACTTCATGAGGTTCCTGACTTTGGTGTCATATAGGGGACAATTCTATAAAGCCATTCTTCTATTTGAGTGCTCCAATGCAAAGTGGGACATGCCCTGATTCCATTATAGAATGCTAATACAAACCTGCCTTGGCAGCTCAAAAGGAAAGCTTGCCTATTGATGACTAGTCAAGGGCAGGTTTAAGTGGGCATGCTTAAATGTGTGCTTCTGATAGTATTTTATAAGATGCATGTGTGGATGGTAGACAAGTCTATAACCCGCCCTTGTGTACATCCACATTGCAATACGGGCTAAAATACTGATTCTATAAAGAGCGCCTAACTTCCCCCCCCCCCCTTTTACAAAACTGTGCAAGAGGTTTTTTAGTACTGGCTGGCACGCTGAATGCTCTGTGCTGAGTATGTTACTGGCCAGACTTTATGGTAGATATCCTGCAAATAGGATGGTTGGATAGGCTGGAGTGAGCTTGGACAGCAACTTCACCATTTGGAACCTAGCACAATACCAGGTAGACTTTAGTTTATGACCCAGAAATATCAAAGAAGAGCCAAGTTATTTTAATCATGTATTTTTAATGGGTATAAATAATGGGCAGACTGGATGGACCGTTCAGGTCTTTATCTGCCACCATTTACTATGTCACTATGTTAATAAAAAAGAAGAAAAAGTAAAAAAGAGAGAAAAAAGAAAAAAGGGGATGAAGGAGAAAAGAAAAAAAATTAAAGTAAAAAGAAAAGCAGTAAAAAGTAAAAAAGACAAGGAGGAAGAAAGGGAAGAAAAGGAAAGAAGAACAAAAGGAAGATGGAACAGCTAAAAATGAAAAGATAAAAAGAATAGTAAAAAGAAAGAATAAAGAATAAAGGAAAAAAGAAAGAAAAGGGTAAAAAAAGAATTGAAAAAAGGAAGAAACCAGTGGAAAAAAGAGAAACAAAAAGAGAAGGAAGGACAAAAAAGTAAAATAAATATAAGAAAATGTGAACTGAAGAAAATATATTGTTTACCCCCTCCCCCTTTTTACAAAACCATACTGCAGTTTTTAGCACCAACCATGGTGCTAACAGCTCCAATGCTCATAGGAATTCTATGAGTGTCAGAGCTGCTACCACAATGGCTGGCGCTAAAAACCGTGCTATAATGATTAATACCTACTTGCTATTGTTCTTGAAATAAGAGAAAAAAAGAGAAAACTAAAATGAGAAAAACTTGTTTAATTTAGAAACATAAAATGACTATTAATGAAGAGAACATGGTTGATCTGCTGAATAAAAAATTGTAACAAAAAATGTATATATATCTCTTGTGAATGCACCTTATATTCCAAAGCAAACTGAATTTTTTAAAACAAAAACTTTATTTTTAAAAATTGCCGAATATCTTTGTGGTTCTCTGCTCTGATGTCATAAAAAAAACATCAAGATAATATTTTCAAATTGGTCATACATGACAGCATTCGAAATCAGGGTCATATTGTATGAACTTGCAACAACATGCTTTGTCATATATAATGATATATCCAAAATTTAAAAATGTAGTTCAAATTACTATTTATAAAACTGCTTATTTTATATACCAGAAAAGTAAGTTTTTTGAAGAAATATTTATTTAAAGAAAAAAAGTAATTTACTTAAAGCAAAAAGTAAAAATTAATTAAAGTAATGAAGGTTTTTTAGACCAATGAAAGATAATTCAATCCTGTTATAACCAATAGACAATAATGTGTTCTATGGTTTGCATTTCTGAGGTCTTTTTCCTTCATGCAAATTTAAATTTATATTTACATCTAAATCCACATTTATATGTGAGGTAAAATAGGTTTGCATTTTCTTTTTGATATTACTGTGGTTCATGCGATTGTATTTCCTTAATAACACATTTTGAAAAGTGTTGCATTTATTTTATGATTTTTATTTTTGTATATTTTAATTATGCAAGATATTTTAAAATTTGTATGATTTTTAATTTTGCATGTTTGTTTTATATTGATATTTAAGAAAAATATGTGTCACTTCATTTTTAAATTCCTGAAGTAGGCCATAGTGGCCGAATCACGTACGTGTTGAGTCTTAATCGATACAATAAAGGAATTGAACACCACAGGTCACCTTTACTGGCTTTTCTTGTTTACCAGCACCTTACACCTAAGGACTGGCTACCCAGACATGGCAACAGAGCAGTGGGGGCACTTTAGAGGACACTGCTGTGAACTTCACAAAAGGGTGCCACATAAACTTTTTATAGCATCGCCAAGAACTCCCTTATAGGTTATGCTGAGCCCCCCCAGAACACCCCCAAAACCCACTATACCCATCTGTCTACAACCCCATAGCCCTTATGGCTGCAGGTAACACCTATATGGCAGTACAGTAGGGTTTGGGGGGTTTTGGTAGTCGCAGATGTTCCACCATAAATGTAGTGGTTATAATGGCTTATGGGCCTGGGTCCTCCTCTCTAAGGTTCACTAGCCCACCCCCCAGGCTATTTAAGAAACCTGTGTGCAGCTCTACTAGTCTTTCTTATACTAGGTGCTGATGTTCTGGAGACAGGTATGTACGTTTTTATTCCAAACTTTGAGGGGGTGTGAGGGGGTCAGTGAACACTGGGGGAGTATGTTTGGGTCTTTACTTTGTCTCTGCAGTGGTTATCTGGTCACTTTGGATACCTTTTGGGCACTTATACCTGTTTTTATATCGTCTAAGTCACAACGTATAAGTTCCGTATAGGAAGTCTCATAAAACCTTCGATTATCCCTGCAGGATGACTAAGTCAGCCTTCATCCCGCTCACATCTCGCCCTAACCACTCCTTCAGATATGCCCCTTTTAGCTCTGGTTGCACAGAAGTCCTTGAATATGTAAAAAAAAAAAAAATAGGTTTGATTATTGGCACTTGGACGACCTGTCTTTTAGGTTGTCCAAGTGCCAAGTTGGGCGCGTTTTTAGATGTGTTTAAGTTTCGATTATGAGCCCCAAAGGCACCTGAAATGTAGGCCTTTAATAATAATAATAATAATAACAGTTTATATATCGCAGGACCGTGAAGTTCTATGCAGTTTACAATGATTATAAGGTATTACAGATCGAGTGGAATAAACAAAGTTCAGAACTGGTGAATAATAGTTCTAAAGATCGTTTGTTGAGGACTAAGATTGTACTTCAGGAACAGATGTGTTTTTATGCGGTTTACAATGATTATAAGGTATTACAGATCGAGTGGAATAAACAAAGTTCAGAGCTGGTGAATAATAGTTCTAAAGATCATTTGTTGAGGACTAAGATTGTATAGATCAGTTACCTAAGTACTTCAGGAACAGATGTGTTTTTAGGCGTTTCCTGAATTCCCTATAAATAGTAGGCATGAACAGTTGTTCCAGGTCTTTACCCCATAATGCTGCTTGATGTGAGAGAAGATGTTGGTGATGACTTTTAAATTTACAACCTCTAACCGGTGGAGAAACAATGTTCGGATGTGAGGTTCTCCTGAATCTGTTGGTTGTGAAGGAGAAAAGGTCTGTTATATATTTAGGGGCTAAGCCGTAAAGTAACTTGAAGCAAAAAACAACCAAACTTGAATTTCACACGTGCCTCCATCGGCAGCCAGTGCAGAAGTCGGTAGGAAGGTGTCATGTGATCAAACTTCTTCAGTCCACTAAGTAACCTAACCGCTGCATTTTGTACCAGTTGCAATCGCCGCATGTTCTTCTGGGAGAGTGCCAAGTAGGCGATGTTACAATAATCGAGTTGACTCATTATGAGGGATTGTACCAGAATTCTAAATGATGAGACATCGAAGTATGCTGTGATGGACCGAAGCTTCCAGAGGGTGAGAAATATTTTTCTAATCAGGGAGTCTACCTGGTCTTTCATGGTCAGGCTCTGGTCCAGTGTTACTCCCAATATCGGTTGAATGGGATAACTACGGTTATTGATGCACAATGATGTTTTGGTGTCAAGTGGGCATGGCGATGCTATAAAAAATTTTGTTTTCTCTGAATTTAGCTTTAGTCTGAATTCGGTCATCCATTGCTCCATCCAATTTAGTACTTCTGTTGCTTTGGGGGTGACTTCTGAGACAGAGGTAGTAAATGGGATAATTATCGTGAAGTCATCAGCATAGCTAAATAGTTTTATCCCCAGTTGGGACAATTGCGCACCCAATGAGGCCATGTAAGCACTGAAGAGCAGTGGGGATAATGGTGATCCCTGTGGCACACCAGATGGATTGCTCCATCCTGGCTTACATTTTAGGTGCCTAAGTTTTTTAATAGGCGCCGCTAGTCATGATTCTGTAAATGGTGTCTAAGTGTGACTGACATGAGGCCAGCGCCATTTTTCTAGGCGCTGGCCAATTTAGGCACCATTTACAGAATCAGCCCTGTGATGTATTAGGTGCATAACTACCAAAATAGGCACCGCTTGCATGCTCAAGGCACACACAGATGCTGCACACCAGTTTTGAATTTTCTTTATAATGTTTATACTTATTGTATTTGATATAGGGAATATAGGGAAAGGGATTGGGACTTCTATTATCACCTTTTTGTAGTTATACAACAACACTCAAAGCAGTTTACATTCATGTACTCTAAGCATTTTCCCTCTCTGGTGGGCTCATATTCGATCTTATGTACCTGGGGCAGTGGAGGATTAAGTGACTTGCCCAGGGTCACAGGGTGAAGTGCAGAAATTGAACCCTCAACCGCGGGGTGCTGAGGCTATAGCTCTAACCCACTGTATCATAAATTGTGTGCCACAGCGAGATTCTAGGTGTGCCATGAGACGTTGGCGAGGAGAGGCGCCGGCACGTTCTGTAGACAATCGGCGCTGGTGCCTCTCCTGCTCTCCGTGCCCCTCCTCCTCTAACGCCCCCCCACCAGTGTGTAATAGCAGGTTCTGTGCCTGTGTGGACATCGACGTGACGACATCATATATGCACGTGACATCACCGTATCGACATCTGCGCATTTCTGGATGCCCTCCAGCCAGGGCACTGAGTTCAATGTGTTGCGGCTTCAGAAAGTTTGCGGGCCATTGCTCTAACCACTACACCACACACTCCTACTATTGTCTTTCTTGAGGTAAAACAAAGCAATTTACAAGCTAAATCATGAAAGGAATGCCAATCCAGCAGATAGAAAAGTGCTTAAAGAAGGGATAATTAATGAGAAGTAGAGAAGGGAGAGAGGTGCGGAGAATTCAGAGCTGTCTCATCAGTGCTCCTCTTTGCAAGCGAGATGTTCTCATTATCTTTCTCAGATATTTCAGCTTCAGAATATGGTCCTATTCTATTCTGCTTCGGAAAGCTGCTATGTTTACTGATAAACTAAATTCCTCTCGGCAAGATTTGTTTAATTTTATGCTTGCAAGAGCATGCCAAAATGTGTTAAGTGCATGGGGAAAAAAAACCTGATTGTCTAAGTGTTGCTTTTTAGTGGAACTCAGTCTGTTTGGATATTAAATATGAAGCAGCCACTGCTGAGAGATTGCACCACTTCTCTGTCAACATGAAAATGTGGCCCTCACTGAATACCTATTTTTGAGATGTACATTAGTACCCTTTCCTGTGTGATTTCCTTTTTGTATTTCTCCCCCCACACCACCCCCTTTTTCAGTTTCATATGTTATCGCTCCTTGCAGTGGCGTGGTAAGGGTGAGCGGTGCCCAGGCTGGTTGCGCCCCTCCCCAGCCCCCCTGCCGCTCAGGCACACGCCCTCTTCCCTTTCCTCGTACCTTTTTTAACGTCTCCGGCATGAGCAGCGTGGCCATGTCAGTGTTGGCTCACCCTTTGACATCACTACCTAGGCACGGGTCAGAAAGAGCGCCGATGCTGACGCGAACAGCAACCTCGCACCGGGGAAGTAAAAAAGGCATGGGAGAAGGCAAGGGGTGCACACACACAGCAAGGAGAGGAGCGGGGGGGGGAGGGGGAGGCAGAGAGGAGGAGGGATGTTGTGCCCTTATGAAGACTGCACTATGCCACTGATTCTTTGCATACAATGGAAGCAGTGCATGCAAATAGATCTCATGCAAATTCATTGGGGAAATCCTGAATACCCGACTGGATTGTGGCCTTCGAGGAATGATCTTGGACAACCCTGCTCTAGACAGACTAGGCCAGGGGTAGGTAATTCCGGTCCTCGAGAGCTGGAGCCAGGTCAGGTTTTCAGGATATCCACAATGAATATATATGAGATGGATTTGTATGCACTGCCTCCTTGAGATGCAAATCTATCTCATGCATATTTATTGTGGATATCCTGAAAACTTGACCTGGCTCCAGCTCTCGAGGACCGGAATTGCCTACCTCTGGACTAGCCCTTCCAATATGGTCTGAACATTAAGCTGTGTGGTTCTCACCAAGGCTAATGCAAAAGTTGCAGAGTCCAGACTTTCTCCCTGTTGAACTGTAGGTGTCTGCACTGAGTATTCTTCTCCTAGATTCACCAGCTGCTGACTTCCTACTGAATCAGAAATCACCAATCAGTCTTGCATTGCTGAATTCTAGCTATCCAAGTTTTATTATAAATTTGATAAAACACTAATTTCTAAGTGATTTACATTAAAAATAAATTATACATACAGAGAAGACATATAGACAATACTTATGTTAGAAAAGAAACAAAAACCATGCTATTCAAGAAATCCTTGAAGACAAACTAACACCGCAAGACTCATCCCAATTTCTCTGAAGCAACTTGCTCTTCTTTTCAATTCCTCTGGAAATGGCCAGATAACTTCTTTTGTAATCCACCTTGAACCGCAAGGTATTGGCGGAATCAGTGGCGTACCTAAGGTATGTGGCAGCTGGGGCCCATCATTTTTTGACCCCCCCCATCTTTATGAAAAATATGATTTTTAGTAACAAACCACATGTCGCACAACAAGAGTGTACCTAGGAAAAGGCAGCATCTTAAACACTGCAGTGAGCACTAGAACACCAACACATACATTGTAAAACTAAACAAGCCAGATCCCGCACAGTCAATTGATCCTGTAGTCAATGCCAAATGAAAACTATGTTCTTTTCATACACACAGAACAGAGATACACCCTCGCCCAATATGGAATAATCACAAATTAAAAATAGAAATATGTAGACAAAAGTTAAACTGAACTGCCAAAAAACCAGACCCTGGATACAATGCAACACCACAAAAACAGTAACACATGTCCTCTAATACAGTGCAAAATATAAAGACAGTAGATATAAATTTGAAAAAACTGATACATAACAATCACCACTTTACAAATTAACAAATAAAAATAAAACAAATAATGAGAAATAAAAAAATACCATTTTATTGGACTAATCCCCATAAGCTTGGTCCCCATCCCCGCAAACCACCTGATTCCATCCACACAAGCCTTGAATTGTTTATGTTAAAGTATGTTCAAATAATTTTTATTAGTTTTCAATCATATAAGCAGTAAAGAAACAAGTACAATAAGCAGAATCAATCACTAAGGCAAAACTACAACCTCACCTCCCCCCCCCCCAGTTCCCTTCCTCCCCCAGGAGTCCAATGTCACAGCGAAACTAAGAGTCCAATTTAGAGGTTTAACAATCTACTATGGGCATGTGGGGTAAGATCCAGCCAAAAACATTCCCAGATCTGGCAGAATCTACGGCCCAGACCACGGTCCAGGTCTCCCACCAATCTCCGCTCCAATGTAGCGTGTATTATCATCAAGGATTTCCATTGAGCATATGAAGGAGGATCTCGGGACAGCCAGTTAGTGAGTATTGCTTTCTTCCCCATCAGAAGCACTTTGGTTACAAAGGCGGACATCCCCTTAGGTTTAGGGGTAGCTATGTTGTAATAGCCCAATAATGCTCTCGGCTGCGGGAGCCAGCGTCTCCCCCCAAAGTGACGTAATGTAGTGTCCCAAATGTATCCAAAACTGTAAAATTTGGGGGCAGATCCAAAGCATATGACCCAAAGAAGCATGAGCCCGATCACATTTAGGACAAGAATGAGATGCAGTAATCCCCATTCGGGCTGCGTGTTCCGGAGAAATATAAAGTCTCAAAACAATCTTCAATTGTAATTCCCAATGAGTAATATTAGGAGATACCTTCTGAATGTGTCTCAGTACTCGCTGCAGTTGCTGTGCCGTTAAATCGCATTGTGAATCCTCTGCCCATGCTGCAGCCAAAATGTCCAAGTTGGTGCCAGGTTGACATTCCCGGACCCTCACAATATGAAAACGAAGAGGAATCCTCTGTTGTGCCGATAGACTGAAAAGTTCAGAAAGTGCATCACGGTTGTCCTCAGTAAGGTGATCCACTAGTAGAGATTGTACATAATGTCGGAGCTGATAATAAGCAAAAAGATCAGAGTCCAGTAAATCAAATGTCCGATGTAATTCCGAAAAGGTGGCCAATCTACCATTCTCCAAAAACAAGTGGAATAGATATTGTAGTCCGTGCGTCCGCCACCTAAGGAAGGAGGTATTTTGCAGTCCAGGCTGAAAGGCTCCATTGCCCTGAATGGGTAAATACAGAGAAACCCCAGAGGACAGCTTAGCAGATTTACATACCCATTTCCAGGTGCGCCGAGCCGGCGCAAATATCGGGTAGTGTAACACCAAGGGGCGTATCTGCGGGTCTGCCACATGTAAAAAGTAACGGAGCCAACAAAGACAACTCCAGTGGCGTGACCGTAAAGTTAGATGTCCCCCTAAACCAATCATTAATATGTCTCATCTGGCAAGCCATAGCATATCAGTGCACATTCAATAAACCATATCCCCCCCTTTCCCTGGGCAAACACATCCTAAGAAATTGCATACGAGGTCGCTTACTTCCCCAAAGGAAGCGTTGTAAACCTTTGGTTAATCGCGTATTGTGAGTGTAAGATAGGAGCAGAGGCAATACCTGAAAGCGATACAACCATTTGGGAAAGAGAACCATATTAAATAGGGCCACCCGTCCTGCTACCGAGAGGGGGAAAATGGCCCAGTTTTGCAGATTATGTAAGGTGTCGTGCAGCAGTGGGGTAATGTTACTATCATACAAAGTCTTAAGGTCTCTAGGAATCCAAATTCCCAAATAAGTTTATATTAAAGTATAAAAAGAAACAATATTCTGTACAATTGTCAATTTATAAATCAGCGTCTTCTCCCCACTCTCTCTTCCCCATTTCCCTTCAGCGTCCTCAGCCCACTCTCTCTCCACTTTCCTTCAGCGCACGCACATAAAAACAAGCAAGTAATTTTATATCATTTTCATTCTACTCATTCATAGAAATTAAAGTCTAAATAATGCCAGTCACATAACAAAACATGATTTAAAAAAAAAATTCCATTCACAGTCAAGCCTGCAAGGATTACTAGATGTCTTTCAGCAGCTCCCCTCCCTCCCCCTTACCTTTGTGGCCAAGTCAAAATGATCTACCAACAATAAAATTTAAAAAACACAAAGCACGCTGTACGTAGAGAAAATGTTAATTATCATTTATATTTTGCGGGTTTTCAAAGAGGTCAAGGCAGATGACTTTATGCAATGTCACCTCAGTAACAACTATACAAAAATAGACAAATATTCCCCCTCCCTTTTTACTAAACCTCGATAGCGGTTTTTAGTGCAGGGAGCTGCGCTGAATGCCCCACGCTGCTCTCGACGCTCATAGGCTCCCTGCGTTAAAAAACGCTATTGCGGTTTAGTAAAAGGGGGCATAGTGCAAAATATAGACAGCATATATAAATTCTCAAAACGGACACATTTTGATCACTAAATTGAAAATAAAATCATTTTTCCTACCTTTGGTAATTTCATCAGTCTCTGGTTTCACTTTATTCTTCTGACTGTGCATCCAATATTTCTTCCCTTCTTTCAGCCTCCTGTATGCTTTCTCTCCTCCAGACCTCATTCTCTCCCCAAACTTTTTCTTTATTTCACCCTGCCCCCTTCTTTCTTTTTCTCTCTCTCCATACCCCCTTTCTTTCTGTATGTCTGTCTTTCTCTCTCTCTCCGTGCCCCATTTCTTTCTTTATTTCACCCTGCCCCATTTCTTTCTTTCTGGCTCCCTGTCCCCCCCTTTCTTTCTTTCTCCCTGCCCTCCTCTCCCCCATGCCACCACCATTGGGAAAATGCTGCCACCGCCGCTTCGGAATAGGCTGCCACTGCCGCCATCGGGAACAGGCTGGCGCCGAGTTTGCCCTGCTTCTCTTCCCCGCGGGGCCGACCAACTCTCGCCGCCCGACGTCAATTCTAACTTCAGAGAGGACGTTCTGGGCCAGCCAGGCAGCGATTGGCTGGCCCAAAATGTCCTCTCCGACATCAGAATTGACGTGGGCGGCGAGAGTTGGTCGGCCCCATAGAGAAAAGCAGGGAGAATTCGGCGCTGGCCTGTTCCTGATGGCACTCAAGTGGCTAAAGAGCCGCAGTTTGCCGGCTTAAGGAGAACATTGGAGGATGGCCAGCTGTGCACCCCATTGGGGCGTAAACCCGGGGTGGACCACCCCCCCCACCTCCACCTTGGTATGCCACTGTCTGTACCTCACTCCCTCCCTATGACCAAAAATTTTCCTTTCTTCCATTCCTGTGTACACAACCATCTCTTTCCCTCCCTTCCTCTCTCCCAAGTCCATGCCTTCTGTGTCCAAAAACGCACTCCCTCCCCCACCTCTTTCCCTCTCTTCCTCCATCCTCTCTCCCAAGTTCATGCCTTGTGTCCAAAAATGCACTCCCTCCCCCCTTTTGTGTTCCACGTTTGCCTCCTAGCCCTCATCTTAGCAACTTTCTCAGCCAAATACAACTCAAGCCGCGAGGCTCAACTTCTGCTCCTACCTGCCCTGCCGCGCACATTACACAAAATGTCAGCAAAGTTCTCTGGGATATTATATTAATCTGACTCTGGGAGTGTCAGTGCAGATAGACCAAAGGCTCCTGACCATTCAGCCTTAGAATGCCACTAAGTGACTTCTAAAATACCAGTACTTGAGATTAACAAAGAACCTTGGCAGAGTGCTGGTAGGATTCTTGAGTTTCAACAGATGTGTTAAAGACAGATGAAGAATGGCTCCTGATGCCTGATCTTAACGACAGGTACTTATTGTCAATTGAGAGCCAATGTTTCAGACAGAAGCCAATTATGACAGAAAGATGCTGGAAAATACCAGAAACTCAAGTCTATGAGTCTATGCCTCCTGTTTCTCTCGCTTTCTTTCTTTTTCTCCTTCAGCCTCTCACACCGCCACCCATTCAGACACACACATCAGATAAAACCTCGTGTCTGTTCTTTCCAGCCCCCTTCTTTCTATCTTCAGCTTCTGCACGCATACACACCCCTCCTCCTCAGCATTTTCAGGATAGTCACATTTTTCTTTACATGTTTTTTCTTCCTCTCGTCTCTTTTTTCTTTCTCCTGCAGCCTTTCACCCCTATACACACACAGAAGCAGCTGTATAACAAAATATCTTTCTGTACATTAGTAACAAGCATATGTATAGTGTATCTTTTTGTAAGCATTGCACCTCTGTAATATTTAGCCTATTTCTCCAAAATATATTCTTTATGCAACTACTCTTGGTTATTATTGTCATTAAACATAGAAACATGATGACAGATAAAGGCCAAATCCACCTCTTGAGGGAACTGTACCCAGGACCTCTCAGCACACCCAGAAAAGACCAGTCAACACAGCAGTTTCCAACAGTTTCAACAGGGCTTTTTAGCAGGGGAACCTGCTGCTTCAGACTGAGAGGAAACCTCTAGTTTTGGGAGCTATGGTGAGCCTCCTAATACTCCCCACTGATTCATCATTGTGGGCTGACCCAGAAAGGAATCCATTGGCTCAAGAGATACCGCTGTTGGCCATGAAATAGAGCTTTTCAACTTAGTCTTCCATTGGTGCCCCATCATAAAAAGAAATCTAAAAATAAATTAGGTAAAAAGCAAGAGCACACTTGTAACAGGGAGCCAGCTTTCTGCCATTTTGGAATTCCTCTTTTTTTTTTTTTTTTAAAGCACCTATATAATTGCCCACATTTCTGACCACATAATTGCTTTTGACTAGTGACCTCATAGTATTTAAATCCTTAAGTATCATTTCAAAAAATTTTTGGTACAGACCATGTATTCTTTAGTAAACCTTCTCTAGCCTGCTTCTGGTCTTTGTCCTTCCAGAGGCCTTAAGATCTGACTACGATACTCCAAATGAGATCTCACTAATGATCTCATCCGAAGCAGTATCGGTACAGTGCAAGATATGTTCTGAACTGGGTTTAAGGATTTTCATTTTAAAAAACGGTGTCATGGATCATTAACTTTTGTTCATTAAAACAATTTCTATATATGTCATGTTTCTGACATTTTCCTATGCCCTTTGATTCATATTTGCCCAGTCACATTAAAAACTCCTGCTATCATTATATGTCAACTTCAGATTTGTTTCATAGTGGATAAAAAAAATCCAGTTTTCTCCTGGAGGAGAAATATCTTGATATGTTGTCTGACATCTAAAACTGCAATTGCAGTTTTCAAAACCTCCTGAAGGAAGATCTTCACCTCTGTACTTCCGAGGAAAGCAACAACGGCTCAGGTCCCTACAACAGCCTCAACTTTAGCAATGCAAAGCCACAAGCAGGATTAATTACCCAGTAAGTGGCACATTAGAGGTAGGGTCCATAGATGGATGAGTGAAACTGCCTATGAATTAGCCAATTAAACAATTGTGGATGCTAAACTGAATGTGACATTGTGCATAATTCTGCATTTATCAGATGATCCTTCCTGTGTTAGGTATTTGGGAGAAAACAGACAAAAAAAAAATCCTGTTCCACACATTTGTTTTTTCTGGGGGAGGGGGGGGGAGAAGGCAAAATAATCTTAGCATTTTCAATACTGGGCAATTTTCATCCAGTTTTCTAATCTAATCTTCATTGTATATACCGAATCTACTCCCTAAGGAACTCGACTCGGTTTACAGTTCGTTAAAAAATGAAACATAACAAGTGAAAACTGTGGGATAAAACTAGAAATTGGTTAGATTAGATGGATGAAAAAAGTTAGAAAAAAGTATGTTGAATTGCTTAAAATTACTATACGACAGCTAAAATCAAATAACTTTTGTGAAAACAACCAAGTTTTTAAACTTTTTCGAAATTCCAAATTCTCACCAATTTAAAATTAAAAGATTTACTAAGCTTCCCAGTGCATTTAATACCTTATTGTAATTATTGAATAGCAGGATCTAAAGGAATTCCCACTAAGGGGAATCAAAAAGTCAAATATTCCATACAGGAGTTTGAAAACCACACATGCACACTTGAACTGTATCCTATGATGGACCGGAAGCCAATGGAATTTTCTCAGTTACATAGATTCAGACAGTTGTTAGATATAGTTGTTTGTTTATTTTTTAACTAACATGCTGAAAGCCCAGTTTTGTATGAGGTTATCTAGATCAGGGGTGTCCAACCTTTTGACTTCCCTGGGCTGCATTGGCCGAAAAAAATGTTTCTGGGGGCTGCGCAAACGCTGCAGCAAGACAGAGGAGGGAGCCAGCAAGACAGTAAACACCCAGGGCAGCAGAGGAAAACACTGCATCGCCCTCGACCGGGGCTGCACAAAATACTTCACGGGGCCGCAGGTTGGACACCCCTGATCTAGATGAAAAAGGGATATCTAAGTCAGAACATTTTACAGTCAACAAGCAAGCTGTAGTGATACATTTTCACTGGATCAACTTAAGGGCCTTTTACTAAACTGCATTAAGCAGCTAATGTGGGTTTTGTTGCATGGTAGATATTAGCGTGGACCTGCACTAATGTCGACTGAACATTAAAACCAGTAGCATGGTAGAAAAACCCATACTAGCTGCACAATGCAGGTAGGGTAGAACACGGCATGACATGGATGGCCTGTCGGTACAGCCTACTGTGATAGTTAGCATGTGAATCAGTAGCACATGCTGGCCATCACGATTGCCCATAGTGTGGCTGCACTTCTCAATGAGGAGGAGGTGCTAAGTGCAGCATGACCACAGAGCAAATGATGGAAGTTCACAGTTCCCTTACCCCTCCTCCAACATCCTATTCCATCCCTTACCACAATCAAAATCCGTGTCGTCTCCCCCCCTCCCCCGACACCCTTGATCACCATCTATACATCTTGATCCCAGATCTTATAATGGGGCAAGCTCCTCCTGAATCCAAACCCCACCCTCATCTATCAATGGTACATAAGACTGAATTTTTTTTTTTTAATGCAGATAAGTAACTTTGCAACTTTGCAAGAGGAATTCCTCCACTCTGGGTAATATGTATGCCCTTAGGTGTCGTGACTCAAATATTTGGAGGCTAAAGTGGGGCAGGTGATAGGGCATGGTGATATGGAGTGTGGTAGTACAAGTTAAAATCCTAGGATGCATTGCACCTTTTTCTCTCTCCCTCCATAGTCCTTTTTTCTCTTTCCTCCCATGAGGCCTATTCCTCACCATAGTCTCATCTCATCCCCTCACCCCATCATCACTCCATCTCTTTCTCTTCCTCCCTTTCACTGACTCACTGATACCTCCATGGGTCCACTGCCAGCCTAAGTCCACACTGGGAAGAACAAAGAGGAAGGGCGCTCTTCTCTTCCCTTCCTGCCACTGTATCCCCAACTGTGGAGGCTACAATGAAAATTAAATCACACACAGGACCAGAGTTCTGTGCATGCTGGCTCTGCTAGTATTTCTCCTCCTGCTCTTTCTTTCCCATGATGTAACATCTTGTTCTGGGGAGTGAGGAGGAGGCAGATGTGCACAGCTGGCCCTGCACATGATTTAATTTTCATTGCAGCCTCCAGAATCAGGGAGACAGCAGCAGAGATCACCCTTCCTATTTGTTTTTCCCACTGCAGACTCCGGCATGGAGGGGAAGTTAGTCCTAGAGGCTGGGGAGGCTTAGCCTCCCTAAGCCTCTTATATGGGGTGCCTACGTATATGCCTGTAATTTTATGTAAACACAATTTAAAAAAAAAAAACTTGCTTCTGCATATCAAGCGTTGCTTTCACCACAAATGTGCTTGTGAGAATTACCCTCAAGATCACTAAATTTTCTTTAGCTCTGTTGGTGAAAAATTCATGAGCTCTTCAGGTTTTAATATTTCATGCAGGCAGAAAGACCTAATCAAACTGGGAAACAGAAAAGGTGGATAGACAAGTCACATTATATCAGGGATGTCAAAGTCCCTCCTCGAGGGCCGCAATCCAGTCGGGCTTTCAGGATTTCCTCCATGAATATACATGAGATCTATTAGCATACAATGAAAGCAGTGCATGCAAATAGATCTCATGCATATTCATTGGGGAAATCCTGAAAACCCGACTGGATTGTGGCCCTCGAGGAGGGACTTTGACACCCCTGCTTTACATAGTGCCTTTTAAGAATATGCATAGAACAAAATTTGGCTAATTTTGGCGTCATTTGTTTTTTCAACTTAATTTTATTCCCCATATGCGAGGACATTAGTGGAAGCAGGTTTATCAGAAGAAATGGAAGGTCAAACTGGGGGAAACGCTTATGGGACTACAATGGGAAAACATTAACAACATTGATTTGTGTTTCACATATGGCATTTTGAAAAAGTCTTTCCTGGCATTTCGAAAGTCTGAAAGCTTACTTCTTTCGACAAGCCTTTTCAAATTAGGCCATTTTGTAATTGCTTGATTTTAATTATTTTAAGGTATAGGCTTAAGGTTGTTTACTATATGCTGTTATTTTATAATGATCTGCCATGTTCTGTTTGTTGATATATGTCATATTTTGTTTTTGTTTTAATTATGTACGTATTGTTGTTATCCACACAGATGTCCGATTTGCGGGCTAAAAGTGCAATAAATAAAATAAATATACAATCTAAGCTACTGTATCATTCATAAGAACAGAAGAATTGCCATACTGGGACAGCCCAAAGGTCCATTAAGCACAGTATCCTGATTTCAACAGTGGCCAAACCAGGTCACAAGTACCTGGCAAGTTCCCATAGTGAAAAAGAGAGAAACAGATTGTATGCTGCTTATCCTAGCAATAAGTCATTTTCCTATGGTTCTTATATGTGTAGAGAGGATAGCCTCACACCTCTTTACAAAATGTCAAAAATCAAACCAAAACAAATCACAACAATAGCGCTTTGGACCGTAGGCAGCCGGTGATAACAGGAGAAGCTCAGTTGTAATGTTAAGTTCCCCCGACCTTGATAAAGCTATGCAAAACGCGTCGGGAAGGTGAATTGACTACTAACAAAAGCTAAGTTATTGAATTTATTTATATATTAAGGAAATCATTAAATGAAATGAATAAAAAACAGTTTAAAATATACGTAAAAAATTTAGAAAGAAGCAGGAAAATAGATGAAGTACTGGGAATAATGAAGAATTCCACCACCTGCATCTGTGTGATATGGGTGGAAATCTGAACTCCCATGAAGTACTCTCTATGTTACGGTTAAAAAAAAGAAAAAGAATAATATTTATACCTCCAGCGCTATTGTTGTGATTTGTTTTTGTTTTATCCTAGCAATAAGCAGTGAATTTCCCCAAGCCATCTTAATAATGGCTTATGGACTTTTCTTTTAGGAAATTATCCAAACCTTTTTTAAACCCTTCTAAACTGACTGCTTTCATTATGTTCTCCAGCAATGAATTCCAGAGTTGAATTGCCTGTTGAGTGAAGAAATATTTTCTCCGGTTTGTTTTAAAAATCTACTACTCGGTAGTTTCATCACATGCCCCTTATTCCTAGTATTTTTGGAAAGGGTAAACAAGCAATCACATCTACCCATTCCACTCCACTCAGTATTTTATAGACCTCTATCATATCTCCCCTGAGGCATCTCTTCTTCAGGCTGAAAAGCCCTAGCCGTTTTATCCTTTCCTCATAGGAAAGTCATCCCATCCCTTTTATCATTTTCATTGCCCTTCTCTGTACCTTTTCTAATTTTGCTATATCTTTTTGAGATGCTGCGACCAGAACTGCACACAGCATTCAAGGTGTGGCCGTACCATAGAGCCATACAAGGGCATTATAATGTTTTCATCATTCTTTTCCATTCTTTTGCAGATATAATTCCTAACATTCTATTTGCTTTCTTAGCCACTACCGCACATTGAGCTGAGGGTTTTAACGTATCCTCAACAAGGATACCTAGATCCTTTTCCTGGGCAGTGACTCCCAACATGGGCTAAATTCACTAAGGGCATGGATCGGATCCGTGAGGGATCTGATCTGATCCATGTCCGGGGGGCTGATTCACGAATCGCCCTCATGCAAATGAGGGCGATCGGAATCACGCCCCCAACTATGCGACCGGATTGCTCTGTAGCGATCCCGACGCATGCGCAGACCATCTGTAGAGCAGCGACTTTTTTTTAAACTTAGTCCAGCGAGCCCGTGGTTTTAACCTGCTTTAAACCTGTGGGTTAAAACCACAGGCTCGCACTGCGGGGGGAAGCCAGGGCAGTGCTTGGGGCAGAGATCAAGAGAGTTGGGGGCAGAGAGCGCGCAGGAGATTTGGGGCAGAGCAGACTGGCAGGAGCAAATTGGCAGAGAGTCAGGGCAGGGAGCAGGAGAGAAGATTCTGGGCAGAACAGGGAGGCAAGAGAAAATTGCAGCAGAGAGCAGGAGAGTTGGGGGCAGAGAGCTGGAAAGTCGGGATAGACAGCAGGCAGAGAGTAGGAAATGGCAGTTGGAAAGCAGTGAACAGTCGCTTGTTTGTGATTGGCCAGCCCAGTCGGTGTTGCAGGGTTTTTGTTAGTGAATCGCTGCCTGCCTACATTTCAATGCCGTTCCCCCTCATTTGCATGTGCGGATCGTAGTATGATCGAGACAGAGATTAATGAATCGGGTCAGAGGGAAATCGGGTCGCAAAGTGATCGGTACACGATCGGTTTGCTTAGTGAATCTAGCCCATAGAACCTTGCATCACGTAGCTATAGTTCAGGTTTCTTTTTCCCACATGCATCACTTTGCATTTGCTCACCTTAAATGTCATCTGCCATTTTGATGCCCATTCTCCCAGTCTCACAAGGTCCTCTTGCAATTTTTCACAATCCTCTTGCAACTGAACTACTTTGAACAACTTTGTGTCATCAGCAAATTTAATAATCTCACTAGTTATTCCCATCTCTAGATCATTCATAAATATGTTAAAAAGCAGCTGTCCTAGCACAGACCTCTGAGGAACAACACTATTTACCCTTCTCCATTCAGAATATTGGCCTTTTAAACCTACTCTCTGTGTTCTGTCTTTCAACCAGTTCTTAATCCATAATAGGACATTACCTCCCATGATTTTCTAATTTCCTCAGAAGTCTTTCATGAGGTACTCTGTCAAATGCCTTTTTTTTTTAATTTTTTTTTTTTACTTTATTTAGTTTTTAATGCCAACAAAAAGTGCAATACAATTTATATACAAATAATAATAATAATCAACCAAGCACTTATAATCAAGCAGTATATATACAAAAGATAAAAATTCCCTCCCCCATCCATCATTATCATCAGGAATAATACCAAAACAAAAGATATACCCCCCTCCTGCTCTCACCCCCCCCTGGATTTTGAAAATTCAAATACACAATATCAACTGGCTCACCTTTATCCACATGTTCATTCACCCCTTCAAAGAAATGCAGTAGATTGGTGAGGCAAGATTTCCCTTGAGTAAATCCATGTTGGCTTTTTCTCATTAATCCATACTTATATATATGTTCTGTCATTTTGTTCTTTATAATAGGGTCTACCATTTTGCCTGGCACCAACGTCAGACTCAGATGGAGTAAGCATATTCGCTGTCTTTCAAGATTCTATACTCAAAGACAAATTTGCTGTCACAGTCTCAGATTCTCATTCCAGGTTTATGCCAAACTGCATATCTTTGCTGTAAAGGTGGTATTGCAGGCCAAACTCTCAAACATCTTCCCTTAATGAACTCATTAAAAACACAACACTATTATGATGTATAATTATAGTTTGGAAATATTCACACAGGAACTTCCAGAATGCAAAGTACAATCACAACAAATAAGATCAAAGGACTCCAAGAAATTAATGAATATGGTATTTGAAAGGAATCTCAAAAGATTGTGTTCACTGTGCTTGAAGATCTTATTAGGTGTTGCAAGTATATCTGGTCAGTGTTATTTTACAAGTAACGGGTGAGATATGATTTGACATTCTTTAGATCATTTCAGCCCTTATCTGTAAACCCTCCATTTCTCAAATGACAAGAATTGTTTGGAAAAGTACAATGTCTCTGGCAAGAATCTAGTATCACACACTGCTCCCTGCTGCATACTATCAAAATGTCCAGATACGCTTGGTATTCTTTTTTCTTTTTATTCTTTCATTAGTGCATTTTATAATATACTTCAAGAACACACTTGAGCTGAAAAAAAGGTTGCAGCCACGCCATGCCACCCTTCCCTTAATCCCAAAATGTAGATTGTAATTTCAAATTACAGTACTCAAGGATTTAGGATCCAAACTTTTACCCATGAGAAAAGAGATAAGAAAAAAAACAAAATAAAATGCAAAGCATGACCTCCCCCCCAAAAACATAAGAACGTAAGAATTGCCACTGCTGGGTCAGATCAGTGGTCCATCCTGCCCAGCAGTCCACTCACACGGTGGCCTCTAGGTCTAGACCAGTGCTCCAAATGAGTCCAGTCTCATTAGTTTAGCATGAACTTGTCCAACTTTGTCTTGAAACCCTGGAGGGTGTTTTCCCCTACGACAGACTCCAGAAGAGCGTTCCAGTTTTCTACCACTCTCTGGGTGAAGAACTTCCTTACGTTCTTACGGAATCGATCCCCTTTCAACTTTAGAGTGTCCTCTCGTTCTCCCTACCTTGGAGAGGGTGAACAGTCTGTCTTTCGCTACTAAGTCTATTCCCTTCAGTATTTTGAATGTTTCGATCATGTCCCCTCACAGTCTCCTCTTTTCAAGGGAGAAGAGGCCCAGCTTCTCCAATCTCTCACTGTACGGCAACTCCTCCATCCCCTTAATCAGTTTAGTCGCTCTTCTCTGTATCCTTTCGAGTAGTACTGTGTCTTTCTTCATGTATAGCGACCAGTGCTGGATGCAGTACTCCAGGTGAGGGCACACCATGGCCCTCCATGGTACAGCAGCATGATAACCTTCTCTGATCTTTTCTTGATCCCCTTCTTGATCATTCCTAGAATTCTGTTCGCCCTTTTTGCCGCCTCAGTTCATTGTGCAGATAGCTTCATGGACTTGTCGATCAGAACTCCCAGAACTTGTCGATCAGAACTTTCCTGGGAAGTCTCTCCAAGTACCGCCCCGGACATCCTGTATTTGTGCATGAGATATTTGTTCCCGACATGCATCACTTTGCACTTATCCACATTGAACCTCATTTGCCACGTTGATGCCCATTTCTTGAGCTTGATTATGCCACATTGCAGATCTTCGCAATCCCCCTGTGTCTTCACTACTCTGTATAACTTCGTATCGTCCGCAAATTTAATCACCTCACTCGTCGTACCAATATCCAGATCATTTATAAAGATGTTGAAGAGCACGGATTCAAGCACCAAGCCCTGTGGCACCCCGCTGATGACGCTCTTCCAGTCCGAGTATTGTCCATTTACCCCCACTCTCTGTTTCCTATGCTCCAGCCAGTTTTTAATCCACGTGAGTATTTCATCCTCTATTCCATGGTATGCAATTTTCCGAAGTAGTTGTTCATGTGGAACTTTGTCGAACGCCTTCTGAAAATCCAGATATACAATGTCGACTGGGTCGCCCTTGTCTATCCGCCTGTTTACTCCCTCGAAGAAGTGCAGCAAGTTCGTAAGGCAAGATCTGCCTTTACTGAAACCGTGCTGGCTGGTCCTCATCAGATCGTGTCTGTCAAAGTGATCAATGATGTGGTCCTTTATCAGCGCCTCTACCATCTTTCCCAGTAGCAAGGTCAGACTCACCGGTCTGTAGTTTCCTGGATCTCTCCTCGAACCTTTTTTGAAGATCGGCGTAGTCTCTTTTGGCCCCTTTTACTGCCTTATGGCACCTGCGTTGATGTTTGTGCTTATTCCAGTTTTCATCCGTTTTTGACCTTTTCAATTCCTTAAACAAAGTTTTCTTGTTTCTGATCGCTTCCTTCACCTCTACAATTCTAATAAGGAGGAGGTGAAAAATTCCAATGTACAGACATTATCAGCAAGTCAAAATGTATGGACAATTTGATGTAAGAGACGCTGATACGTTTTGACTTTCCTGGACTAGATTATTACTCAGAAACATTATTGAGATGGCTCATAAAAATATAGTCCATATACCTCTTAATCCCAAGTACAAAAGTGACTTTAAAAATTTTCATATTATTAGCAAGTGTTTACCCAGACCTCCGTAACACCACTCACCACTCAAAAAACTTTCATAGTGGTTAGCTTAACGTGTTCAATCTTTACCGGTCCAACTATATTAGAACATTTACTGTGAATTTTCTCTTATATATCAATATACCATCTTCAAACTATTCTTAGAACAATATTTTATGTTATGTTACTTATCTTTAAATCTTTAGATCTAATGATCAGGGAAGCTCAGATCCTGACATGTTTCGCATATGATCTGGGATCTGAGCTTCCCTGATCATTAGATTTAAAGATTTTAAATACAGTGGTGCCTCGCATAACGGACGCCTCGCACAGCGAACGCTGCGCACAACGAACTTTATGTCTTGATCCGTACAACGAACTTCGTTTCACACAACGAAGTCGCCCGAGCTGCATCCTTCCGCGCAGGCACTGCGCTTAACTGCCCTCTCTCCGCCTGGTTCCCTCTTGCCCCCCCCGACTCCCCGACACGATCGGGGCAAGAGGGAGCTCAAGCCCTCTTGCCCCCCCCGACTCCCCGACACGATCGGGGCAAGAGGGAGCTCAAGCCCTCTTGCCCCCCCGACTCCCCGACACGATCGGGGCAAGAGGGAGCTCAAGCCCTCTTGCCCCCCCGACTCCCCGACACGATCGGGGCAAAAGGGAGCTCAAGCCCTCTTGCCCCCCCGACTCCCCGACACGATCGGGGCAAAAGGGAGCCCAAGCCCTCTTGCCCCGCCGATTCCCCAACTCCCCGACAATATCGGGCCAGGAGGGAGCCCAAGTCCTCCTGGCCACGGCGACCCCCTAACCCCACCCTGCACTACATTACGGGCAGGAGGGATCCCAGGCCCTCCTGCCCTCGACGCAAACCCCCCCTCCCCCCAACGACCGCCCCCCCCAAGAACCTCCGACCGCCCCCCCAGCCGACCCGCGACCCCCCTGGCCGACCCCCACGACACCCCCAACCCCCTTCCCCGTACCTTTCTGTAGTTGGCCGGACAGACGGGAGCCAAACCCGCCTGTCCGGCAGGCAGCCATCGACGGAATGAGGCCGGATTGGCCCATCCGTCCCATAGCTCCGCCTACTGGTGGGGCCTAAGGCGCCTGGGCCAATCAGAATAGGCCCGGGAGCCTTAGGTCCCTCCTGGGGGCGGGGCCTGAGGCACATGGGCCCAACCCGACCATGTGCCTCAGGCCCTGCCCCCAGGAGGGACCTAAGGCTCCCGGGCCTATTCTGATTGGCCCAGGCGCCTTAGGCCCCACCAGTAGGCGGAGCTTTGGGACGGATGGGCCAATCCGGCCTCATTCCGTCGATGGCTGCCTGCCGGACAGGCGGGTTTGGCTCCCGTCTGTCCGGCCAACTACAGAAAGGTACGGGGAAGGGGGTTGGGGGTGTCGTGGGGGTCGGCCAGGGGGGTCGCGGGTCGGCTGGGGGGGCGGTCGGAGGTTCTTGGGGGGGGCGGTCGTTGGGGGGAGGGGGGGTTTGCGTCGAGGGCAGGAGGGCCTGGGATCCCTCCTGCCCGTAATGTAGTGCAGGGTGGGGTTAGGGGGTCGCCGTGGCCAGGAGGACTTGGGCTCCCTCCTGGCCCGATATTGTCGGGGAGTTGGGGAATCGGCGGGGCAAGAGGGCTTGGGCTCCCTTTTGCCCCGATCGTGTCGGGGAGTCGGGGGGGCAAGAGGGCTTGAGCTCCCTTTTGCCCCGATCGTGTCGGGGAGTCGGGGGGGCAAGAGGGCTTGAGCTCCCTCTTGCCCCGATCGTGTCGGGGAGTCGGGGGGGCAAGAGGGCTTGAGCTCCCTCTTGCCCCGATCGTGTCGGGGAGTCGGGGGGGGCAAGAGGGCTTGAGCTCCCTCTTGCCCCGATCGTGTCGGGGAGTCGGGGGGGGCAAGAGGGCTTGAGCTCCCTCTTGCCCCGATCGTGTCGGGGAGTCGGGGGGGGGGGCAAGAGGGCTTGAGCTCCCTCTTGCCCCGATCATGTCGGGGAGTCGGGGGGGCCAGAGGGCTTGAGCTCCCTCTTGCCCCGATCGTGTCGGGGGTGCCAGGGACCACACGGAGTCACCCACCGTACCACCCGATTCGGGTAAGCGCAGGTATCGGTGGGTGGCTTATTTGCGGGGGGGTGCCTTATTTTACATTTTTTTCTAAAAAGGGGGGGCTGTCTTATTTGATGGCCCTGCCTTATCGGGGAAACACGGTAGAAAAAAAAAAAAAAAATGAACAGTTAAGTCCCAGTTTTTGCCGCTGAGACTCTGCCCTCTCACTGTAAAATTAGACTCTACTTAGTCTGTCTTTAAATTTAAAAAATGTGTGTTGTTTTAAAAAACAATTATGTTTTTAGATGTATCTAAATAAAAATAATAACCAAAAATTTATCTTTTTTTATGTCATCTTAGCATATTTTATGCTGCAGAACGAATTATTTTGTTTTACATGTATTCTTATGGGAAAACGCGTTTCACACAACGAACGTTTCACATAACAAACTTGCTCCTGGAACGGATTAAGTTCGTTGTGTGAGGCACCACTGTAAATAAATACATAAAAGTCTGGACCTACAGCTTTTCTGGAAACCTCTGAGAAGAAACTGGTTAGCCTTGGCACCCTGAGATTCTGGGTTCGAATCCCGCACTGCTCCTTGTGACCTCGGGCAAGTCACTTAATCCCCATCGCCCTAGGTACATTAGATAGAGTTAGGGAATAATGCTTGAGTACCTGAATAATTTGAAATCCACATAGAATTGTAGGATATGCGGAATATAAATTATTTTTAAAAATAAAATAAAAGTTCTTATATCCTGAACTATTTCCAAATCCAGACATCTTGCAAAAACCATAAACACAAATATTATGGTATAAGTGCTTAGCTGGTGGCAGGTAGTGTTCTTTTTGCCACCAGCGATGTTATGCCTAAATATTCAATGCCAGGCCATGTCTGGCCACTGATATTGAATATCCAGTTATGTATTGCAGGTTATTCCATATGGACCTGATTCTATATATGTCACTTTAAGGTGCCAAATAGTGCAACTCTAAGCGTGATTCTGTAAAAGTTAGACACACTTTATAGAATCATGCTTAAAGGTGCCTAAGCAACCTTAGGCATTACTAGGCATCCTAATTTTAGGTGTACCCTCTTTATGCCAGGGATTTTTGGCCAAAATTTGTGCGCTTGTTAGGCGCCTACTGATGCTTTAGCATTTAGCGCACGCTAAATCAGTTAGTGCGCTTTAGTAAAAGGACTCCTTAGTATCATCTACTTAAAAGATTGAGGCCCTACTATTTGCACAATTTTTCCTGCCCAGCTCACCCTTATTTTATTCAATACAATAATCCCCAATGAATTAGGAGGTAGGGATACTTTTTCATTCTTTGTGATTGACCCCTATACCACCTACTTCTACTTGCTCAAAAGCTTTCTACAACAGTGGGTCTTTATCCTGCTCCATCATAAAAATTAGAAATATCTCCACCATCCTTTCAGATAACATGTCCTGCATCCTCACAGCTCGTGGCAGTTGGTGCTTTCAAAATGGCTGACTGCCACTGGCTAAATATCTGGGAGATTGGTTTTTAGATTGCTGGATTGAAATATACAATTCAGCCAGTTTCAGAATTTAACATGATCCAATGATCTCACTCTTTGGTGACAGTGTAAGCAGCCATGCTGAAAGCAAACAAACAAAAAATGCAGGGATTTTTAAAATACAGTATTCCCTCTGGAAAGGAGTCTAATTTAATGGACCATTTGGAAAAGAAAGCATTTCCTGGAGCTATGTTGTCTGCAAAAAAACAGCTGCTCACCAACTTTACATGGAACAATATATACACACTATTTATCATAAGGTGCAAGTCTATTTCTACATAATCTTGGGCGTAATTAGCTTCCATCCTTATAAAGAAATAGTTAGTGAGAAGATTTGTACCTTAGCTAGAAGTTATTGTGGCTAGGCCCAAAATTGGACTATCTGCCTCCTTGCAGATCGAGTTTTCTGCCAAGGTTCTGGGAGTCTTTTTTGACTCCTCGCTTTCTTTCCAGGATCAGATCAATTCTGTGATTAAGAAATGTTTTTTTCAATTTGCGTATGTTGAGGAAGGTTAGGGCACCTTTTTCATCAACATCACTTTTCCAACTTAGTTCAGTCGATCATTTTATCTCATCTTGACTATTGTAATGCCATTTATCTTAGTATTACAAAAACCTGCCTTTCTAGACTGCAATTGGTCCAGAACACTGCTGCTAAATTGATTTTCAGGAAGCATAAGTTCAATCATGTGACACCATTGCTTCATAATCTTCATTGGCTCCCTGTTTAGTTCAGAGTCCAGTTCAAATGTGCTCGTGTCATCTTTAAAATTCTTCATATCGAGGATCACGTGATGCAGTAGGCTGAGGCAGACGTGTGCTGACTGAGCTCCCGGGCCCCGAGTTGCCGATCACGCTGAAATTGCCCTGAATCACGCATGAGCTCTCTGGCGAGTATATTCTTTTATGCACGGCACATGGACAAATTTTTAACCCCGTTAGCGCTACCGCTGGCAACACGTACAGGGAAGAAGGACCGCGATCGTGCACTGCCGGCGGTGGACAAAATGGCGCCAGGAACCCCTGCCACAGTTAGCTCAATAGCGCCAGAAGCCCTGTGGGACATCACACAGGTGGTCACGGTAGCAATGCAGCCTGGTATTGACCGCCTGTCTGAACAACTTTCAAGGCTGGAAAACATGCTAGCTGACACCAATCGCCAATCTCATGTCTCCAAGCTGGATGATAATCAGGGGGTCCAAGATAAAATCCTCCAGGACCTGCAAGATCTTACTCAGGCCCAAGCTGTTCAGATTGAAGACCTGGAAAATCGTTCCCGCAGATCCAATCTTCGCTTTCTGAGTATCCCGGAGACGGTGTCATAGTCAGCGCTTTTACAAGCCATGGAAACGTGGCTTGCGGAGACCTTTCCCCTGCGAGAAGGACTGGGCCCCATATGCCTGGAACGGGCGTATCGTTTGGGCAGGGTGCAATCACGAGAGGCGACACCGAGGATGGTCATTGCCAAACTTCTCAATTATAATCATAAAGTTGAAATTTTACGGAAATACAAGCAACTACAGGACTCTTTGAAATACGAAGACTCAGAAGTGCGAATTTTTCAGGATTATTATACGGCGTTGACTGAGAAAAGAAAATTGTTTTACCTGCTTTGTTCTACCTTGGCAGAAAAAAAGCTGCGATTTATTTTTATTTATCCTGCCATTTTGCGTATCCATCATCAGGGCCATTGGCATACTTTCGACTCTTCATTGGAGGCAGCTAATTACTTGAACATTCATGTACTCGACGCCCAGGACTCCAATTGATTGAGCTTGCTAACATTGCCTGTTGTTATTTTGTGCTGTCACTTAATCGCAGCATCAGTTGAACTGCAGCTTCTTGGTCTCCCCATTCTGAGGATAGCAACCCAGATTTCTCTGTTGCATGTATTACTGCTTTAGGTTATGCTGGTTATATTTAGTCATGATGGTAGCAATACTGTCC
The DNA here is from genome assembly GCF_902459505.1 of Geotrypetes seraphini. NCBI lineage: Eukaryota > Metazoa > Chordata > Amphibia > Gymnophiona > Dermophiidae > Geotrypetes > Geotrypetes seraphini. The sequence continues at coordinate 152,176,484 of NC_047088.1, read as the reverse complement.
CTACTTTAGTCTTGTTTAGGCAGTTTAGCTAGTGCGCTCTGTACAGATTAAAGAGTTAGTAGACTCCTGGATGGTTTTGTACTGGAAATAGCGGGGACTTGGGGCTCAGGGAGGCATCTCTTTGTGATCCTTCGCACCTTTAGAACCACCTTGGTGTGGGTCTATAGCTGTGATAGACTGGGAATGAGGGTTGGGGAGAGGTAGGGAGGGAGGGAGTGGGGGTTGGGGTTAGGGTGGGACGGGGATTAGGTTTCTGGATATTATGGTGGCATGTGAACATCCTCTGGATAAATGGGCTATTGGGTCCAGATAGAAATGTTTGGGAGTCTTTACATATGCTATTTGGGGCCGAGACTGTGGACAAGGCCCCACCTTCCGTTGTTGACGGGGTCCTTGGACCCACTTCACCCCTGGCCAGATCACTTACACTTTGGCTAGCCCGATTCTATTTTTGCTGTCATGGGTTAGGCTGGGAACCCAGAATGGCTGGACATTCTTACAAATTTTTTGGTTTATCATGTATTTCCACACTTTCCTTGGGATATGACTACAGCTTTGAGAATTATATCTTGGAATGTTTCAGGTATTACTTCCCCTATCAAAAGAACGAAAATTCTAAATCAGTTGAAACGTCATAAGGCTGATATAGTTTGCATGCAAGAGATCCGTTTGACTGATTTGGAATATTCTAAATTGAAAAGATCCTGGGTTGGAACAGTTTATGCAGATATATGCAGGGGTATGCAGGGGTAGAGATATTAATCCATAAATCTTTGCCTTATACAGCCCAAGTTGTTGACAGTGACCCCCAGGGAAGATATTTGTTGCTCAAATTGACGGTGGGTACATACTCGTTTTATCTTTTCAATGTGTATGCTCCCAATATTTATGATCACTCCTTTTTTGCACGTATTACAGCTTTGTTGTTAGAGCAGGTATCCGACCCGGTGTATTTAGTAGGCGACTTTAATCAAGTATTGGACCCAGGTTGTGACCGCTCCCCTCCAGGGCGGGCCATGGGGGGCGTGCAGACACGTGGTATTCTCTATCTTTGTGCTACATTGGATATGGTAGATCCCTGGCGTCTACTACACACTATAGAAAGGGACTATACACATAGATCACGTGCCCATGGAACTCTTTCTAGAATAGACTATATTCTCACTACGAGCATGGCCTTTCTTAATGTTGACTCTGCGGTTATTGGCCCCTCCGTAATTTCAGATAATGCGTTGATTTGGATAAATGTAAATGTGGGTTCTGGTTTGCGAGGCCCAGCCCGCTGGCGTTTCCCCAGTTATTTGTTTTTGGATGATCATTTTAAAACATACTTGACTACTAAATGGGAAGAGTTTTTAGAGTTCAATGGTCAGCACCAGCAGGACCCTGTTTTGTTCTGGAGCACGGCCAAGGTAGTCCTTAGAGGGGGTTGTATAGCATACATTATAGCTCGAAATAGACGCTTGTCCAAGGGAGTTAGCGGAAGCTAAAAGACAGTACACTCAACAACCCTCGAAAATTAATAAGGAGCATTTACTTTCAGTGGAAACTGCTCTGAATTCGTATATACACGAGAGGACAATCAAGATGTTGTTTTATCAGAAGTTCCAATACAATCGTTATGGGAATCACTCAGGAAAATTATTAGCGCGTTTAACCAAATAGGCAAGGGGACAGCGCTTTGTGTCAGGCCTTAGAGACCAGATACAGCATACTACTGCTCAGATAGCATAGATTTTCTGTGATTATTTTCAAGGAATTTATGGTCGGCGGGACTCGGGGGATCAACCTCTTATTTGGGATTATTTAGAAGATTCAGGTCTCCCTAAACTGTGGGACCGGGATGTGGAATGTTTAAACGAACCTATTACTGCCAAAGAATTGCAGCAGGCAATCCAGATTCAGCGAAATTACTCTGCTCCAGGACCAGATAGTTTTACAGCCGAATTCTATAAGCTGTTATCTGTTCAGATTGGGCCCTCCTTACGCGAGTATTATACTCAGGCCATAGATGGCAAGAGGTTCCCGGTAGGTGCCAACGAAGCCCTGATCACTTTGATTTTAAAGTCGGGGAGGGAGGGGGGTCGCTCCTGAGTCCTACCGACCCATCTCACTCTTAAACATAGACATTAAAATCCTGTCCAACATACTAGCTGATCGACTTGCCCTCCTCCTTCCCAACCTTATTGCGCCGGATCTGGTGGGCTTTGTGAGAGGTAGACAGGCAGTAAATATTATCCGTAAGGCGATTTTAACATTGGCACATACACAATCTCAAAATATACCTATGTTGTTGCTCAGTTTAGATGCAGCACAAGCTTTTGATCAAGTGAATTGAACATACTTTTTGAGGTACTTGATTATATGGGAATTACTGGCTGGTTTGCGCAAGCACTGCGGACATTGTATACGTCTCCAATGGCACGCCTCCTGGTTAATGATGTAATCACCGATCCCATCCTGATAGAAAGGGGCACTAGGCAGGGCTGTCCCCTGTTCCCATTACTTTTTTTTATTTATTTTGAACCTTTTCTTAGAACAGTGTCTCAGGATAGGGATATAAATGGGGTGGACTTTGCTGAACATTCCATAAAAGTCTTAGCCTTTGCAGATGATTTATTATTCACTTTAACTCGTCCTAATCATTCTATTCCCCATTTACTACAAGCCCTAGACCAGGGGTGCCCAACGCGTTGATCGCGATCGACCAGTAGCTCAGGAAGGCAACTCGAGTCGATCGCACTCGTGTTACCGTCCTGATCTACGGGCCGATCAGCCTTCCTCTCCAGTGTTCTCCCTAGGGCCTTTTAGCTGGGCGGTCCGCCCAGCTGTCATCTGCTGCTGCTGAACATTAAAAAAAACCCCCAAAAAACTGGCTTGGAGATTTCAGTCCCTAGCGAACTTATGCTCCGGGCTCTAACGTGTGCGTGCAAGCTTCTCTTCTCTTCCCTCCGAAACCGGAAGTTATGTCCGGGGGGGGGGGGGGAGAGAAGGGAAGCCTGCACGCACATGTTGAGAGCCCTGAAGCAAGCGTTCGCTACGGGCTAATGCGGGAGACAGGTTAGTGAAGCATTTGTTCTTGTTCCTGCCGGGTCCTGCCTACTTTCTGTTTCCGCAGAGGCAGGACCCGGCAGCATTTCCCCCAATAGGTTGATCACGATCTTGGGCTGATCAGCCTTCCTCTTCCCGACGGCAGAATTGACGTCGGGGAGAGGAATGCTGGTTGGCCGAAGCAGGGAGAGCTTGGGGCCTGTTATTGGTGGCGTTTGGGTCCTGGTCCCCAATGGTAATGGCAGTGGCAGTGGCTTGGGGGAGGGCAGGGAGAAAGAAAGAAAAAGGGCAGGCAGGGAGACAGAAGGAAAGAAGATAAACAGAAAAAAATGAAAAGGAGGCAGAGAGAAAGAAAGGGCAGGGAATTGGAAGGAAAAGTTGGGGGGAAGGAATGAGGTCTGGAGGAGAAGAAGCATACAGGCTAAAAGAAGGGAAGAAAGATTGTATGTACAGTCAGAAGAAGAAAGTGCAACCAGAGACTCATGAAATCATCAGACAAGGTAGGGAAAATGATTTTATTTTAAATTTAGTGATCAAAATGTGTCTGAATTTATATCTGCTGTCTATATTTTACACTAAGGTCCCCTTTTACTAAACCGCAATAGAGGTTTTTAGCGCAGGGAGCCTATGAGTGTCGAGAGCAGCGCTGGGCATTCAGCGCAGCTCCCTGCGCTAAAAACTGCTATCGTGGTTTAGTAAAAAGGGAGGGGGTATATTTGTCTATTTTTGTATGGTTGTTACTGAGGTGATAGTGCTTAGAGTCATCTGCTTTGACCTCTTTGAAAAACCCTGGAATAGGAATGATGATTAACATTTTCTATGCATACAGTGTGCTTTGTGTTTTTTTTTAAATTTTATTGTTGGTAGATCATTTTGACTTGGTCATTTAAAAAGTAGCTCGCAAGCCCAAAAAGTGTGGGCACCCCTGCCCTAGACGAATTCCGATTCTATTCAGGATTTTCCCTTAATTATCAAAAATCTATAGCCTTGGCTAGCCCAATTGCTTTGCAGCAGTCCTGGGAGGGAGAATTTCCTTTCTCTTGGGCTTCTGTTTCCATTAAATATTTGGGGGTTTGGATTCCTAGAGATATTGCGTCTCTTTATAAAAGTAATATCTCTCCATTGTTGCATAAAACTTTACAAAGGCAACAAATTTGGTCGACATTTCCCCTCTCAGTGGCGGGACGTGTTGCTTTATTCAACATGGTGCTTTTCCCCAAATGGCTGTATCGATTTCAGGTACTCCCCTTGCTACTATCACACACCCACAATATTCAACTTACCAGGGGCTTACAATGTTTTTTATGGGGGGGCAAACATCCGCGTATGACACTCCCTTGAATGTGTCTGCCTAGAGAGAGGGATGTATATGGATTACTGAATATTCGCTGGTATGCCTTGGCATGCCAGATGAGACACATTAACGATTGGTTTAGAGGTACTTCTTATTTTACAGCCGCTTCACTTGAATTATCGTTGTTGGCTCCTTATCACATTAGCTATTTGTTGCATGTCTCAGATCTGACTCTCCGCCCAGTGGTGGCACATTACCCTATTTTTGCCCCTGCTCGGCAGACATGGCGGTGGCTTTGTAAATCTGCCAAGCTCTCCTCTGAGATTTCTATGTATTTGCCCATTTAGGGCAAGTGTTCATTTTTGCCTGGACTACATGTTTCTTTTAAACGATGGGCCGAGAACGGATTACAATATTTGTTTCAATTGTTTTCGGATGATGGACAATTGGCCTCCTTTGCTACTCTGTGTCGTACGTTTGACTTGCCAGCCACAGATGTTTCTGCATATTATCAGGCACTTTCGGAACTTTTCAATCTTTCAGCTCAGCAAATGATACCCCTTCGATTTCACCTACTGAGCCTCCGGAATTGTCAACCAGGGCCTAATTTGGACATTTTGGCAGCCTCTTGGGCAGAAGATTTGCATTGCTCAGTGACTGCCCAACAAGTGCAACAAATTTTTAAAAAAACATCAGAAAGGTGTCTTTCAACATTCTTCACTGGGAATTACAATTTAAGATTGTACTGAGACTTTACATCTCCTCCGAGCATGCAACTCGGATGGGGATTACTCCTAACCATAATTGCCCAAAGTGTGCTCAGGCCCAAACTTATTTGGGACATGGGCAAAAAAGCGATATTGGCCAACTGGCTGTCCCAGGACCCACTATCATATAGCCAATGGAGATCCTTGATGATTGTTCACGCCTCTTTGGAGTGGAGACAGGTTGGGGATCTTGACCGAGGCCCAGGTCGTCGCTTTTGTCAGATCTGGGAACACTTTTGGATGGACCTTACTCTTCATGCTCTCGGTAGATTACTGAACTTATGAGGTTAAACACATGCTACCTGAGTTGTTGTTGGACTTTACTCTTAGACGTGGGAGGGGAGGGGGAGGTGGAAGGGAGGGGATTGGTTTGTGCACATATGAAAGAATCTGGTTCATGTTTGCTATTGCTTTACTTGCACTTTCTTGAAACTTTAATAAAAAATATTTCAACTTAAAATTCTTCATTTCATTTTCACTCCCCTAGTCCTTTTATCTTGGAATCTTTATAGATTCTCTTTTGCAAGGGGTGACCAACAACTCAAACTATCCTGTCCTTCTAATAAAGTTGTTTTAAGTTTCCTCAACTCTGGAATAATCTCCCACTTTTTTTAAGAAGTTCCGTCTCCCTTTCTCTTTTTCATAAGTCTTTGAAAACTATCCTGTTCACTAAGCATTTTGGTAACTAACTCCTTTTTGATTTCCCTTCTCTTGGTCCTTTTTAGCCTAAACTAATTATTGTAAACCAAGATGAGCTTTCCTGTACAAAACCAAGCATTAGATTAGATTAGAATGTGATACACATTTTACCATGCTTATGATACCTTCAAAACTTTGGTCAGAATCTCTGCTTCTGGAATTGCAAGCTTCCAGTTTGTGTGAAGATGTCAACTCCAAGCTGGTATATGCTCCTTGTCCTAGAGACTTTTTGGGGAAAAAGTAAAAGAAAAGATGGACATGATTACACTGGCCAACACTAACAGGTGCCTCAAATGTTAGACCTGTTTCTGGGTGTATTTGACCTACTGATTAAAAAAAAAGCACCAGTTTTCTCTATCGGCTCTAGTTTTTGAGATACAGAACATGTGCCATATAGTAACATAGTAACATAGTAGATGACGGCAGATAAAGACCCGAAAGGTCCATCCAGTCTGCCCAACCTGATTCAATTTAATTTTTTTAATTTTTACTTCTTAGCTTTACCCAGTACTGTGCTTGGGTTCCAACTGCCGAAATCTCTGTTAAGACTTACTCCAGCCCATCTACACCCTCCCAGCCATTGAAGTCCTCCCCAGCCCATCCTCCACCAAACGGCCATATACAGACACAGACCGTACAAGTCTGCCCAGTAACTGGCCTAGTTCAATCTTTAATATTATTTTCTGATTCTAAATCTTCTGTGTTCATCCCACGCTTCTTTGAACTCAGTCACAGTTTTACACTCCACCACCTCTCTCGGGAGCGCATTCCAGGCATCCACCACCTTCTCTGTAAAGTAGAATTTCCTAACATTGCCTTTGAATTACCACCCCTCAACCTCAAATTATGTCCTCTGGTTTTACCATTTTCCTTTCTCTGAAAAAGATTTTGTTCTATGTTAATACCCTTCAAGTATTTGAACGTCTGAATCATATCTCCCCTGTCTCTCCTTTCCTCTAGGGTATACATATTCAGGGCTTCCATTCTCTCCTCATATGTCTTCTGGCGCAAGCCTCCTATCATTTTTGTTGCCCTCCTTTGGACCGCCTCAAGTCTTCTTACGTCCTTCGCCAGATACGGTCTCCAAAATTGAACACAATACTCCAAGTGGGGCCTTACCAATGACCTGTACAAGGGCATCAACACCTTCTTCCTTCTACTGACTACGCCTCTCTTTATACAGCCCAGCATCCTGGCAGCAGCCACTGCCTTGTCACACTGTTTTTTCACCTTTAGATATACCACTCTTTACTCTGCTCGCCCATTAAAAAAAATCAGGATATTTTAATGTAGTGTTTAATATATTTTTTAAGCATAAAGGAAACATATTAGAAATGAAAAGAAAAGTATACAACATGAAAATCTACTTATTTCCTATTAAAAGCACAAATTTATGATACAAACTTTCTAGTTATTCGACACACAAGAAGCTCCATTTGTAAGACTTCTGAGAGTGGGATCTGCCAGGACAATCCCACCTAAGATTCTAACAATAGTCTGCCATCGTGTGTGCATCCCATCTTCCTTGGTATCTGGCTTCCATTGTTTTTATGTCTTGGTGAAATCTTTCATCTTGCTCTGCTTAAGTCACCAAGGTGCTCTGGAAAGCGATCTAAGTGACTTTACAGATGGATAATGGACTTTAACATTCATGTTAAAGCCAAGCCTGTTGAAATGAAAGAACACATCCTCTACTAATTATGTGTAGTTGTCTGCCTTCTTGTTGCCAAGAAAGATTTTCACAAGAACAAATAAAGACCAGGCACATGATTCGATTTCATTCATTGATGCTATGAAATATGGGCCATTTATAAGTTGTCTGATCTGTGGACCATTGAAAATTCTTGCCTTCAGTTTTTCCATGGTAAGTCCAGGTATCATATGCGTTATGTATTCAATGCACAAACTGTCTTTATTCAAAGCCTTTACAAATTGTTTCATCAGGCCTAGCACTATGATTCTATCTCATGTTACCAAAGGTTTATTGATTACATTTTGTCCTCCAACCACTATATATTCCCTTGGAGGTCAATCTTTTTTTGCCCAATGTTCATGTTTGGCTCTACTATCTCAAAGGCATAAAAAGCAAGGATACTTTGTGTAACCATTTTGTTGACCAAGATGAAAATTAACCATCTTTAAGTCTAAATAAATCACCCATTGATGTTCTTGGTAATTTATCTTTTCCAAGACTAAAGAGATAGCCTTGTACTCTTCTTTCATCCTGGTGGAGTGACCAATTGGAATAGGATCATATTTATTGCTGTTATTTAAAAGAACACATTTCAAACTATGTTTTGAACTGTCAATGAAAAGATGTGACTCACTTGGGTTATATTCTGAAAGACCTATTTTTTCAGAGGGTTTCTGATGTCATTGCAGAATACTAAATTGTTGTCTTCGGTAAAGAATGGCAGCAAGTCCTTTTCTCTCCTTCAGTAAAATGTAATTTTTGTTCCAGGCTGAAGTACATTCTTTCTCTTTAGTCTGGAGGCAAACAATTCAGAAGACTCCTTGGAAAGATTTAAAATCCTTGATCAGATCACTCAATTCATTCTGGTCAAAATGTTCACTATGTGAAGTTGTTTGGGAATCACTGTCATTGCCCCCACTTTCTTTAAAATGTGTGATATCAGACATGCAAGACTCATCCTTTGAGAGCTGTAGTAGTTCACGGAAAGGTGGAACGGGTACAAGAACCTAGTGCAGAACAGGTCTCCTGGCTGAAGGTAGATCAGGGTAAGACCACTTGTCATGATTATTTTGATTGATGCCTATGATATTAACAATACAAAAATAACAGTCTTCGAAGTGATTTTTCTGTTCCCTCTAAACCATTGGTACTCCAGATTTCAGGCAGCTTCTCTTTCCATTTGTCCACTGGCACAAATACTCCGTACAAGTTTTGCATACAATATGAGGAGCCCATGGCTTATCTTGATCTCTCAGCTTAACACCAAAATAACCTACATATGCTCTTTTTACAAACTTAGAAATAGGTGTCCTACTTGCTTTCAGTGTGTACTTCCCAGAAATATAGCAAATACGTTGGGATGATTCAAGCAGTTACATTTTGAAGTAGACAAAACCTGTATGGTGTTCGATCTGCAAAAATGAAATGATATGAGTAGGAATATACACACATCTCCTATACGATAATAACTATTATACAGTTAAGTTACTTACCTTTTATAATCCAATGTTTTAGTTGTAAAATTACAGTTGGAAATATGTAAACACTCTCACTATATCTACTAACTTGTACACAAAAACACAAACCAGGTAACAGAAGACAAAGTTGAACCCATTAGAATTTAAATTTATGTGCAACTGTTTTAAACAGATCAGGTTGAAAAATCTTTGAAATACAAATGTATTTCATTGTTATGTAGTCTAAGGAAACCATGAATGTTATGAATGTTATGTAGTCTAAGGAAACCACACATTTTTTTGCACATAATTATGTAATATAACAGAACAAAGGTGATTTTTATCATTTGAGCTTTACATTTTTATGCCAATGTGCATTAAAGGAAAGGAAGTAGATGAATAGTTGTGATTCAAAGTCATTATACACAAAATAAAATGTGGGTAATTTAAATACATAAATTTCCCATTCAAAAGAGAAAGCTTGTTATGATATTCTGATTCTGCAGAAGAGATCTTTTAAATAGCGGTAAAAAAATTAATAAATTCAACCATATCAAAGAAGCTAGAGCTGATGTGGGCTATCCAATGCAATTCTCATTGAATCAGCACCTCAAATAACCCCAGGAACTGGTCAAAAAACCCAAGTACCAAGAAAATATTTTTGTTGTTGGCCTGTGTTATAGACCAGGCGTGTGGTGTGTGGTGACATTTATAGCAGGAAATTCAGTAAATGAACTAAACTAGGGGTAACCAACCTTGGCCCTCACCAAGTCAAGTTTTTGGGATTTCCACTATTTGCATATAATGGAGGCAGTAAATGCAAAAAATCTCACACATGTTCATTGGAGAAATGATGAAAACCTTCTGTGTAAACATTAGTGCAATACGTAATCTTAACCAAGGTTAAAGTACTCACTGTTTGTGCTGAACAATGTCATGTCTTGGTCTCTTTCTGAAAGTAACTAATAACATTTGCTACTTCTCCTTTTGACTTCAGTATCGCTGCCACCTTTCTGAAATCTATCACAGCCTGTCATTGTGTATGCGGTATATCAAAAAAACTAACTGTAACTGCTGCCTTCTCAACCAGTCAAACTGCAGCAAGCAAAAAAAAAAAAAAATTAAATTAAAAAAGCACATAGAGCTACAGGATTCACTATCAGGCAGCAGGATGCTCAGGATGGAGGTAAGGAGCATTGGCCAGGAGCTCGTGCTTGCGGATTGCTTCAGCCTTCATTGCCTTCATAGCACCTCTTCTTAATTCAGACAATCAAATAGCTATGTTCTATGTCAACAAGCAAGAGAGATCAGAATTCTTTGCTTCTATTTTTTGTCTCTATTCCTGTGCACACCCTTAGTCTGAAGCCTCATTCAATTGCATGTAAGCCCTACATACTCTACTGTAGATTGTAAACAGGCACTTGCTTGCTATTTAAGAATGGAACCAGTTAGATCTACTTCAATCCTAATAGAGCTGGTCTTCCAGTTGAAAAAGAACTCTAGGAAATTTGCTTGTAAACAATTCTGTTCTGAATGAGCAGATATTCCTCTTAGCGCCAAAGCCAGGTTTCGTCAGGGCAGAATTAAAGGGTAGGCCAAGTAGGCACATGCCTCGGGCCCAAAGAGTTTAGGGGGGCCCAGAATGCAGCCTGCTCTGATGACGTCAGTGTACCTGCCTCTGTGTCCAGCTTCAGGTGACCAAGTATTGCCTCCTCCTGCCTTCTTCACTATTTGGTGCAGCTGAACTCGCAGTCTTCAAAAGGCCATGGGTAGCGGTTCCTACACGCTGCCCGCAGCTGACCCGGAAGCCATTCCTCTGATGCTGGGGTTTTGCATTAGAGGGAAGACTTCTGGGTCAGCTGTGGGCAGCGTATAGGAACCGCTGTCCGTGGCCTTTTGAAGACTGTGAGTTCAGCTCATGGCAGCCATTTCCTATTGGCGATCTACATGGGGCAGGAGCGTAGGAAGATCGCTCCTGCCCTGAAAGCCTGCTAGACCACCAGGTAAGGCTGGAATGCTGGGGAAAGGCGGGAGGGAGGCGGAAACATCCTAAACTATGAGGAGGTCTCCCCCCCAAAATAAATCGCAAATATGTGAAACCGCGAGTGTCGAAACCGTGAATAGGGAGGGGGGAAGTGTACTGCCTTTTTGTGGTTACTCATTCAAAGCGGTGGGCAATGGAGGATAAAGTGACTTTACCCAGGCTCACAAGGAGCAGTGCTGTTAATCCTTCTGAAGTCTACCTTACCTAGGATTACCAGATTTTACTATTGTAAAATCCAGACCCATGGTCCCCTCTGGCCCACCCAGTTCCACCCAGCCCTGCCCTGTTATGCCCAAGTCACACCCTGTTCCACCCCAACCTCGCCCCCAGCCCTGCCCCCCTCAACCTGTTCTCGTGCTCGGAGCTGCGTCGGGAGGGCATCTGCACTTGCGCAGGTGTGACACGATGGCATTACATGCATGCGCGCGCGCGCCGGAAGCTTTTCAAAACCCGGACAAAGTGCTGGGTTTTGAAAAGCCATCTGAATGCCCAAATATGTCCTCAAAAAGAGGACGTGTCCAGGTAAATCCAGACATCTGGGAACCCTAATCTTACCTAATACCATCTGCACAGCAGCTACTTGGACCTCGCTTCATACTTTCACAGAGCATTATGGTTTGGACCAAGCTTCAGCACAGGATAGCACTTTTGCTCAAGCAGTGCTGGCCAATCTGTCTTTGTCAACTAACAACTCTCTGACTTAGCTGAATAGACCGCTCTAGGAAATAAGACAATTCAGTGCTGAGCAGCCCTATGTTTAAGAGTTAACCCCACTTGCCTGCTTAAATCAGTCCTACTGTTGACAGAAAAGCAATGTTGCCCACCTGTTAACAAGTGTCTACAGAATAGACAGCATTTAATCTCTCCCACCTGACTGAGAATTTTCTCTCTGTTTTGAGCTTTAGAACTGAGGGACAGCTGCTGGGAAGGCCATTCCATTCCAATACCATCAGCTGACATCACCCATTTGTGGCCTTATCAACCTTGCTGTCTACAAAAAACATGTGTTATAGGTGAGTAATATTTATTTGTTCTCCAGACTTTTTGTCTCATTGCCATGGTTCAAGGCAAGGTACAATAAACATTACCTGTAAAAAAATGATTACACTGATACATATATATGAAAGCAGACATAGAGAGGTAATCCATCAGAACAGAAAATGACTAGACATAAGAAGGAGTATACCTAACCCCTAACTCCTTGCTCATTTCATGCTCATCCTTGGAACACCTGATGGAACAAATAGGTCTTGAGACCCCTTACAAAATATACCTACATCTCTCATTGTGCATAGTTCTAGAGGAAATGTATTCCACAGTTGAGCATACACTGAGATTGCCCTGTCTCTTTCTTCTCTTACTCGATGGTGGAACAACACAGTTGTCATACGAACAAGAATATATTGGGTGTGTAGAGAAATAAGGATTTTTTCTGTATACTGCCTAGAAGCCTGAAAGCTCTCAGCTGTGTACATCCAGGTACAGTAGGTATTTCCTTGACCCAAGAGGGCTCTTGATCTAAAGGCAGAAGCCCTGTTTATTAGAAGTAACAAAATGGCAGGGGAGTCAGTGGAGATTATGGTAGAGGAAAGGAAGGATTTTCTCATACCCAGGTAATGTTGGATAAAATGCGAGGGGGGTGCTGAAAAGTTCTCAGCCCAACCAAGAAGAGAATGACGTGGATATGGCTTAATCAATGATCTGAAACAATGTCAAAACATAGAATTTTGTTTCTGCAAATTGGCACGTAACAAAATAAGATAAAACACTTTTCAGCTACAGTGTCAATATGATGCTCAAACATAAGAACATAAGAAACGCCTTCACCGGATCAGACCGAGGTCCATCTAGTCCGGTGCTCCACACACTTGGCGGCCCAAAGCAGCTCCTGATTGGTGAAGCCCGACTTTAGTACAGGAAGAGGCGGTCATAGCATACAGCAAGTGATTTCCTTCACTCACCAGCGCTACGGCTGCCCTCTCCTGTCTCTCCAGCTGCCCTCTCCTGCCTCCCCTTCGCAGTCAGAAAATACCGTGAATGACTGGGACCGCGGACCGCGAATTCATGGGGGAGCACTGTACCCTCTTTTAATGAACTACCTTAATACATTTTGTTAGGGTTACTATATGGCTCCAGGAAAAGGAGGACGGATTGAGACATCTGGGTTTTAACTCTATTGCTTTCAATGGAAGTAAAATCCAGATGTCTCTATCTGTCCTCCATACCTCCATTGCTTGCAATGGAAGCAAAACTCCTCTTTTTCTGGAGCCATATAACCCTACATTTTGTTGACTAGCTTTCAGAAGTCAATACCTCCTTCATCAGATTCGGATTGTCCCGAGCTGTGGAAGGAGGTTTCAGCCTCCAAAAGCTAGTTAAAAATATATTAAGGCAGCCTAATAAAAAGGTATGAACTTATTTTCCATTTATGTTTCCATTGCAAAATACCTGCCCTCTGGTATAGAAGAGCAGATGAGCCATGACTTATGCTGTAAATTGGTTTTTTACCTGTAATATAATAGAAAAACTCTTTCAAAACAATAATCCAGTGCACTGTCTTTGTTTTTGATATCAGCTGGAGTTAACAGTGGATGTATTTCACAGTGTTGAGCCATGGAGACTATTCTCCCCCCAACGGACAAGAATTCCTGCATCTTATATAAAAGAGTGATCCCGGGTTACAATAAGAATGCAGTTTTGTGTTTTTTATTCAGAAGAAAACCCAGAAGGACCTTTTCAATAAAACAACATTTCAACTTTCAAATTTTAGACTGGACCGTCTCTTTCAAATCATTCATTCAGGCTCATATATAAATCTGCAGCCATGTTGCCATACAACCCAGGCCGCTGGTCAAGGTTTGAAGCAGCTCTAATTTTCCATCTATTGTAGCCAAGGAATGCCCCCATGCTTTCTGTGTATTAAGGAAAAGACTTATCCACTCTTCACCCCCTACTGGGGCAGGAAAATGCATTATAAAGACTCTCCAGGGAACTTATTCAACGCTCTGTTTACATAGCAGATCGGTGGTTTCTTGTTTGGGATCTGGATTTAAACAGTGCTTTCACATGCCTCACAGATTAGGCTCTTAATCCAAAGCAGTAGAGACAGAAAAAAAATGCTTTTAGAACAATGACATATCCTAGTTAAGAACATAAGAATTGCCATACTGGGACAGATTGAAGGTCCATCAAGCCCGGTCAACCTAAGACCCATATAGATGCCAGAAACAGACATGGAATATGCTCCTATGATTGTTATGTCTGTAACTAATTCTTTATTCTTAACTCCTGTTTTATATTATGGGCCATTATTCAACAGGGTTTAACTTGGCTGAATTGGCCATACAAAATATTTAGTGACACTTAAGCAAGCAGTGCTACTGAATATTTCCTACGACCACCCAGGCACTGTCCAGTTGGGTGAACCTTGGGCAGAGTGAGCACTTAACTGCTTAGTGGCAATATTCAGTCCACTGGTTAGGTGGTTAAGCAGATAAAGGGTAAAGTGGATGGGACTTGATATACCACTTTTTCTCCATGATTTACACAATCAGAGCAGTTTGCATGGGGCAATGAAGTGTTAAGTGACTTGCCCAGAGTCACAAGGAGCTGCAGTAGGAATTGAACTCTCAACCTCAGGGTGCTGAGACAGCTGCTCTAACCACTAGGCCACTCCTCCACTCAAAGCAAAAGGGCTGTCCGCCATGTTAATTAGGCACCAGCCTAAATATGGGCCAGTACCTGGTTAACTTCCAGGTGGCCCAGCACTGAAAAGCCCAGCTTAATTCAGTTTGTGGCTGTCAGTGGGTTTAAAACTGCTGACTGCTATGGGCTGAATATGTATCTCTATGTTTTTTTTAACCTGTCTAGACTCCATGTAAACCAGCATAGGATGATTTGGTATATCACTCATCTATTCCTATCATAGTGAAAGACCAAACAACATTGAGCCCCACACATTCTGCCTGTACTGGACACCTTGAGGACAATTCTGTAGCCTGGGTGCTCACGGTTTCGAAGGCATTATACACATAAATGTTTAAAATACTTGAATATATGTGTGAATTTATATGTGTATATACTAGCATGCTGTTTAAGCACTATTCTGCAAATACCCACTTATCTTACATACAGTGGTGTAGTAAGGAGGAGGAGGGGCAGAGTGCTCTGTGCACCATCTTGGCAGGATGCTGGTATCTCTCCCCCAGCATGGGATGGAGTCTCTTAAATTCATTCTTCCCCCACCCCCCTTCCCATACCTCTGCAAGTCTTTTACTCTTTATCAGCAGTGAACAGGGCTGTCCCCAGCCCTTTCTCTGACATCACTTCCTGTTTGCGGGACCAGGAAGTAACATCGGAGGGAAGGCTCAGCTGGCATGAGCAGCGGGTAGGAGACCCTGCTCACTGCCTATGAAGACTAGAAGACTTGAAGAGGTAAAGGGGTGGCAACATTTAAGAGACCCACCACCGGAGCAGAGGGGATGCCAGGCACCTCTGCCCTGGGTGTCAGTTTCCCTCGAAATGCTACTGCTTACACAGCGCATATTTGCAATGGAGGCATACACAGAGGCAGAACAAGGGTAAGACATAGGTGGGGCTCTCAGATGCATAATTTGCAGAATAATTTAAGTTACACTGGTAGCTGCTGCATTTAGGAGCTTTTGGCTTGCTAGTCGATGTGTCACTATAATACGGGCCCTTGAAAAGCTGAGGATTGTTATTTCTGATTAGAGAATGACACGGGGACAGATTTTTCCCTGTCTCTGTAGGAACTCATTTTCCCATCCCAGAGAGTTCTTTTCCTGCCCCTGCCCCATCTGTCCTCATCTACACAAGCCTCAAACACTTTTAAAATCATAAGTGTTCAAGGCTTGTGTGGTTAAGGCAGAACTTACAGAAATAGGGCAGGGACAGCAGCAAAACTTGCGGGCACGGAATGGGGAAGAATTTGTCCCCATGTAATTCTCAAATTCTGATTTCTAGGCTTTGGGTTTGTGCTTCAAGAATTGGTAGCTGTGTCCAATGAAGCAGTTCCATGGTCATCCCCCGAAGCAGTGATTGAGTGAGTGTTTTTAATTTTTGTGTTTGACTGATTTCCTTTGTTATACGTGTAGTACCTTCTTTCCTTTTATTTAAGAACATAAGAATTGCCGCTGCTGGGTCAGACCAGTGGTCCATCGTGCCCAGCAGTCCGCTCACGCAGCGGCCCTTAGGTCAAAGACCAGTGCTCTATTTGAGTCTAGCCTTACCTGTGTACGTTCTTGTTCAGCAAGAACTTGCCTAACCTTGCCTTGAGTCTCTGGAAGGTGGCTTCCCCTATAACAGCCTCCAGAAGAGCGTTCCAGTTTTCTACCACTCTCTGGGTGAAGAAGAACTTCCTTACATTTGTACGGAATCTATCCCCTTTTTAACTTTAGAGTGCCCTCTCGTTCTCTTTACCTTGGAGCGAGTGAACAACCTGTCTTTATCTACTAAGTCTATTCCCTTCATTATCTTGAATGTTTCAATCATGTCCCCTCTCAGTCTCCTCTTTTCAAGGGAGAAGAGGCCCAGTTTCTCTAGCCTCTCATTGTATGGCAACTCCTCCAGTCCCTTAACCATTTAATGGCATTCATTTCTATTTTAATGTGATTTATTTATTTGATTTGTAAGCCGCTTTGACCTTTAGCTATAGCGGGGTATCAAATTTTTAAATAAACGTAAGCAAAACTGGGAACCCCTGTTGTGAGAATTTGCTGTGGCTGAAAATTTCCTCTTCAAGATTTATCTAGAGTTTCCAGATAAGTCCATTTGTATTCATAAAAAAAATTAATAGTGACACATTTAAAAAGGAGGAATTTGATTGTTGTAACCTGGATGGTCTTCTATTGGATATTGCTCAGGTTTTGATAATTACATATTTGTGAACTAGTGGAGTTATTGACCAATGATTGATTTGAGCCTATAGTATAGTGAAAGCAATGAGAGGTATCTAAGTGGTTCCTTTAACTGAGATCTTTTTTTCTTCACTTTTTTTGCCTACATTAATGGAGAGTCTTTGTAAAAATCTCACATTACAATATTTCAAGCAGACTTATTTATTGATTTTCAGATTTTTGTAAGGTACTATTTCTCTATTACATGTGGTTCTGATAACATTCATAACACAACATAACTCAAGAAAGTGAGCGTGCATGTTGATGCTCAGAATTGTCTGAATAATTGGCAGTTTAATTAGATAAATTAAATATAGGGCATAGAGCTGAGTTTTGAAGGTAAATTTCTCCACTGAATGCTTTTTATAAAAATAAAGGTGTGGTATACCATTCCACAATTATTTAGGGAAACAACAGATTAAACTGTATGTAGTGGAGCTGTTGTATATTTTCAGAAGGGATGGATGATGCCTTTCCTAAACTGTGAGTCACGACCCCAAATAGGGTTATGCACAGGGTCATGAACTGGGTGACACTACAGGTGCATCATGATATCACATCTTGGCAGTGTAATGGATGTCACTGCAGCTGCAATTGTGGTATTGTGGCCAGAAAATGATGGGTAAGCACTGGCTAAATGCTACCCGAAGCCTGATGCATGAATCGGGGGTGGGGGGGGGGTAGGACAGGGGAGGTTAGAAGTCTGTAGTGGTATTTTCTCTAAATGTCTGTGGAACTATCCATGAAAATGCGTGCATAGCTATTTTAGAAATGTATAATTTTTTTGTATTCAATGTTTATTATACAATTTTTACAGAACAGATTTACACCCCCCCCAAAAAAAAAAAGTTTAAAAAGCAGCATATAACATTATATAATTCTATCAAGCCCACATTAATTGGAGGAGTTACCACAATTTCCATAAATATTTAAGGAAAAAATAAAGCTCAAGTATTGAAAAGAAAAAAGAAATAAATACAAAAAACCTTATGCAGTATATTATTGAAATTCTTGAGCCAAGCCTTCCTGGTACTATTACTCCCACTCCTCAAACAGAATCAGCTTGATTACTTTTTCTTATTCTTCTCCTGTTCCCACATATTTAGAACTTGTTGAAGTTGAATAGGATCCCAAAATATAAATTTCCTTTTCTTGCAACTTGATTATACACTTGCAGGGAAACTTAAAAAAAAGTGGCTTCAAGAGCCAAAACCCTAGATTTTTTTTTTTTTTTCAACCAATGATATAGTCCTAGATTTTAACCAAAGAAATTCCTTCCTTCTTAATAGCCACATCGGGAAATATAAGTACTAAGGGCTCCTTTTACAAAGGTGCGTTAGGGCCTTAACGCGCGGAATAGCGCGCGCTAGCTGCTACCGCCTCCTCTTGAGCAGGTGGTAGTTTTTCAGCTAGCGCGTGCTAAACACGCTAACCCACCCAGGGCAGGATTAACCAATAGGCCAAGTAGGCACGTGCTTAGGACCCAAAATGGTCAGGGGGGGCCCGATGAAGGAGGGCATTAACATTGTTTTTTCCAAACGTCGATGGGCCCCTCCAGCATCGATTTGCAACACGGGCTCCCCCCTCCCCCGATCAGCAATGTGGGCCCCACCCCGACTGGCAACGCGGCCTCTCCCCCCATCGACGGAAAGTAAGACAAGCAAGCAACGCAGGTAAGAAAGGCAATGGGAACTGTAATTGTGCAAGCAGTGCTGCTTGCCCAAAGCTTCCCTCTGACGCAGCTTCCTATTTCCGCCTGGGCGCATGGTGGGGTGGGGTGGGGCAAGAGGCCCAGTGTACTTGTGTGCCTAGGGGCCCTCGATTAATTAATCCTGCCCTGAACACACCTTTGTAAAAGGAGCCCTAAATCTCCACAGAATTAGCTGATTTATTTTTAAAATATAATCTCATAAGGATATATATATCCTTTTTTTATCAAACTCACTCAGACAAATCAGAAAAAATGTTTTATTTTTCAGTGGAAAATCTACCCCATTTCTACAAACTGACCTTAGACCAGTGTGTGTGTTGGGGGTAGGGGTTGGGAAGGAAAGTTATACATACACTAGTGGTGGATGAATGTATAACCTGTTCAACCATGGATTTGTAGCCCCTTTCACAGATGCCAGCTCCGTAGGTGCAATGGGTACTTGAGCGCCCATAATATTGAGCAAATGCTTTTACCTTGTTTAAGGAAAGGTTATTTGCAATGGGTTTAGAACCACCAATCATTCTGAAAAGTTGGTTCCCATGGCCTTTATACAGATAGTACGAGGAATCTTCAAAAAGCCTCTGCACTTTTATTTTTTTAAACACTATTAGATAATCTCAAAAGCAAATTACATCACTTTTCCACATAATCACCATGTTTTGTGATACATTTTTTCCAGCGTCCTACTAAAATCTTAATGCCATCAGAAAAGAATGTTTTTGGTTGAGCCCGTAAAAATATGCTGAAGTAATACGCAGCTATTTGTTGCACTGAATAATTAAATATCTCCCTTTCCTGTTGGTGATGATAGTGATTGGCTCATGCACTTGCAGAAAGGGAGACATTACAAAAATCTTGCTGTCTCCTTCTGTATCCCTTTATCCCCCAAATATCTCTGGTCTAGTAGATTATTCTCCCCCCACCCCCAAATTTTGATATCCTACCCCCAGATACGACCAATTCTCTGTGACACCCCATATAAAACAAACAAATACAAACTTGATGATCTAGTAGACCTAAATTCCCCATTTCTGGATGTGAGGATTGGGGGGGAGGGGCAGGAGGGACGTCTCTGGGATCAAGATCAAGTGTGTTTGTATACCCTTGATGTAGCCCTTGCATGGGTGAAATGCGGCCATGTTGGGAGTTTTAGTGTTTTATAATAAATATACTCTGGGTTTTACTAAATGGTGCTACAGGTTTTTAGCGTGGGCCAGCAATGTAAATGATCCGACATTCAAATGAATTCTATGAATGTCAGAGGATTTGCCTCACCAGCCTGCATTAAAAACCTCTAATGCAGTTTATATGGGATCTTTGTCTTTGCACTTCAATTTTGCAAATTCTTACATCCTTTATTAGGAGTCCAGCAGTCCTGAGCATAAAGCCCTCCCATTGACTGTATACCCCAGGTAGGCTATGCTATTCCATTCCAAATTAAGACAAACCTTTTCACTTCTTGCGCGTATGTGCTTCTGTGTGTCAACTCACTTTGTGCTGCTGAAAAGTTAACATTTTGATAATCAGATTAAGATCCTCAAACAGCAGCTGTGTTTGCCTTTTAAATTAAGATGTGACTCTTGTCCCCCAGTTAGGTTTTTAACTCTTATCGAACCAGAACATCCACTTAAGGTAAGGGATTCACGCCAATGAAGTTGGATGAGTGAACATGATTTGAAACTAAATGTTAACAAAATGGAGGTAATGGTGGTGAAAGGCCAAAGAGATAATTTTGAGTTGGAAAATGTGGTTGTTATGGGTGAGGAAACTGTTGGTAAAAAAGGAGATGACTGTCCGGGAGTGTGCTTAGATAGCTGTTTGACAATGGAAAACCCAATATTAAAATCAGGGTGGGATACATGCAACTTCAAACGCTTTATAGATTGAAGCCAATATTACCAGCACATGATTTCTGTACTGTGGTTCTGAGTAGGGTGGATTATTGTAATTCACTATACTTAGGAGTTGTGAAAGGGAAGTTGAGGGCTTTGCAAATGCTTATCAACTTTGCTGTATGATTAATTACAGGGGCTCCTAGGAGTACCCATATAACTCCTGTGTTGAAGAAATTACACTGGTTACTTATGCAACAAAGAGTGCAGTTTAAGATTATTCTGATTATACATCAGACATTGTATCATGCTTCCCCAAAGATCTTACAAGAATTCTTTGAGATCTATAAACTGAGAAGAGAGCTTAGAGATGTAAATGGGATGAAATTAAGTTTGGAGGATAGAATGTCGACTATGCATACTAGGATCGGAGCATCAATGATATCTGTGGCTGGCGTAGAACTATGGAATGCCTTTCCTGGTATCCTGCGGTTTTGTGTGGGGAGGATGAATTTTAAGAAAATGCTGAAAACTCAATTATTTGCCAATGCCTTTTTATGCTAAGGTATATTTCAGTTGATAATTGCCTTTTAGAATTTTTCTGACATCAGTGTATGATTTAAAGTTTGCTTGTATTTCTGAATTGATTGAATTTGTGCTCTATCCCTATTATAACAGGGACGATTAACGATGTTTAGACATGTCTATGTTATATGTGATAATTGGAGGGAGAACAATATTCAAAACCACAACTCTATAATTTCTAGTATGAACGCTGGAAAAAAGCTCATAGCTTAAACCCCTTTCTGTTCTGTGTATTCAGTTCAATTAAATATATGTACATTTATTGGGGGAAAATGACTCAGAAGCTGAAGGGCAATCATTACATTACATTACATTACATTATGGATTTCTATTCTGCCTGTGCCTTGCGGTTCTAGGCGGATTACAATATAGAAATTATCTGGGCAGTTCCAGTAGAATTACATTTCAGGATAAGGGTAAGTTACAGGAACAGTAAAGGATAATGATACTTCAATTTCACAGAAGATAATACATATCACAGAAGATAATACATATAACAGAAGATAATACATATCACAGAAGGTAATACATGTCAACTGAATCAAGTTAAATCGGGTGTAGTGTAAAAGAGTTACAGTACATTCTGGATCACAGACAAAGAGATACTATAGGTGGGTGTTTCCAAAGGCGTTGATTGGGGACTCATTGGGTGGTGGTTAGAGTGATGGGAGATATTTTTTGAACAGTAGTGTTTTTATTTCTTTACGGAACTCTTTTATGTCTGTTGTTTTGGTCAGAAGTTTTGAGATGTCAGAGTCGATTTTAGCTGCCTGTGTCCCCAGAAGGTTGTCGTAAAGTTTCTTAAGACGAGTACCGTTGAGGGGTGGGTAGGTGAAAAGGTTCTGTGTTCTCCTTCTTCAATGCTCCGGAGCTATGAAAGGGAGCCTAAATAACTTATTAGCTCCCCTTGAACACTCTCTCATAGCTCCTTCATAGCTCCGGAGCATTGATTGCCCTTCAGCTTCTGAGGCATTTTCCCCCAATAAGTGTACATATATTTAATTGAACTGAATACACAGAACAGAAAGGGGTTTAAGCTATGAGCTTTTTTCCAGTTTTCATACTGGAGATTATAGATTTGTGGTTGTGGTATGGAAACCGCATAGTTGTATGCGGTATATAAATTTTTAAATAAATAAATTATAAATTATAAGGGGACTGTGCCTTTAAGACTTAAGGCAATCCAGCAAACTTCTTACCCTTATTTCCTGCATTCATTTTGCCTGTCCAGGAAGCTTGCAGGTGCTGCTCTGCATTCCTAGGTGGTGATATGCTTTACTATAAGATTATTGCATGGCCTATGCGTATCCCGTGTTTTCTTGAATCCAGATACCATCTTTGTCTCCACCACTTCCACTGGGAGGTTGTTACATGTATTCACCAACCTATCTTTAAAGAAATATTGCCTTAGGACATTGGTGTAGCGAGGGGCAGTGGTGGCTGACATTGGTATGCTGTGGGCCCCCCATCCCCTACTCTTCCCCGCTGCTTGAGCACCCCCCCCCCCCACTCTTCCCCGCTGTTTCAGTACCTCCCGCCCCTTGCATACCTCTTGAAATGTTCACCGGCATGAGCAACATCATGTATCTGCTGCTCACACTGGCCTCGGCTCTCTTCTGACATCACATCCTGGTCCCACAACCAGGAAGTGATATTAGAAGGCCGCCGAGGCTGCTGTGAGTAGCAAGTTAAAGATGTTGCTTGCACTGGTGAACATTTAAAGAGGTACACGGGGGGGGGGGGGGCGGGGGTGGAGAGGAGGAGAGGCACTGGCACAGCCGTGAAGACGGCGCCTGATGCAGTCCGTCCCTGCCCCCCCCCCCTTACTATGCTGCGGTCTTAGGGTATTGCTCAGTCTTCCCCCTTTCCCTCTCATTCTATGACTCCTGGTTCCAGAGATTCCTTTCCATTGAAAAAGACCTGACTCCTGTGTATTTATACCCTGGAGCAGTGGCGTAGTAATGGGGGGGGGTGGCTGGAGGGCAATCTGTCCCAGGCACCATGTTGGTGGGGGCACCGGCACCCATCCTACTCTCCACCCCGCCTCTTCCCACTCCTCCCCTTGCCAAACGCGTGCCCCCTTCCCTCGTACCTCGAGTTGGTCATTGCCGCGAGCAACAACTTCATGCTTCATGCTTCATGCTTCTCGCAACCGCGTCATCTCTCCCGCTGGCATCACTTCCGGGTGCCATGCATAGGAAGGGACATCAGAGGGAGAGCCGACGGGGTCACGAGGACCATGTTGAAGTTCTTGTTGTTCATGGTGGTGAGCAACTAGAGGTACGGGGAAAGGGGGCGCACATGCGGCAGAGGAGATTGGGGAAGGAGTGGGGGGGGGGGGTGGAGATGAAGGCTGGAGAGGAGCGCCACCGCCCTGGGCGACTCTCACCTGTGCTAAGCCACTGCCCTGGAGGAATTTGACAGAGTAATTCTTTAGCTGCACACTAATTATATAGGTTCACAGTCAAAACCACGCGAGACAATCACACGCAGACATAGCCAGGCTGACAATCGCGCGCAGGACATCAGCGTGCTGGTGCGTGCCAGATTTAAACTCAGTTTCAAAGCACTCTGAGGGGGTGTTGGGGCGGAAACACCGCACTTAACTTAGTAGTGTTGGCGCTGCCATTGGAGGGGTGTCGTGGGGGGGGGAACCCCCCCCCCCCCGGTTATAGAGGAAACAGGCTTTTTCCTTATTTTTTAGGGAAAAAGTTCAGTTTCCTCTGTAATGTGTGGGGGGGGGAACCCCCCTAACAGCAGCACCAATACTACTAAGTTAAGTGTGTGTGTGTGTGGAGGCCCACCCCTACCCCCACCCCACTCAGAGCACTTTGAAATTGAGTTTAAATCCGGCGTGCTGATGTCCTGCATGTGATTGTTGGCCCGGCTTTGTCTCGCATGGTTTTGATGTGCCACCATTATATATGCACATATTCTAGTTTCTTTTATAGAATACTAGTGTTACTAGGTATATATGTGCATATGTACTTAGGCATGAGCACTTATGTCACCCATTATTGGTGCAAATGTGTATACATGGTTTGTGGAGATGGCATTATCTTATAATATTCAATAAATGCATCTGTGTGCTCTGCCCAGACTCTGTCCATGTGTCTGCCCATGTGTTAATTATGTGCTATCAGAGATATGTGTATAGTTCTAGAATTGCATCTAGGTGCATATTGCTTGGAGCCCATTCATATAAATACTTTAGAATTCAAATGAAAACATATCTTTTTTCTAAATATTTGATCAATTAATTTTCCTTCAGTCATCCTTAATTTGCTCTTATTTTTAATTTTTTGTAAACCGCGTAGAACTCATGGTTATGTGGTTAAGTAGTATGATGTTATGTTATGTATCTGGCATATATGCTTGCAAGGGGTGCAAGGGGAGGTCCACCGATGGATCAAAAACTGGCTGGCAGAGAGGAAACAGAGGGTTGGAGTAAAGGGCCATTACTCAGACTGGCATTGGGTCACGAGCGGAGTTCCGCAGGGGTCGGTGCTGGGACCGCTCCTGTTCAATATATTTATTAATGACCTGGAGGCGGGAACAAATTGCGAAGTTATTAAATTTGCGGATGACACAAAACTCTACCGCAGGGTTGAAACCATGGAAGACTGCGAAGATCTGCAAAGGGACCTAACGACGCTAGAAGAATGGGCCAAGAAATGGCAAATTAACTTTAACGTAGGGAAATGCATGTAGTGAAAAAAAACCCGATGTTCAGCTACAAAATGGGGGGATCACTGCTAGGGGTAAGTAACCTTGAAAGAGACCTGGGAGTGATGGTAGACACATCTTTGAAGGCGTCGGCACAGTGCGCCACAGCCTCAAGAAAAGCAAACAAAATGTTGGGTATCATTAAGAAGGGTATCACGACCAGGACAAAGGAGGTCATCCTGCCACTGTATCGTGCAATGGTGCGACCGCATCTGGAGTACTGTGTCCAGTACTGGTCACCGTACCTCAAGAAGGACATGGCGGTACTTGAGGGAGTCCAGAGAAGAGCAACTAAACTGATAAGGGGTATGGAAAACCTCTCATATACTGACAGACTGAAAAAGCTGGGGCTGTTCTCCCTGGAAAAGCGGAGACTTAGAGGAGACATGATAGAAACCTTCAAGATCCTGAAGGGTATAGAAAAGGTAGACAGGGACAGATTTTTCAGATTATGGGGAACCACAAGTACAAGGGGGCACTCGGAGAAATTAAAAGGGGACAGGTTTAGAACAAATGCCAAAAAGTTCTTTTTCACCCAGAGGGTGGTGGATACATGGAACGCGCTTCCGGAGGCTGTGATAGGCCGGAGCACGTTACAAGGCTTCAAAGAAGGTTTGGATAGGTTCCTAGAGGATAAAGGAATTGATGGGTACAGATAGGAGTATCGGTAGGTTATAGGGATAGTCTGGGACCATTGCTCATGCAATGGGCCTGATGGGCCACCGCGGGAGCGGACCGCTGGGCGAGATGGACCTCTGGTCTGCCTCAGCGGAGGCAACTTCTTATGTTCTTATGTTCTTGCATTCTACATGTGTAACTGGTAGGTCAATGTTAGCGCTCATTGATTTATAGAATCTGGCCCTTGCTGCTGTTAAAAAAATTTGAAATACAAGCAAACGTTTTAGGTCCCACCCAAAATACAGCTGTGCATGCTGTTCTAAACTTGCTACTTCATTTTTAAAGGGTCATTAATACATGTAAACCCAATATTTTCACATGCAAATACTGTGTAGCCATCTAAAATGGTCTCCTATCAATTTACTTCTACTGTATAAGTGCTGGTTTCTTCTCGTAAATGTGCTACGTGCTTTGAGGAGATCATGCAGACCAGTCATAATTTGTAAAACTCCCTTCCAATTTGTGTTGATACTTGCAGTACTCATTTTCAATGGAAACAGCAGGACTCCAAATATTATAATGCATTAGATGTAAGTTCAGAAAACCATGAATGACCAGAAGTCTCCTCCTGGGCACTAGACAACATGGCAGGTCTAGGGGAGAATAGTTCTAATTTCAATTAAAACTGAAATCCTGCAGTTATTAGCTACCATTCAAATGAGAACAAATCCTGCAGTATAGGCTGATTAATTACAGGCTCTAAGGCAGCAGGGTGCAAAACTAATATACAGTATATCCCTGCCTGGCTGCCGCTGTTTTTATCAAGCATTCTGCTGCTATCCTCTCCCTCCCCGTGCAGGCATCACGTTTATACCTGGGTTCTTTTCCCACTCAAATCAAATACATGCAATTGGATTTGGATTTGAAATGTAATTATGTATTTTTCAAATGCAAGCTCAAGGTAAGTTACAAACACATACACAAGGTTATTTGTTCAACTGTGGGGTTTCTTGCCAATGGGGCAAAGACACAAAAGTAGAGGCGAAAACCCAACACAGGCAGGGGAGGGATAAGAGAGCACCAGAAGAAGAAATATTTATCCAGTGTGCATTCAATAAACACCTATTATATATATATTTACATTGGGGACATTTTATCAGGGTTAATGAGTTGAAGCCTAAAATCAGCCTATAATATTCTCCCTGCTCTGTGGCTACTGAGGATCTCATCTCAGATGCAATAGTACAATTTGAATTGTAGACATTATGTGGCCAATATTCAGCTGGCAACAGGCAGTGCTTTATAAAATGGTGATTGTTATTGGCTACATTATTTATTTAAAAACTTATACCCCGCCTAAACCTAAGCGGTTCACAAGATACATGCACAGTTTTTAAAAACAATACAATGAATATTAAAAAAAAACCTGTCCAACAGTATAAATAGTGAGCAGCTTTCAAGAAAAGGCCTCTATAAATAAAGTCATTTCTAACACCTTTTTAAAATCTCTGAAAGTCAGAGAGCATCCTAAATGACCCGGTCAGATTATTCCATAGTAGCACCCCTGCCACTGAGATTACTGAAGCCCTCAATTTTGCGTAATGTACGCTTGTCAGCCCTTCACTAACTACCTGTAGTGTCCCCTCTGACCTCAGGGCTCGACTTGGCTGATATACTTCCAGCAACTAAGTCAGATACCAGGGGATATGAAAGTGTATCACTTTAAAAATCAACAAAAGAACTGTATAAACAATCCGATATTTCACTGGTAACCAATGAAGTCGTTTCAGTAAAGGTGAGATATGATCAAATCTGCTTCCTCCACAGATCAACCGAGCTGCTGCATTTTGAACAGCTTGCAAAGCTTTACATCTGGCAGCTGTAATCCCCAGATACAACGCATTACAGTAATCTAATCATTGAATGATAACAGTTTGCACAATAATCCTAAAATCATAATATGGCAACATCACATTTAATCTACTAAGCACTTGGAAGAAAGCAGACCTGATCACAGCCAACACCTGTGCCTGCATACTCAAGGTAGCATCTAACCAAACCCTCAGTAAGAACATAAGAACATAAGTAGTCGCCTTCGCCAGGGCAGACCAGAGGTCCATCCCGCCCAGCGGTCCGCTCACGCGGCGGCCCATCAGGCATATTGCCTGAGCAGCAGTCCCTGACTAATTTTATACCTACCTCTACATTTATCTCTAAACCTTCCACTGCTCTTATCTGTACCCCTCAATCCCTTTGTCCTCCAGGAACCTATCCAGGTCTTCCTTGAAACCCTGTACTGTGCTATTTCCTATCACGGCTTCCGGAAGGGTGTTCCATGTGTCCACCACCCTCTGTGTGAAAAAAAATTTCCTTGCGTTTGTTCTAAGCCTGTCCCCCTTCAATTTCATCGAGTGGCCCCTTGTTTTTGTGGTTTCTTTCAAATTGAAAAATCTGTCCTTGTCAACCTTTTCGATGCCCCTCAGGATCTTGAAGGTCTCTATCATGTCTCCTCTGAGTCTCCGCTTCTCCAGGGAGAACAGCCCCAGCTTTTTCAGTCTGTCAGTGTATGTAAGGTTTTCCATACCCTTAATCAGTTTAGTTGCTCTTCTCTGGACTCCCTCAAGCATTGCCATGTCCTTTTTGAGGTACGGTGACCAGTACTGTACACAGTATTCCAGATGGGGGCGCACCATAGCCCGGTACAGTGGCAGGATGACTTCCTTCGTTCTGGTCGAGATACCCTTCTTAATGATACCTAGCATTTGGTTTGCTTTCCTCGAGGCTGTGGTGCACTGTGCTGACGCCTTCAATGTCGTGTCTACCATCACTCCCAGGTCTCTTTCCAGCTTACTGACCCCTAGCATTGTTCCCCCCATTTTGTAAGTGAACATCGGGTTCCTTCTCCCTACATGCATGACCTTGCACTTCCCCACGTTGAAGCTCATTTGCCACTTTTTTGCCCATTCTTCCAGTGTCGTAAGATCCCTTTGGAGATCCTCGCAATCTACCGTGGTTTCAACCCTGCTGAATAGTTTGGTATCATCAGCGAATTTGATGACCTCACATTTTGTTCCCGCCTCCAGGTCGTCGATGAATATGTTAAACAGGAGCGGTCCCAGCACCGACCCTTGAGGAACCCCGCTCGTGACCCCTTGCCAGTCCGAGTAGTGGCCCTTTACACCAACCCTCTGCTTCCTCTCCGACAGCCAGTTTTTAATCCATCGGTGGACCTCCCCTCGCACCCCATGATTCCATAGTTTCCTGAGCAATCGCTCATGTTGTACCTTATCGAAGGCTTTCTGAAAGTCTAGGTAAATTATGTCTATGGGTTCACCTTTGTCCACCTGGCTATTTACCCTCTCAAAGAAGTATAACAAATTTGTGAGGCACGACCTACCCTTGCAGAACCCATGCTGGCTCGACCTTAGCTGTCCATTTTTTTCGATATGATCACAGATGCCGTCCTTAATCAGTGCCTCCATCATCTTTCCCGGGACCGATGTGAGGCTCACCGGCCTGTAGTTTCCCGGGTTGCCCCTTGAACCCTTCTTGAAGATGGGCGTGACATTAGCTATTTTCCAGTCCTCCGGGATCTCTCCAGTTTTTAGGGATAGGTTGCATATTTGCTGAAGTGTCTCTGCTATTTCATTCCTTAATTCCTTGAGCACCCTTGGGTGGATGCTGTCTGGACCTGGCGACTTGTCGCTCTTTAGCTTGTCTATCTGCCTGAGGACATCCTCCTGGCTCACCTCTAGTTGGATCAGCTTGCTATCTTGATCTCCATTTTCTATTTCCTCTGGTTCCGGGATGTTGGATGTGTCCTCCCTCGTGAAGACTGATGTAAAGAAGTCGTTTAACTTGTCAGCTATTTCTTTTTCCTCCCTCACTACTCCCTTTCTATCCCCGTCATCCAAGGGCCCCACTTCCTCCCTCACTGGTTGCTTTCCCTTTAGGTACCTGAAGAATGATTTGAAATTTTTTGCCTCTCTCGCTAGTCTCTCTTCATATTCCCTCTTTGCTCTCCTAACCACTCGGTGGCACTCCTTCTGTTTTTCCTTGTGGTCCTTTTGGCTGGCCTGCGTTTGATCCTGTTTCCATTTTTTGAACGATGCTTTCTTGTCACTGATCGCCTTTTTTACAGCAGCCGTTATCCATGCTGGGTTCTTTATTCGATTTTTCTTGCACTCTTTTCTGAACCTGGGGACGTACAGGTTCTGTGCTTCGTGCACCGTACGCTTGAGCATGGTCCAGGCGCTTTCTACGGACTCTATCTTTCTTGTGCTGCCGTTGAGTTTCTTCCCCACCATTTTCCTCATTGCATCATAATTCCCTTTTCTGAAGTATCTTAAGTTGCTTATGTATTGGAATGCTCATATTATTGTGCAGGCTAGTTACCCCACTGCTAGCCATCAGAGCTTATGGGGGTTCCAGCCAATATTCAACTGGGACTCGTATAACATTCTAAGTCCAATATCGGGTGGAATCTTTAGCCCTCTGTGCTCCCTTCTGTCCCTCATAACAAGCTGTCGTTCCTTTAGGGACTTTGCTTCTCAGAACGTACTACCTCACACTGAGGATTCACTACACAATTAATATTTTATGTTATTATAGTGTCGTTCCTCAAACATAACCCCCTGTTGATATTTGCATTTTCTGCATTAATTTGAGACTTTCTAAGCATCTGAGGCAGTTTTTCTGGGTTATTTTGTTCCTCTTTCAACTTCAGGCAGGTTTGGGTACCCTGTGATATGGGGGCCCAGGGCAACTGCCATATTTGTTCACCCTTAATGCTTATCCACTACTAATCTAGCTAAAATTTTGTTCCTGCACCTTTTCTGACTTCATGTGCAATTTTCCTTTAAGTTAGTGTAACCAGAATTAGATAGAAAAAAAGTGACTATCTTATCTTTCAATATATTCCACCTCTGTTTATACCCTATTCAGTCTATTCAGATGTTTTAATGTGTATTATGATGACAATTTAAGTTGCATACTATGCCATATTATGAGGGGGTGCTGAAGAGAATGACGTGGATATGGTTCAATCAATTTATTATTTATTAAATGTTGTATTTAAGTTAAAATGTTATTATTTGCTGTCACATTTATTATAAGTCTAAAAAATGAATATATAAAAAAAATTATTTTATTTAAAAAAATTCTATACCGTTTTATTCCAAAACGGTTTACAATAAAATTACGTACATAAAATATTGAAACAGGTCAGAACAGATAAAAACAAAAGCAGAAAGATTCAATCCTTGCCATAGGTCAAATGCTCAAAGAAATGCATCAATGAATAATTGCGTTTTCAGCAATTTCCTGAATGAACTCCTATCCCCACATTTCCGAATTTGACCAACAAGGCCATGCCACAGTTTTTCTCCTGCACATGAAAAGGTCATGGCATTCATTTCCACATACTTGGGATTGGCCTTTGTTATCAACAGTGCTGAGTTTTCAGAGCACAATGATCTTGATGGTTGGTAACCAGACATCAAACTCTTACAAAATTTGGGAATCGTGCCATATAAAAAGTCATTTCCTCAATTGGCACATGACATTCTTTTTAGCTACAGTGGCAAAATAACACTCAGAATTTAGGAAGTTGGTTGGTTGGGCTGAGAACTTTTCAGCACCCCTTGTATGTATTGTTTGGATATTGTTGTTGCTGTAATTGTCTATTGCAGTGTCTCTCAAACTTTTTTTAGCTCCGACACACTAAGGGCTCCTTTTATCAAGCCGCGCTAGCGGGGTTAACGCGCGTGACTTTTCATCACGCGTTAACCCCTGCGCTGGCCAAAAACTACCGCCTGCTCAAGAGGAGGCGGTAGTGGCTAGCGCGGCCGGTGCTTTAGTGCGCGCTATTACGCATGTTAAACCACTACCGCGGCTTGATAAAAGGAGCCCTAAATGGAGCAAATGTTTTTCGCAGCACATTATAATTGAAATGATAAAATTGCAAAATCAACAAAAAATTAAATTTGAGAGTTATTTATTTAAAATTCTTGGGTAATTGTAACAACTGTGAAACTAAAGTAAATAGAATAGAATTGCTAATCAATGCGATGGATGTGCTTGTTTTTGAGTGCAAATTAACTCAAAACGTGACTCGATAGTCGGCAAGCCAACACACATTTCATTATCCACCATCTGCAGTCGCTCTCTTTTTTTTTTTAGATTCAATGTCTATCAGAGCTGAAAATCTAAGTTCTTAAAGATAAGAAGATCCAAGCGGTAACAAAGCCTTGATTGCTTTGTTGCTCAAGTTAGGATAACTACTGCATAAAAAATAAAACTAAAATTACTTGCCGTTAGTTTTCAAGGACCAATCACATGAAAGAATGATGCTGGTCTGGTGGTGTATCCTTAAGCATACAGACACTCATAACATGGACAGACTCTAGTGTATGTGACGTACATGTCATCTATTCTAGTGTATACACATGAAGGGAATTTTTAAAAATAAGTTTGGCCTAATCTTGCTTTATACTGCCTTTGGTAAATTTCTTCAAAAAGGCAGCAAATAAATAAAATTCTATGCTACCTCTGAGCCTGCACATTAAGATGTATGATAATCAGTGATCCTAAATTACCAGGAAGAGCTCTCCTACAGCATTAGGATTGATGCGTAAAACACCTGCATTAGATTGAAGCAACTGGTTTTCACTCAGCAATGCTTGAATAGTCTAGGGCTCATTCACTGAGTAACCCCTCCTATACCACACCGCTTTAATTCCCAATTCTGTGTTCCTTGCTCATCCTTTTGACATCAGGAAAATTACAGCTATTCATATCCAGCCCTTGGGCCACCTGCCAGTGTGCTTTTTTCATTCACCAAGAGCTAAACAGTAAGCACAATGCGAGCCAATCTCAGGCTTTTTAGACTGAGCTCACTGACAGGGAGCCCCTCTTTTCCCCCACTGTGCATATTCAGGCTAGCAATAGGCCTTCTTGCTGTGAACTGAAGGAGAAGGGCAGTGTGCTGCTAAGTTTCAAAGCATAAAGAGACCTGGAACCGTCTGAGCTTGCTGATACAGGCTCTAGAAATGTGGAGCTATTTCCTGAGAACAGTATTGCAAACAAGGAGGTCACCCCATGCACAAAGGACCCATACAAACCAGGAACTAGGAAATAGCAGATGCTGTCAGTCAAAGGGCAAGCTGGTGCCAGCTTTGTGTGATGGGGGTGAGAAAGTAGGGGGCATAGATTACTGAGGCAAATTCAGAAAGCAGAGCAGAATATCATCCTGGTAGAAAACATGCTCTCACTTTCAGGAATGTTTAATGAATGTGCAACGTTCAACTCTAACTCAAGGAACATGGCTCACTGTTACTATTCTGCTCACAGGGAAAAAAAATAGTTTGCAATAAAATGCATCAAAATAAAGTTAAAATGGAAACAAAACAGAATTCAATACAAAAAACATAAAACTGAAAAGACACTAAAGAATAAACTCTCAGACCTATCCTCTATCTACTAGAAACAGCCCTTTTATTCTTATTACTATTCAGGGGCTTTTTTGAATTTTTTTTTAAAGTTACATGGTAGTACTTTTAAAATGAATAGGAGAAAATTTTTTTTCATTTAAATAGTTAAGCTCAGGAACTCGCTACCAAAAGGATGTGTTAACAGCAGTTAGGCTTGAATTCAGTATAGGGCGCCCATTCTCAGAAGCCGCCTAAGCAGCTTTTGAGAATCGCACACGGGTGCCCTATACAAAATCGCCCTAAGCTGCCAGAACCACTACTCTAACCGGTGCCCATATTACAGGCGCTGGTCAGAGAATTGCATTGCCGCTGAACTGATGGCGGCAAGGGATCTCCCTGCTGCGATTAGTTTAGCGGCCGTGGCCCATCCCCCTTGCCCCCCCCCCACAAAGGCTACAGGCAGGAGGGATGTCAAGTCCCTCCTGCCAGACAACCCCCCATCCCCCATAATGACCTCTACCACAGCATAGTGAAAGGGGGGTATGTCTCCAACTCATATAGGGCTCCTTTTACTAAGGTGCGCTAGCGTTTTTAGTGCATGCAGCAGATTAGTGCGCGCTAACCCCGCGCTATACGGCTAGAACTAATGCCAGCTCAATGCTGGCGTTAGCGTCTAGCGCGTGTGGCATTGTAGCACGCGCTATTCCACGCATTAAAGCCCTAACACAGCTTAGTAAAAGGAGCCCATAATCTTTGCTTACTCAAAAATTTAGATGATTGCATTTCCAGTAGTGAATACTAAAGTGTATATATGATCTCAAAACTTTGCACACAGTTAAGAACTTTTCATGTTGTTAGTTCCAGGTCCTGACATGAACCACATTTCGCAATGCTGCTGCTGCAGGGAACCCAACAAAGTGACATTTCAAAAAATTGTCTCTGTAAGTTATGAGTCCTTAAATCACCTACAAACTCTCAAATATAAAGAAGGATCTAATATAATAAATCTCATATCAATATCCTTCTCATGCTTATGATATGTTTTCAAGGGATCTTCAGAACGTGAGTGTACGCTGAAACAATAGCATACTCCCACTCAGCTATTCATGAGTCCCATTTTGTTTAAACTTTTTCTGTTTGTAATTTTTCATTCATTGCACTTCCATATATCTTTCTCAATAATATCAAACTAGAAAAAAAACTCTTATCTTATATATTCTTCCTGCATGAGTTGTTCTCCTTGCACATAATATTCTTATATTGCTTCCCGTTTCCAGCATTCTTTGAAGCTGTTATTCAACAAGTAAATACAATATATACATTTGAAGTCTTTGATGAGTAAATATTTTGAATATGTATGAATCATACTTTGGTATGATCTTCTTATTGAATTAAGGAAAGTTTCTTTATATTTTATCTTTCAAAATATTTTTAAAAACTCATTATTTTAATTGATTTATTGTAAATTTGCTGTGAACTTTGATGTATCTTTTTAAAATATTGTTATCCACCTAGAATCTGATTGGAAATTAGAGCGGGCTATAAATGTTATATAGAATGTAATTTGGCACCTGACAAAGTACTATGTTTCACCAAAATCTTCTCAGGACTTTATATTTTGTTAAATATGTTCCAAACCAACATTATATCATCAATATTATAAGATTCACCCTCTCTTTAGTTCAGGAACTGTACAATTTATGCGGAAAAAATATATACAATAAGAAACATTTTTTATAGTTTGATATTATTGAAAAACTAGTGTTTAAGCCCGTTACATTAACGGGTGCTAGAATAGATATATAGAATTTCTTTCTTTCTTTCTTTCTGTCTCTCTCCCTGCCCCCATCTATCTTTCTTTCTTTCTGTCTCTCTTCCTGCTCCATCTATCTTTCTTTCTGTCTCTCTCCCTGCCCCGTCTATCTTTCTTTCTTTTTCTTTCTTTCTGTCTCTCTCCCTGCCCCATCTATCTATCTATCTTTCTTTCTTTCTCTCTCTGCCCCTTTCTTTCTGTCTTTCTCCCTGCCCCCTGCCTGTCTTTATGTCTTTCTTTCTTTCTTCTATTGGCTCCCATTGCTATCCATCACCATTTCCTTAGTCTTCTATACCCCTTTGGCCCTCATCGATCCCCCACTGCATTCAATACCCTTTCAGTCCCAGCTCCATTTCTATCTATTCTTCCTTCCATTGCCTCCAAGGCCATTCTTCCTGTCCCTATATTCCACCCCCACCCAGCTTCTCTTCCTTTTTTACCCTTTCTCTTGTACCCCACCCCAGGACCAATTTCTCTCTTATCTCTCCCCTGCCCCTCCCCACAGTACTGCAACCCTCCACTTCCCCACTACTTTAACCCTCTTTACCCAACCTATCCCAACACCAGAGTCTGCACCAATTCAAACCCCACCCCCTCCTCCACCTATCTCCTCCCTGGCTACTGCACGGAATCTTTGGGCAGGCTGCCCCACCCAGCCCTTCACTCTGATGGACCCTCCACACACACACACCTGGTCCACCGCCCCCACAGGTCTGCCCTCCCTCCCTCCGCATGGGTCTGGCCTCCTGGACCCCCATTACTTACCAAGGCGGCTGCAGCGGTCCTGACCTACCAACTCCTCCTCCCTCCCTCTGTGCCCCAAAGCAGTAGCAGCGGCAACAGTCCTAACCTGCCAACCCCCATTCCTTACCCAAAGCAGCAGTGGCAGTGCTGTAAACAGGCTGATTGCAGCCAGCCCCAACAGGGCCTTTCCTCTACCGCATCCGAAGTGATGCGGCAGAGGAAAGACCCTGCCACGAACAGCCTATTTACAGCACTGCCACTGCTGCTTTGGGTAAGGAATGGGGGTTTGGCGGATCAGGACTGCTGCCCCTGTGCTGAAACTCTTCCCTGCTCAGCGTTTCCTCCCTGAGACACTTCCCTGCTCAGTGGTTTCTCCTTGCTCGGTGTCCTTCCCTGCTTGGTGGTTCTTCTACTGCGCATGCGGAGGCACAGAGTTTCAAGTGCACATGCGCGGCTAGGGTTTTATTATTATAGATATATATGGAAGTGCAATGAGTGAAAAATTACAAACAGAAAAAGTTTAAATAAAATGGGTCTGATGAAGAGTTGAACATAAGAACATAAGCAAAGCCTCTGCTGGGTCAGACCTGAGGTCCATCGTGCCCAGCAGTCCACTCACGCGATGGCCCAACAGGTCCAGGACCTGTGCAGTAATCCTCTATCTATACCCCTCTATCCCCTTTTCCAGCAGGAAATTGTCCAATCCTTTCTTAAACCCCAGTACCGTACTGGGGGTATGCTATTGTTTCAGCGTACACTCACATTCTGAAGATCCCTTGAAAACATATGAGAATGAGAAAGAGATTGATGTGAGCTCTGTAAGTTTTGGCATTCTTCCCATAGGTGCATGAGATTACTCATTAATAATTGTACTCAGGATACCTTATACACTCCAATGGGAATTCAGATTCCACTGTTCTCAGAACAAGTCAGTGGTGTTGGAATTCTTCACCATTCCCCTTACATGGAGAGTAATAAATATCTTTTATGGAGATATATATTTTTTTCTTTTTTTTTTCTTTTTCTTTTCTTTTTCTTTTTACATCCTTATATATTCTACACCCATTTGGGTGTAGAATATATAAGGATGTAAAAAGAAAAAGAAAAGAAAAAAATATATATCTCCATAAAAGATATTTATTACTCTCCATGTAAGGGGAATGGTGAAGAATTCCAACACCACTGACTTGTTCTGAGAACAGTGGAATCTGAATTCCCATTGGAGTGTATAAGGTATCCTGAGTACAATTATTATTGAGGCTACTATTGTTTCATATTTTGAAGTGAGTCATAAAAGTTTGAGATTACTCATGGCAGGTATTCCTCATTTCCCTGTCTCTGACCTAAAATCCAAGAGTGAACTGCTAGAATTTGATGTGGACCCAGCAGTGGAGACAATGGCTGTGTCTGAGGGTCTGATGCCAGAGGTGGAATTAAGTGCACTTAGGTGCACTCAAGCTAACTGCACAGTTGACAGAGCATTACTTGCAATGTACAATCTACACCTAATCTCCATCCAGACTCTGCTTCTTCCCTGCCCTATCCATCTCTGTAAATAATACTAGTATCGTTCCAGTCTCCTATGCTCACAACCTTGGAGACATCTTTGACTCTGACCTCTCATTTTCTACAGACTGCTAAAGCCTGTCGCTTCTATCTCTACATTGCTAAAATTCACCCCTTCCTCTCTGAGCATATTACCCAGATATTTGTCCACACTCTCATAACCTCACGCTTAGATTACTGCAATTTACTTTTACAGGTCTCCCTCTGAACTGCCTCTCCCCCCCCTGCAATCGGTGCAAAATTTAGCTACACAACTTATCTACTGTCAACCTTGCTAAGCTCACCTTACCCCCCTCCTCAAATCACTCCACTGGCTTTCTATCCACCTCCACAAACAGTTCAAACTCCTATTATTAACCTACAAATGTGTTCATGCCACAGCTCCTCAATATCTCTCCTCTCTTATCTCTCCTTATATGCCTCCCTGAGAACTCCGTTCCTCAGACAAGCTACTTTTATCTGTACCCTTCTCCTCCACTGAGTTCCAGACTTCCTTCCTTTCATCTAGCTGCCCCATGTGCCTGGAATAAATTACCTGAGTTCATCCATCACGCCCCTTCCTTTCCCTTATTTAAAAGCAGACTGAAAACCCACCTTTTTGATTTAGCCTTCAGTCCATAACCCTACTCCTTTTTGCCCACTGCTCACCACAGTAGATTCCCCCCCCCCACCCCTAACTGTATCTCTACCCTGGCATCCTATTTGTGTGTCTTGTCTGTTTAGATTGTAAGCTCTTTCAAGCAGGGACTGTCTCCTTTGTGATTCTGTACAGCGCTGTATATATCTGGTAGCTCTCTAGAAATAATTAATAGTAGCAGTTATTTGCCACACTGGCTGTTTTAGAGCATGGAAGCCATTAGCGCAGTTCTGTGCTTATGTTGCAGAGGGTGAAAATGCCACAGCAAGAGTCAATAGTGGTTGTCTGCATTTCTCCCATATCATATCAATATTATTTATTTATTTGGATCTATTAACCGCCTTCATGAAGAGATTCCAAGGTGGTGTACAACAAGTATTAAAGAAATTGCATTGGCTGCCAATTGAACAACAGGTTCGTTTGAAGGTTTTATTGCTAGTTTTTAAGGTGTCGAATAATTGTGTTTTGGTGATGGTATCATCAAATTCAAAATTGTATCAATCTCCCAGAACACTAATGTAATAAACAAGAGGTCGTTGGACATTCTTACTATCAGTTCTGTTAGACTGGAGGAATATAGGTCTTCCGTGTTTTCTATAATTGGATCCAGGAAGTGAAATGCTCTACCTCTGCAAATAAGAGAGATTCAAACCATAGGACAATTTAAAAGAAAGTTGAAGACACTCATCTTTCAGCAGTCATATTGCGCAAATTAAGATTATAACTGATGAACAGAATGGACTGAGTAATATGATTTGAACTGGTCAGGGTTTTTTTTAAAATTATAGCAGGCTTTTATGTTTGTTATTTCTGTTGGTTTTTATTTGTTTTATACTGTATATGCTGAGATAATGCAGATTATAAATACTTGAATGAATAAATCAATGAATGAACAAATAAATAAAGTTTGTTTATGTTTATTATGTCCCTTGTTATACCACCTTTCAGAGGTAACCATCAAAGCGCTTTACATCACTAAAATAAAGAAAAGGAAAAATCTACACTCTCCGCCACTGCTGATCACTCCATGGGACCACCTAACTTGGAAAAGCTTGCGTTAATTAAAAAAAAAAAAAATGTTTTGAATCCGACCTTGAATTTCCAGTAAGAAAGTTGAGCTCCAAGGTACAGTGGAAGGGAATTGCAAAGTAGGGGACCAAGTAGGAAAAAGTACTCTGACAAGTAATTGCATATTGTGCATGACAGACTGATGGGACAGTAAGGTGATGTTCTGAGCTTGATCTCAGGGTTCAAGAAGGAACATAAGGAGAGATCAGAGAAGCAAGATAAAGTAGTTGCCCAGTGTGTAATGCCTTATATGCTAAGGTTAGAACTTTGAATTTAATTTGAAAGTGAGCAGGGAACCAATGGTGACAGAAAAAGAGAAGCGTCAGGTGATCAAAATGCCCTCCTAAAGATAAATTGATTGATTTATTTCTAAAATTTCTAAACCACCTATAACTTAGCGGTTAACAATTCAAACATTCACAATAGTTCATGGACAGTACATTTGCAAAATGCATTCAAATTACATTGCAATTACATAGTAATTTAATCCTCTTAAAATAAATGTCAAAAGCTCAATGAATTTACACGTTAACCATCCCCACTACATAAAGTGCAACAATCACAATTCAGGATTCTTCTTAAATATGGAGGTGTTTCGTAATGTTTGAAGTCATTTATGGTTAGCATGTGCTAACACCTGGATTCTCTATATGACCCCCAAATTTAAATGCCTAAATTCGGGTGCAGTGCTGAGATGCACACACAGCTTAACTGGCTAATGAGCCATGAACAAGCAATCATTGATATTAATTGGCATCAGTTAGGATTTACACATGCATCTGGCAGCTCACTATTCTATAACACTTGGCGCTCGAACCTCACAACCCACAATTCAAAAGGGGGCATGGCCAAGGGCTTGTCGGGGAGTTCCAAAAAGTTGCACACATTGTTACGGAATAATGGGTTAGTGCATCCAACTTGGGTGCCAGCAGTTACACCAGGTTTCAGCAGGAACAAGTCTGGTGCCCAAAGACAGGGCACGGCAATTGGCGCTAAGCACAATTCTGAGAGTACGCGCTCTATAGAAAATCGCACTCAGCGCCAATCTTTTCTGGTGGCAATTTTTGAGTGCCATTTATAGAATCTGGCCCTAAATATTTAGCGCACTTTAGTAAACTTACCTCTCATTGTCTAATATACTGTAGTGATAAAAGAACGCAGTGATAGGCAGGTGCAAACGTAAAACAGAAAATCACTACACAGTAATATGGTGGACTCGTGTGCTAGGAATATGAGTGCACCTCTTGTAACCCTGTGATTCTACTATGGTTGCCTTATTAGAAGAATAAATCTGATTTTGGACTCAAATGTTCCATTATCATATGAAGCTATAATTTGTGGAACGATATTACATGTAAAACCCATTTTAAAAAAATATAAGAGCCGTCTTTTTATGATCATGATAGGCATAGCCATTCAATTGATCACGAGTAACTGGAAAAACCATGACAGAATAAGTTACACTTTTTGGTGGGTGAATGTATGCACTACATATAGATATGAAAGAATTAATGCAGAATGTAGGGGATTTAGTGGTGTATTTAAGAAAGTTTGGAGCCCATTGACTAAATTTGTGAAATCATAATAATGTCTATTTATTTTATCTTTCCTTCTGTTCATGTACCTTTACACATCCATGGGGGAAGGGGGTTGGAGGGAGGGTAATAAATATTGACGGTGACATTTAGGTAACTTTATTCTTCATTTATATTATATATTATGTTATTATTAAATGTAGGAAATCTGAAAATCTTGAATGATATATATGTTACCTGTACAGATAATAGTGCAATGTATATAATATCTACTGTTCTTTTATTTGTTTAGCACTGTTTTTAGATTAAAAATCAATAAAGATTAAAAAAAAAGAATAATGCCAATATGGGATTATATATTATTTATTAGATAATATAAATTCTTATAATTATGGCAAGAAGGTTACAAAAATATACTAATGATTGCACAAAAACATATTTGTAGATATATCTAGTAACAAAATATATGTGTTATACTACAGAAATTTCCTGAGAAGATATCACAAAGCAGCAACTATATTAGGTTAGTTACCAAAAGTCCCAGACATAAGCAACCTTTAGCCAGCAAAGTACTTGTGACTAACTAATCTCCCTGGGGTTAGCCAAATAAACTGAGTGTACATCTCAGCACTGCACCCAAATCTGGGGGTCATATAAAGAATCCAGGAGTTAGCACAGGTTTCAGCACATGCTAACCATAAACGACTTCAAACATTCGAAACACCTCCATTTATTTTCAGGAGGGTATGAAGGAAAAGGGGATCCTTGGGTACAATTAGAGGGTTATTATACAGTACAGAAGGCTGTAAAGTAATAGAATAGTAGAGTAATAGATCACTACAGGTCATTGACCTGGGGGGCCACCGTGGGAGCGGACTGCTGGGCGTGATGGACCTATGGTCTGACTCAGCAGAGGCAATGCTTATGTGCTTATATTTTGGAACCGTACGAGGTATCACCTTTCTTCAGCTGAGTCAGTGTCCGATGGTGATGAAACTTTTCCTCTTCAGGCTACAAGCTTTCCAGTCAGCCCACTGGTTTCGGTATAAGTAAAGTCCAAATCCATTGCACTGCCATGGTAGTAAAGTTCTCAGTCTAGTAACAGCTAGAATAATCTGGTGCAGGTCTTAGCACATAAAAAGACAGTCCATTAGCTTCACAAATACTTTAGTTCTTTTCTTCACGGCAACCAGAAAATCTCTCTCTTTTTCTTCCATCCTTCTCTCACAGCCAACCCCCCAAATTCTTGTTCAGCTTGATGCCAATTCTCTTCAGTTCTGTCCCAGGTGACAACATGGGTCAGTCAAGATTCATCCAGCAGGTTATGGTCGGTCAAACATAAGGAGGGTGAATAGGCTTCTAGATGGACTCTCTTTCTAAAGACTGATACAGAATGTCCTGCCAAGATGATAAGAAAGCAACACAGATGTCATAGCAATGCATGAGAAGCTCGCTCCTTCACACTTTCTCAGGCTAGTCTGAGGTGATTGATCTTGGCTGTAAGAAATCAGTTTGTTTCCAAGTAGCAAGGCAGGATCCATGATGTCTTTGTTCAGAAAAAAAGATGATTCACAGCCTAGCAAGGCCTCGAGCCTCCAAAAGGTTATGCAGAGATATCCCTACAATCCAGTCCCTCCCCCCCCCATAAAGGAGAAATAACTACAAAGGATTCTATTTCTACTTCAACCTAGCTAGAATACAAATGGATAGGTTAAACCAGGACTCATGATCAAGACCAAAGAAATTGGATACAAACGGGAGAAACTGCCCTCACAACAGTGAACAGCAAGACCAAAGAAATGCATATTGAGTAATAAACCAACCCCTTCTTCTAAAAAACCGCGCTAGCAGTTTTTAGTGCGGGGAGCCGCGCTGAATGGCCTGTGCTGCTTCCGACGCTCATAGGAACTGTGGATTCCTTCCATGTCATGACACTTTATTG
This sequence comes from Geotrypetes seraphini, assembly GCF_902459505.1. NCBI lineage: Eukaryota > Metazoa > Chordata > Amphibia > Gymnophiona > Dermophiidae > Geotrypetes > Geotrypetes seraphini. The sequence continues at coordinate 152,134,357 of NC_047088.1, read as the reverse complement.
CACCAAGAAAAAATTAATTTTGAGAATTCATCTTAAATTTCATTGAAAGATACCACAAACTGCAGTGAATTTAGATGTGTTGCAATGGCCCTGCTACAGATGTCTAAACATGCCTGGACTTAGGCATCAGCAACACAGGCAACATAACATAACATAAAATAGCATTTGTATACCGCAAAACCTTGCAGAACTATGAGGTTTAACAAGTAAAAAGAAACTGAACATCTACAGTGAAGTATAAAAAGTAATCTTTCAGAAACTTCCCATATAAATAGGTTTTCAACAATCGGCTATAAAACAGAGGGTAGGGTTAAATGGTCATTTTTCTCAATCGAGGAGAATAAACAGTGGAGTGCCGCAGGGGTCTGTACTGGGACCGGTGCTATTTAATTTATTTATAAATGATCTGGAAATCGGAATGAGTGAGGTGATTAAATTTGCAGATGACACTAAACTCTTCAATTGTAGGTGGACCTTAGGAAATTGGAAGACTGGGCATCCAAGTGGCAGATGAAATTTAATGTGGACAAATGCAAAGTGATGCACGTTGGGAAGAATAACCTGAATCACAGTTGCCGGATGCTAGGGTCCACCTTGGGGGTTAGCGACCAAGAAAAGGATCTGGGTTTTACTGTAGACAATATGATGAAACCTTCCGCCCAATTTGCAGCGGTGGTCAAAAAAGCAAACAGGATGCTGGGAATTATTAAAAAAGGGATGGTTAACAAGACTAAGACTGCTATAGTGCCCCTATATCGCTCCATGGTGCGACCTCATTTGGAGTATTGTGTTCAATTCTTGTCTCCTTATCTCACGAAAGATATAGTGGCGCTAGAAAAAGTTCAAAGAAGAGTGACCAAGATGGTAAAGGGGATGGAACTCCTCTCGTATGAGGAAAGACTAAAACGGTTATGGCTCTTCAGCTTAGAAAAGAGACGGCTGAGGGGAGATATGATTGAAGTCTACAATATCCTGAGTGGAGTAGAACGGGTACAAGTGGATCGATTTTTCACTCAGTCAAAAATTAAAAAGACTAGGGGACACTCGATGAAATTACAGAGAAGTGCTCTTAAAACCAATAGGAGGAAATTTTTTTTCACTCAGAGGATGTGGTAAGAGCGGATAGCGTAGCTGGTTTTAAGAAAGGTTTGGACAAGTTCCTGGAGGAAAAGTCTGTTATTGAGAAAGACATGGGGGAAGCCACTGCTTGCCCTGTATTGGTAGCCTGGAATATTACTACACCTTGGGTTTTGGCCAGGCACTAGTGACCTGGATTGGCCATTGTGAGAACGGGCTACTGGGCTTGATTAACCATTGGTCTGACCCAGTAAGGCTATTCTTATGTTCTTATGTTTCTGAAATGTACATAAGATGAAGAACTGGAAAACAAGCAGTGAAGGTCGGTGACCCAAAAGGCTGCTTGAAATGATAATAATCAATTAAGATATCTTTTTTAAAGACAGCCCCTGGCAGTTGAAAAAGCAAACGGTGTTGATATGTGTGAGGAATGTTTAAAACTAGCAAAATTAAAATGATCTACTAGATAACCAGGAGCCAAACCATATAAAACTTTATAACACAAACATCCAAACTTAAAAAAACACTCTAGCCTTAACAGGGAGCCAGTGCAATTGCCTATAATAAGGCATTACATGAGCTGACTTCTTCAGTTTAAAGATCAAACGAACTGTTGCGTTTTCTATTAATCGTAATCGATAAAGGTTTTTATGATAACCTACCAGATGGACAATGTTACTGCTTAGGGGACCAAAGTTCTGAGACAAAGAGGAGCCTGGCCCTACTCGCCTCTCTTCTCCCTACTCGGTTCACTAGTCTTTTCTATCGTCACCACAACCTTATATTAAAAACCTATTTCTGAAAAGGGTTAATACAAGCACACCCGGATTCATTTCATTCTGTAAAGGTGCAAGACATTGCTTTTTGGAAAGGGTTACAAAAACCAACAGGACCAGATTCTGTAAACGGTGCCTAAATTGGCAGTTACCTACAAAAACGGCACCAGCTGCGTGCAGGTCATGCTTAGGCACCATTTAAAGAATCGCGGCTAAGGCTACCTACCACAAAACGTAGGTGTCTGCAACGTAGGATTTTACTGGCCCACATTGCAAATGCCTAAGTTCTTTTGAGAACCTTGTCTAACCACGCCTAAGGTCATCTCCGCCCCTAACCATGCATACTTTGACCTGAGGCACCTCCTTAGAAGTGACAACTACCTTTGTAGGCATCTACCAGCACATACATTTTTAACAAGGTTTTAATCAGTTTTTAATGGCATAGTCACTTACCGCTCCTATTTAAAGCAATTAAGTTAGGCACTGGTACGGCGCCTACCGCTGCCTAACTTAATAGTAATGTTTATAGAACCTGGCCTACAATGTATATCTCCCCAAGAACATTTCAAGAAAATAAAATAATAAATAGAAGGGGGAACACGAATGGTCTGAAAAAGTGACATTGGTTCAATAATGCTCCCATTTCAGATTTCATCTGAGGGAAAATTTGAGAACAGAAGCATCACATGTTAAAGTCAAAAGGATAGATTAAAGTAGAAAGCTGAAACATAATTGTAGCACTGACACAGCACTAGCAGCCAAGAGGCTGAAAGGCGAGGCTCTTTTATAAGTCACTTCTGTCAGCCTAGGACAAAACCAAGAAAAAAATAAATCTTTTGTTTTTGAAGCTAAATAGCCCAAAAATGCAGCTAGAAAAGCTCCATCAAGGCTAAGCTTTCAGCAACACGTAGAGAAAACAAAGCTGAGCCCGCCTCTGGCTGTGCCCTCCGACCCTGGGTTGTGGATGTCACTGCCTTGAAAGCCCCACATCACTACTGCCTCTGTGTATGGTTTTCCCAGAAATTTCAGGGCTTTCCTGGAGGGGGGGGGGACACGGCTGTCTGAATGAGAAAAAGAGAGCTTTAACGCTGGACTCAGGTTTAAAATGGCAGAGGGAGTGACTAATTAATATTCATGAGCAAGGAACAGGCTGCTTTTTGTGCCTTGGTGCGGTTTCTCATACAAGGTGGGTGAAGAGGGAGGAATACATTAAGAACTGCATCTCAGCACCTTTCATACATGGAGGACTACATCTCAGCACACAGAGTTGCCAACTCTCCCCAGCTGAGAGGAAGTCATCCTCATTTTTTACTTTAAAAAATTAACTGAAAAAAATCTCTTCCTCCATTGCATTTCAATAGGAGATTAAAAACTGTCTTTCTCACCGAGCGGACCCTTAGAAGAGTCTAACAAGCACGTATATAATAGAGGTGATATGTGATACTACTACTACTTTTAATTATTTCTATAGCGCTACCAGGCACAGAATCACAAAGAAGAAGAAAAGAGACCCTTCTGGAAAGAGCTTACAATCTAATCAGCCAAGACAGACAAACAGGATGTCATGAAAACAGTTAAGGGGAACGGTTAATCAGCTGGCTGGGTTGGAGGGCAGAGGAGTAGGAAGGCTATATCATAAAGGTGGGTTTTTAGTCTGCTTTTAAACAAGGGAAGGGAAGGGTCTTGATGGACAAACGGGTATTCCTTATCTACAGAGCACATCTCCACCTGGACTCAGGATATCTTCCCACTGTAAGATTTAAACTTTGCCAAAATTTTAGATGATTTCAATTTTAAATATCTATTTGTACTGTATGTATAATGATTGATTGATGTGAACCGCCTAGAACTCCCGGGTATGGCGGTATATAAAAATAAATTATTATTATTACTATTATTATTATTGAGCATTGCCTTTATAGACTGTCATTTCCCATATTTTTTCTTTCCATTCACCTGCTTTCCTTTATAGAATAGATTCTATCAGGTTGACTCTGAACACCTATTTTTAGATGTGTTCAGGGCCAGATTAAAGGGTAGGCCCAGTAGGCATGTGCCTCGGGCCCAAAAACCTCAGGGGGCGATTGTTAGGGGAGGATACACAGGGCAGCTGCCCTGGGCCCCACAGCTCCAGGGAGCCCCACAGTCCGGGCATTTCTTCCCCAAGTTGGCCCATCTCCCTCCCTTCCTCTCACCTTTGCGGTTGCCTTTCCATTTCAAAATCAACAAGGTAATTTTTGTTAAGAACATAAGCAGTGCCTCTGCTGGATCAGACCATGGGTCCATCGTGCCCAGCAGTCCGCTCAGGTGGCGGCCCATCAGGTCCAGGACCTGTATAGTGATCCTCTATCTATACCCCTCTATCCCCTTTTCCTTCAGGATGTTATCTAATCCCTTCTTGAACCCCAATACTGTACTCTATCCTATTACACCCTCTAGAAGCACATTTCAGGTGTCCACCACCCTTTGGGTGAAGAAGAACTTCCTAGCATTGGTTCTGAATCTGTCCCCTCTTAATTTTTCCGAATGCCCTCTCGTTTTTGTAGTTTTTGAAAGTTTGAAGAGTCTGTCCCTCTCCACTTTTTCTATGCCCTTCATGATCTTGTAAGTCTCTATCATGTCCCCTCTAAGTCTGCCTGATTTTAAGGCCAAATGGGATAGACACGTGGGATCTATTCACAGAGAAAGGTAGGGGAGGGTCATTGGGGTGGGCAGACTAGATGGGCCGTGGCCCTTATCTGCCGTCTATTTCTATGTTTCTCTAATCTTTCAGCATATGAAAGGTTTTCCATACCTTTTATCAATCGTGTCGATCTTTTCTGAACCCTCTCAAGTATCGCCATATCATTCTTTAGGTATGGCGTCCAATATTGGACGTAGTACTCCAGATGGGGGCGCACCATCGCGTGATACAATGGCAGGATAACTTCTTTCGTTCTGGTTGTAATACCTTTCTTGATAGTACCTAGCATTCTATTCGCCTTTTTAGCGGCCGCTGCGCACTGTGCACTCTCCACTGTGCCGACGGCTTCATTGTCTTGTCCACTATTACCCCCAAGTCCTTTTCTTGGATACTTTCACCCATTACCATTTGTTGTTTATTTTGAATTTTAAAATAAAAGAAAAAAGAAATCAAGTGGAAATAAAGAAGAAAATAGATAAATGGGGGTGGGGCAGGGCCAGGGGGCCCAGTGTACTTCTGTTCCTAGGGGCACTCAAAGAATTAATCCTCTGTGTGTCTTGTACAGGTCTGCACAGGCATGTCAGGTCCTTAATAAAGTCTGCTTCTTACATCCTTTCTGTTGGCCAACCTGCACTTCGTTTGCTGTGCTGTGGATTCCCTCCATCTTGGAAAGTTGTATTGTATTGCATACATCTGGTATTTGCTAATGTTCCATGTAAATGCATGTCCATGGCATCATACTTGATTTGCATTTCCACCATGAACTCTTCCTGATCCTCTACTTGCATTTCAAGGTCTTCTATATGGGAACTGAGGCATTGCAGTCTTAGCCATAATGCCACCTCCCATCTCTTTTACTTTATTCCACAGATCTTTAAAGCAGAAGGAGCTCACATCCAAAGCTTTGTATACTGATTGTCAATCATCTTTCTCATTGAAAGAACTCTTACCTGATTCCCTTTTCACTTCTTGGGCAGGTTGCCAGTAGCATACCTAGCATATGTGACACCTGGGGCCTATCATTTTTTGACACCCTCCCATCTATATGAAAAATATGATTTTTAGTAACAATCCACATATCACACAACAAGAGTGTACCTATAAAAAGGCAGCATCTTAAACACTGCAGTGAGCACTAGAACACCAACACATACATTGTAAAACTAAACAAGCCAGATCCTGTACAGTCAATTGATCCTGTACAGTCAATGCTATCAGAAAGCCATGTCCCTTTCATACACACAGACAGATACACCCTCGCCCAATATGGAATAATCACAAACTAAAAATAGAAATATGTAGACAAAAGTTAAACTGAACCGCCAAAAAACCAGACCCTGCATACAATGCAACACTACAACACCACAAAAACAGTAATACATGTCCTCTAATACTGTGTAAAATATAAAAACAGTAGATGTAAATTTGAAAAAACTGATACATAACAATCACCACTTTACAAATTAACAAATAAAAATAAAACAAATAATGAGAAATAAGAAAATACCATTTTATTGGACTAATCCTCGTAAGCTCAGTCCTCATCCCCACAAACCATCTGATTCCATCCACACAAGCCTTGAATTGTTTTATATTGAACTTATTATATTAAAGTATAAAAAGAAACAATATTCTGTACAATTGTCAATTTATAAATCAGCGTCTTCTCCCCACTCTCTCTTCCCCATTTCCCTTCAGCATCCTCAGCCCACTCTCTCTCCACTTTCCTTCAGCGCACGCACATAAAAACAAGCAAGTAATTTTATATCATTTTCATTCTATTCATTCATAGAAATTAAAGTCTAAATTATGCCAGTCACATAACAAAACATGATTTTACAAAAATAATTCCCTGCACAGTCAAGCCTGCAAGGATTACTAGATGTCTTTCAGCCGCTCCCCTCCCTCCTCCCCCTTACCTTCATGGCCAAGTCAAAACGATCTACCAACAATAAAATTTTAAAAACACAAAGCACACTGTACGCAGAGAAAATGTTAATTATCATTTATATTCCGCGGGTTTTCAAAGAGGTCAAGGCAGATGATGTCACCTCAGTAACAACTATATAAAAATAGACAAATATACCCACTCCCTTTTTACTAAACCACGATAGCGGTTTTTAGCGCAGGGAGCTACGCTGAATGCCTCACGCTGCTCTCAACGCTCATAGGCTCCCTGCGCTAAAAACCGCTATTGCGGTTTAGTAAAAGGGGGCCATAGTGCAAAATATAGACAGCAGTATAAATTCTCAAAACGGACACATTTTGATAACTAAGTTGAAAATAAAATCATTTTTCCTACCTTTGTTTGGTAATTTCATCAGTCTCTGGTTGCACTTTATTCTTCTGACTATGTATCCAATATTTCTTCCCTTCTTTCAGCCTCCTGTATGCTTCCTCTCCTCCAGACCTCATTCCCTCCCCCAACTTTTTCTTTCTTTCATCCTGCCCCTTTCTTTCTTTCTCTCTCCATGCCCCCTTTCTTTCTGTATGTCTGTTTTTCTCTCTCTCTCTTCATGCCCCATTTCTTTCTTTGTTTCATCCTGCCCCCTTCTTTCTTTCTCTCTGTCTGTCTTTCTCTCTCTCTCTCTCCGTGCCCCATTTTTTCTTTTTCTTTGTTTCACCCTGCCCCCTTTCTTTCTGGCTCCCTGTCCCCCTCCCCCATTTCTTTCTTTCTCCCTCCCCTCCCCTATGCCACCGCCATTGGGAAAATGCTGCCACCGCCGCTGGGGAATAGGCTGCCACTGCCGCCATCGGGAACAGGCCAGCTCCAAGTTCACCCTGCTTCTCTTCCCCGCGGGGCTGACCAACTCTTTGCTACCCGATGTCAATTCTAAAGTCGGAGAGGACGTTCCGGGCCAGCCAGGCGGCGAGAGTTGGTCGACCCTGCAGGGAAGAAAAGAAGTGAGAACTCGGCCGGCTTGTTCCTGATGACGGCAGTGGAAGCCTTTCCCCAGCGGCAGCCTATTCCCCGGTGGTGGCCAGCTGTGCACCCCCTTGGGGTGTGCACCCATGGCGGACCACCCGCCCCCCCGCCCCCCCTTTGGTACGCCACTGCAGGTTGCCTCATACCTTGCTTGTCAGAACTGTTGAAATGTAGGTTTCAATTGCTTCAGAACACAAGGGCACGTCTGATATTCAAAGCTAAGAAATATGACCAGATGACTCCATTTTTAAATCAATTACTTTGGTTGACAGTTGAGAAGAGAATAAATTTTTAAAGTAGTTACATTGATATATATAATGTTATATGGTATGGGACTTGAAGATTTATTAAGATATTTATCCTTTCCAGTAAGTAGGATTGCTTCTCATTTCCAACATTCTTTGAAGCTCAGTTATTCAACAAGTAAATATATTTGTTTGTAGTCTTTTTCGATATGAAACTTTCATTCCAAGAGCACATTAATAATGTAGTTAAATCCTGCTTTTATAAACTCAGAATGATTTGGTCAAGATCAAAATTCCTGAAACCAAAATCTCTGAATATATTAATTCACGCGTTAGTAAACTCAAAATTAGATTATTGCACTTCGCTGCTTAAAGGGATAACTCAAAAAGAAATAAAGTGTCTTCAAATAATTCAAAACCTAGCAATAAAACTCATCTCAAATGCGAAGAAATTTGATCATGTATCAGTGCTCCTGAAGAAAGCTCACTGGCTCCCAGTTGTACATAGGATTGCTTATAAGATACCATAATATTATTAATATTCAAAATGATTAATACAAAAACGTCGGAATCCTCTATAATAAAACTCCTAAGCGCATATGCGCACTTAGGAAGTTGCAATCCCTGTCGCCGTGATGTGTGCCTCCTTGTCAAATTCGATTGGAGGCGTGTGGGGTGGCTAGCGGCGCGTGCGCCAGCTTCGGGCGACTTGCGGCATGTGTGCCGGCTTCGGACAGCTTGCGGCGCGTGCGCTGGCTTGGAGTGGCTTGCGGCTTGGGGGCATGCAGTGAATTCAGTGGCAGTTTGTGTCCCATGCTTGTAAGAAGCGGCGATTTGTCTCAGCAACGGCTGCGAGGTGTCCCATGCTGGTAAAAAGTGGAGGGGGAAAGGGAAAGGGGGCTGCTTTGGGAGGAGGGGTGTGCTGGGGTGCAGACAGCAATCATGTGTCCCATGCTGGTAAGAAGTGGAGGGGGAGAGGGAAGTAAATTTTCTTAACTGTTAAGTCTACACATCTATTCTAGCACTCATTTATTTAACGGGCTTAAACACTAGTTTTTACATAATCTGTTAAAACCATATGCACCGTTGTGTGCACTTAGATCTGTTGATCAACAATTATTAAGCGTTCCCTCTTTAAAAATAATCGGGACAAGAAGTTTGGAAATTTTCTCCGTCAACACTCCTCAACTGTGGAATGCCCTGCCCCTAGAATTAAGGGAGGAAAAATTACATGACCGTTTTAAAGGGAGGCTGAAAAGCCACTTGTTTAAAGATGCTTTCACATTATAGATTTAAAAATGCTCCTCATTATAGCTTTAAAGATGTCTTCTTATTACAGTTTGAATTTTTTTTAATACTTGTTTCTAATTAAAATTCTCCTTAATTTTTTCCCTTACAATATGTTCTTAATTGTTCTACTATCCTATAACAAATGTAGTTCCTTCCCTTCTCATCGGGCAAGCCCCTCTTATCCGTACCCTTCTCTTCCACTGCCAGCTCCAGACTCCATCCATTCTTTCTTGCGGCACCGTATACCTGGAACAGGCTGCCTGAATCAATGCATCGTGCTCCATTCCTGGCAGTGTTCAAATCCAAGGTAAAGGCCCACTTTTTTTGAAACTGCTTTCAACTGTTAACTCCCACTCACTGCTGTCAGATACCTATACCCACTGTAATATTTCCTCTACCATAATCTCCCCACCCCGGTAATGTCCTGTCTAAATTAGATTGTAAGCTCTTCTGAGCAGGGACTGTCAATTGTATGTTAAAATGTACAGCACTGTGTACGCCTTTTCAGCGCTATAGAAATAATAAATAGTAGTAGTAGTAGTAGTTCTTCCCTCCATGTTCCAGTATGTTTAGTTGGCTTGGCATTATGTCTATGTCTTTTAACATTATAAAACTTTTATTATTGTATTTTGCCTAGAAATATTTTAATAGGCAACTATATCAAATTTTAATAAAACTTGAAACTTGAATAGATTATAGAATCTATTGAGATAGGAGAGGTGATTTGTGTCTTGTTTGGTTTCTGGTGGTTGTAGCCTGTTGTTTATATGGGGGGGGGGGGGTAAGGTATTTTCCAAGTAGATAGGTTTTTAAGACCTTTATGAAAGTTTTGCTAGGAAGGGGTATTCCTTATTGGTGCTGGCACAATGGTTAAAGCTACAGCCTCAGCAGCCTGAGGTTATGGGTTCAATCCCACACTGCTCCTTGTGACCCTGGGCAAGTCACTTAATCTTCCCATTGCCCCAGGTATATTAGATAGATTGTGAGCCTGCCAGGACGGACAGAGAAAAATGCTTGAGTATCTGAATAAATTCATATAAACCACAGTAAAGAAAATTGAATAAATAAATAAATTTTACTGCCATGTATGGGAAGGTTGTAGAGTAAATAGTTTTGTATTTGATTCCTCTGGAATTTGAGAATCTTATTGTGATATGGTTGCTTGATCTTATTGTGATATGGCTCGACCTAGAAAGACTCTACAACAAATACAATCATGCAGCCTGCAACCTCAACCACTGACCCCCCATATCTGTTAAAAGCAGCCAGCACTAAATTCCGCACCCACCTCATGTGGTGGATCAGATACACGCTCACAGAGGGCCTATTTCCACAAGACCTCTCCGAAATCATCATAACCCCTATCCTGAAAGACCCAAAGGGAGCTACAGATCAGCTATCCAATTACAGCCCTATATTCTCAATACCGCTATCAAAACTTCTCACTGAATACTTAGAAAACCACAACATATCTCCACCCCTCACAATCAGGCTTCAGAGGCAACAGCACAAAAACACTATTAGTCTCCCTCCCAGACACAGCCAAACAACACCTAAGCAAAAAAATAAAAATAAAAAAATGCTACTCATACAACTAGATCTCACAGTGGCATTTGACCTAATAGACCACAACATCCTACTACAAACACTGGAGGCAATAGGAATCACAGGCAAAGTCTACAATTGGTTTGAAGTATTCCTCCGCTCAAGAAAATATAGAGTTAAAGCAAACAAGGGACAGTCAGAATGCTGGAACAACCCCTGTGAAGTCCCCCAAGGCTCCCCAACACTCTTCAACCTTTACATAGCCACACTTGGCACACACTTAGACATAGGCATAACTTCATTCAGCTATGCAGATAACATCATCTTCCTCCTGCCTTTCGACCAAACCAACCCCAACACAACCAACAAACTACACACTGCACTAGAAACAGTATCAAAATGGATGAGACCACAAATTAAAGCTGAATCAAGACAAATTCTTACTTGTATAAAAAAATAAAACCCCAACCATAACAAACCTAGAAATAGGCTCCATCACATACCCCATACAACCCAACCTAAAACTGCTGAGAATAATGATAGACAAAGGCTGCACCATGCAACTTCAAATCAGCAAAATGGTCCAAAAGGCATTCGTAACCATGTGCAACCTAAGGCAAATCCAAAAATACTTCACTAACGAACAATTCAAATTCTTGGTATTTGTTTTTGGGTGGTATTTCGATTAAATTCAACATGGAAGATTAAAAAGAGTGAGTGTACCTAGTTTAAAAATACACCTTGCTTTGAAGGGCAGCCAGCGTAGTTCGAGGTAAGGGGTACCACTTCATCATATTTGATTGCTGAGAAAATAAGTCTGGTTGCTACATTTTCTGTGGTTTGTAGGGTTTTTCCCCATATATTTTCTTTACCTCCTGCATAAAGGACATTGTAATAATCTAGTTGGGATAGTACCAGTGACTGAACCAAGATCTGAAAATTTTCTTTAAGAACATAAAAATAGCCTTACTGGGTCAGACCAATGGTCCATCAAGCCCAGTAGCTCGTTCTCACAGTGGCTGGATTCATCTCAGTTTTCTCAGTGTTGTAAATATTTTCTTGGTTAATGTTTGCATTTGTGCCTTCTAGGATAGGCTCTTGTCGAATAGAATCCCTTGGATTCTCAGTTCTGATTCCATTTTCAGTGGGGCGTTATGCAGTGTTATTTGTGTGTCGCTGTTGGTAATTGTGGATGGGCTTATCAGTATAAATTTGGGATTTTTTTCTTTATTTAATGCCATGTTACTGTCATCTGCTAACTAAATCAAGATAGAATGCCAATTGATGATGCCCAATGTAGTGGAAAAGAAACTTTTTTACACAGGGAAGAGTCAGGAGCTCAGCTTCATGGAGCCATCTAGGAGGAGGACCTCACTTCATCTCTGCCCACTGCAACATTTACAGTGCTGCCTTGCCTTGTTGTGTGATTCCTGGAAGTTAGTGCAATTATGGTTTGGTAGAATTGCTTTATAGGTCCTGAGAGTCGTATTACTTCACAATGTGCTTAGTACTGTTACAGGATTATAGTTCAGCTTTCTATTTTATCAATGCTAGCCTATAGAAATATTCTATATCTAGGAATAGCTTCTAAATTAATAGAAAAGATTCAGCTGCTTCAAAATATAGCTGCCAGATTAATATTTTGTAAATCTCGCTTTGATTCAGTCACTCCATTATTGGCTAGTTTAAAACAGTGGATTTTGTCCAGACGGTGCGATTTGTCTGGTAAGCTTATTGAGGCCATATTTTGTTCCTAGATGATGTAATTATTTGCTTTTGGAATTGCCTTCATCTGGGAATATTAGGGTCAAAGCTATTTGAATTCATTCTTATGTTTGTCTTGCGGCACAACTGTGAAACAGCGTGGCAATGTGTGCTTCAAATAATTTTTTTATGTTTAAAAAACTTTTGAAGACTTATTTATTTGAAAATTGTTGATGTGGTGAAAAATATTTCAAAGCAATTGTTTGTTATTTCTTGTTTATTTATAGTTCTACGAGTACTCCACCTTGAACCTAATTTACCCCACCTTTCATGAAGCCGCATTAGTGTTTTTTATTGCCGGCTGTGGCGGTAAAAGCTCTGATGCTCACAGAATTCCTATGAGCGTCGGAACTTTTACCGTCATGGACAGCGATAAAAAACACTAACGCGGCTTCATAAAAAGGGGGGTAGGGAGTTGGTGGATTATAAGTACTACATAACATAACTTACATAAAAACAATGAGGTAAACCTGGTGACAACAAATTGACTTCTGGAAACAGGAGTAACATGATGTGGAGGGGCATTTTCAATATGACATCCAAATCCGTGTTTGAACATTTTGCAGAAAACACACAGAAATCCAGTACCAAATTTGCCCATTTTCAAAACTGCAAAATGTTTATCTTGTTTTTGTTTTTTTTTATGGCCATTTTTCAGATGTATTTCTATCTCTTTTTAACTATTTTAAAAAAACAACAACAATACACTTCCAAAAGAAAACTACACAGAACAATGGGATGTAGGAGAGGGGGGGGGGGTCAGCATTTTTAGTAGACTGTCCACACAGACATCCCAGCAGAGCATGCTAGGTGGCACTACAGTGAACTTTACATAGAAAGGCCCAGGTGCACATCTCACCATAACCCCCTTATACTGTACTAGCTTTATAGCCCGTTACATTAACGCAGGGGTGCCCACACTTTTTGAGCTTGCGAGCTACTTTTAAAATGACCAAGTCAAAATGATCTACCAACAATAAAAAATTTTTAAAAACCCCACAAAGTACACTGAAAGGCAGAGAAAATGTTAATTATCATTCATATTCCGGGTTTTTTTCAAAGAGGTCAAGGCAGATGACTCTATGCAATGTCATCTCAATAACAACCATACAAAAATAGACAAATATAACCCCTCCCTTTTTACTAAACCACATAGCAGTTTTTAGCGCAGGGAGTTGCGCTGAATGCCCCACGCTGCTCTCGACGCTCATAGGCTCCCTGCACTAAAAACCGCTATTGTGGTTTAGTAAAAGGGAGCCATAGTGCAAAATATAGACAGCAGATATAAATTCTCAAAACAGACACATTTTGATCACTAAATTGAAAATAAAATCATTTTTCCTACTTTTGTTTGATGATTTCATGAGTCTCTGGTTGCACTTTCTTCTTCTGACTTCTTCTCACTTCACACTGGCTGCACTTCTTCTGACATCTTCTGATTTCAGCCCACTCCTTCTTTCAGCCTCCTATATGCTTTCTCTCTTCCATACCTCATTCTCTCCCCCAACTTTTTCTTTCTTTCTCCCTGCCTCCTGTTCTTTCTTTCTCTTCCTCTCTCCATGCCCACTTTCTTTCTGTCTCCCTGCTTGCCCCCTTTGTTTCTTTCTCCCTGCCCTCCCCCAAGCCACTAGGTTTGCCATCGCCACCGGGGAACAGGCCTCCAAGTCATCGCCCCCCAAGCTCTGCATGCAGAAGCCTTGCACTGACCAGCATTCTGCTCCCCTTCAATTCTGATGTCGGAGAGGAAGTTCCGGGCCAGCCAGGCAGCGATTGGCTGGCCCAGAAATTCCTCTCCGATGTAAGAATTGATGTCGGGGAGAGGAATGCTGGTCAGCGTTAGGCTTCTGCAGGCCCAAATCTCTGGATCCCCAAGGCCGAGGAAAAGAAAAGAAAAAAAGCCAGTCTTCCATGAGAGCCGTTCCAGTCTCTTTTTAGCACGACACTCAACTTCCCATTTTCATGCTCAAGACGTCAGAACAGCAGCAGCAGCTCCGGCATTTTTGGGCAGAGCACCTCCTGCTCTCGACCGCCTTTCTCCAGTCTGGCTTGTCAATTCCGCCAGGGGCAGCCGGCGCTCAGCTCTCAAGGGTCGTGACTTCCCTAGACCTCCCTCCCGCCTTCTCCCGAAGGAAGTGACTTCATCCCCCAGTCGGAAGACGGGTTCTGGCAGTCGGGCAGGAAGGGCGCAGCAAGAATGTGTGTGCGTGGGGAACCTTGGGGAGATTCCGGTGGGGAACCTTGGGGAGAGGAAGGCTGATCGACCGGCCGATTGGAACGGCAACACGAGATCGACTGGCGTTGCCTTCCCGATCGACCGGTCGATCGCGATCGACGTGTTGGGCACCCCTGCATTAACGGGTGCTAGAATATATGTGTGTGTGTGTCTGTCTTTACTTTTTTCTCTCTCTGTCTCCTTAGCCACTTTCTGTATTTCTGTCTTTCTTTGTTTTGGCTGTCCACCACCACCCCTTGCATTCTCCCCCTGTCCATTCTCCCTTCCTTTTACCTCCCCTGTGTCCACCACCACCCCTTCACTGCTCCCCTTATCCAGCAGCAGCCCTTCTCCCTTTGTTTTACCTCCCCCCTGTCCATCAGCACCTCTTCCTACTCCCCCTGTCCAGAAGTAGGCCTCCCTTCCTTTTTTCCCCCGTCCATCAGCACCTCTTCCTGCTCCCCCTGTCCAGCAGTAGGCCTCCCTTCCTTTTTTTCCCCTATCCATCAGCACTGCTTCCTGCTCCCCCTGTGCAGCAGTAGGCCTCCCTTCCTTTTTTTCCCCCCTGTCCATCAGCACCTCTTCCTGCTCTCCCTGTCCAGCAGTAGGCCTCCCTTCCTTTCCCCACCCCCCACCAGAGCAGAATCTCCCCTCTGTCTATCCCCCCAACAGTCTAACATCTCCCTTCTTTCTATCTCCCATCAATCCATCATTTCACTTCTGTCTCCTCCTGTCAGCCTCTGCCATTCGCCATGTAGTTAATCCACTGCCGATAGGCGGGGTCCAGCTCCAGCGCGTCGCTCGCGCACAGCAGCAGGAGCAGCACCACCAGCAGCAGCGCTGCCATCAGGAGCCCTTCTCGAGGGGGCGGGTAAGGCTGCTGAGGAGCTTCGGGGGCTGCTGAGACGGCAGAGTCAGAGCGGCCGAGCTGAACTGGTGTCCCCCCTTCCCCGGTGGCAGCGCCGCTCTCCCTCTCAGCGGGCCGGAAAAAGAGGAGACTGTTGTGTGGTGACGTATAAGCGCGCATGTGCACTCTTGTGGCCACATCACGACGGATCAGGGAACATGGCTTTAGAGTGCACATGCGCGCTTACCATTTTATTATTATAGATGGTGAGCCGTCCAAAACTCACCCATAACCTACTAGACCCAACTGTACACCACACCAATTCTCTTGTGCCTATAGGTGTCAACTATATATGGGTACAGTGGAATTTGGGTGGGTTTTGGAAGGCTCACATGTTCCACCTTAAGTGTAATAATTAAGAGTGGGATATAGGCCTGATCCTCATCTCTATGGTTCATTATACCATTCACTAGACTACTCCAGGAACATACTTGCTGCTCTACTTGGACTGGCCATAAAATCAGAAACTATCATATAGGCAGGTATGTACTGTTTCGTTCACATCTTTGGGGGGTGGCAGGGGGGCAGTGACCACTGGGAGCGGGACTGCAGAAGACAATCACAAATAGGGATGGAGGTGTGGTAAACCCTGATCGATTTTCAGATGACCATGTTCATGAGAATCTAGCTAAACTAAAAGTGCACAAAGTGATGGGGCCAGATGGTATACATCTGAGGGTACTGAAGGAACTTAGGGGCGTTCTTGTGGCTCTGCTGACTGATCTTTTCTATGCTTCTCTAGAGTAGGGAGTGGTACCAGAGGACTAGAGAAGGGCAGATGAGGTCCCTTTCCATAAAAGTGGAAGTAAGAAAGAAGTAGGGAACTACAGACTGGTAAATCTGACTTCTGTGGTAAGTAAATTAAAGGAAACACTTTTAAAACAGAGAATAGTGCAGTTTCTGGAATCCAATGGATTACAGGACCCGAGGCAACATGGATTCACTAGAGGCAGGTCTTGCCAGACAAATCTGATCAATTTCTTTGACTGGATGACTTTGAAAAATGGATAGAGGGAAAGTGCTAGATCGATTTAGAAAGTGTTAGGTGTATTTAGATTTTATCAAAGCCTTTGACATTGTTCCACACAGGCATCTAAGAAACTGAGTGCCCTCAGTATGGACCCAAAAATGACTAACTGGGTTAGGAACTGGATGAGTAGAAGGCAACAGAGGGTAGTTGTCAATGGAGATTGCTCTGAAGAAAGGGATGTTACCACTGATGTGCCTCAAAGTTCGGTTTTGGGCCTCTTCCTTTTAACATTTTTGTAAGCGATATTGTTGAAGAGCTGTCAGGTAAGATTTGCCTCTTCACGAGTGATACCAAAATCTGCAATAGAGTACACACCCATGATGGTTTGAATAACATGAGGCAGGACCCAGCGAAGCTTGAAGAATGGTCTGAAATTTGACAGCTAAGAAATGCAAGGCCATGCATCTGGGCTGCAAAAACCCGAGGGAACAGTAGAGTTTAGGAGGTGAAGAACTTTTGTGCACAAAAGAGGTGGCCAAACAGGTTAAAAAGGCAACAATGAAAGCCAGAAGGATTCTAGGGTACATAGGGATAGGTATAGAAACATAGAAACATAGAAAAAAGCGGCAGAAAAGGGCTATAGCCCACCAAGTCTGCCCATTCCAAGTATCCCTCCCCCCTGAGTTTACTCCCTTAAAGATCCCACGTGAGTATCCCATTTTCTCTTAAAATCCGTCACGCTACTGGCCTTTATCACCAGGTATGGCTAGTAGGAAAAAAGAGGTATTGATGCCCTTGTATAAGACTCTTGAGAGACCTCATTTAGAACATTGTATACAATTCTGGAGACCAATGGCATACAAAGGGGGGGTGGGGGGTGCAAGGGGAACAGTTCACACCAGATGCAGCCCATTAGGGGGTGCTCCTCCGAGGGCCGGCGCCAGTGTCAAGAACTTCTTCCTGGCAGCAGCATTCACAATTTGCTGCTCTGAATAGCATTGGGCCTTCCTCCACAAAGGCAGGACCCGGCAGAGAGGAAGGCCCGATACCAACAAGAGCAGTGAGTTGTAAACACTGCGCTGCTTACTGAAGGGTGACAAAGAGAGGGAGGAGAGGGGAAGAGAAATGCTGCACCTGATTGGGGGGCAAGAGAGATAGGGAGAGAGGGAGGGAGAAGAAAGAGCAGGGAAAGATAGGAAACAAAGAGTGGGGGTAAATGTACAATATTCGGACTGGAAGAACATCACCAGTGGGGTACCACAGGATTCAGTGCTTGGAACTGTGCTCTTCAACATATTTATAAACAATCTGGAAATTGGTACAACGAGTGAGATGATTAAATTTGTGGGCGATACAAAGTTATTCAGAGTAGTTAAGACGCAGGAGGATTGCGAAGATCTGCAATGTGACATAAACACGCTCGAGAAATGGACTACGACATGGCAAATAAGGTTCAACGTGGATAAGTCTAAGGTGGTGCATGTCGGTAACAAAAATCTTATACACGAATACAAGATGTCCAGGGCGGTATTTGGAGAGACCCCCCAGGAAAGAGACTAGGGAGTACCCCCCAGGAAAGAGACTAGGGAGTACTGGCCGACAAGATGACAAAACTGTCCGCGCAATGCGCGGCAGCGGTGAAAAGGACAAACAGAATGCTAGGAATGATTAAAAAGGGGATCACGAACAGATTGGAGAGGGTTATCATGCCGCTGTACCGGGCCATGGTACGCCCTCACCTGGAATACTGCATCCAGCACTGATCGCTGTACATGAAGAAGGACACGGTACTACTCGAAAGGGTCCAGAGAAGAGTGACTAAAATGATAAAGGGGCTGGAGGAGTTGCTGTAAGCGAAAGATTAGAGAAACTGGGCCTCTTCTCCCTTGAAAAGAGGAGAATGAGAGGGGACATGATAGAAACGTTCAAGATATTGAAGGGAATAGACTTAGAAGATAAAGACAGGTTGTTCACCCTCTCCAAGGTAGGGAGAACGAGAGGGCACTCTTTAAAGTTAAAAGGGGATAGATTCCATACAAACATAAGGAAGTTTTTCTTCACTCAGAGAGTGGTGGAAAACTGGAACGCTCTTCCAGAGGCTGTTATAGGGGAAAACACCCTCCAGGGATTCAAGACAAAGTTAGACAAGTTCCTGCTGAACCAGAGCGTACGCTAGTAGGGCTGGTCTCAGTTAGAGCACTGGTCTTTGACCTAGGGGCCGCCGCAGGAGCGGACTGCTGTGCACAATGGAATACTGGTCTGACCCAGCAGTGGCAATTCTTATGTTCTCATGACAAATGTTGGATATGGTGGTGGAGAGGGCAGATTGAAGGGGATGCAAAGGGAAGGAATGTTGGACATAGTGATAGAGGGAGAAATGTGGCATTGTGTTGGAGAGGGGTGATAGAAGGAGAAATGCGCATGAGGCTGGTGGACATTGGTGAAAAATGGATTTGGCAGTAGAGGGGGTGGGAGAAATGCCTGGATCTCTCAAGACAGATGGACAGTGAGAGAGAGGAAGACATATTGCCTATAGAGGTGGAGGAGAGAGGAAGAAAAGTTGGACTCATGACAGAAACAGAGAGATGTTGGTTGAGGAAGGGAATGGGGTCCAGAGGAATGGAAGCATGTAGGAGGTAGAAAGAAAGAAATATTGGACGCACAGTCAGAAGGAGGCTCATGAAATCACCAGACAACAAAGGTAAGAAAAATAATTTTATTTTCATTTTAGTGATCAAAATATGTCAGTTTTGTGAATTTATCTCTACTGTCCTTTGTCTATTTTTCTATAATTGTTTTTGATTGTATATTTTAAAGTCATCTGCCTTGACCTCTTTGAACCCCCCCAATATAAATGATAATTAACATTTTCTTTGTGTACAGTGTGCTTTGTGGTTTTTTTTTTATTTTGTGATTACCATTCTGTATTAATAAGATTATATTGTGTGTATATGAAAAATGGATGGAAGAAATTGTATTACAATTAGTACTATTATTATGTGGGTGGGGTTAGGGGCGTAGCTTGGGTGGGTCTGGGTCGGAGCTTGGGCGGGGGTACTCGGTTGATATTTATTAGGCTTAGGGGGTACTTGGCTTGAAGAAGTTGAGAAACTCTGCTCTTCTAGACCAGTAACATTGTGTGTGCGCACACATGTACTGTACTAGGCCACACTTATCCTAGCAAGACACACTTCAGATTTGTGTACTTAAGTTATCAATAATGTGCATTGTAGTGCATCTGTCCTAAAAGACACCTGTGGAATGTGGATTTGCTGACACCTGTAAAAGCCCCCACTTTCCGATCTCCACGATCCCTCCCACAAAATCCTGGTGGTCTAGTGGGCTGGGGGTGGGGGTGGGGGTCGGATCAGATCCCCCAGCTTGAAAATCCTCCACCCCCGACACTGCCCCCTTCCATACCCTTCATCGAAAATCAGGCAAGAGGGATGCCCATTCCTTTCTGCCTTGAAGGGCCACCTCTTTAAAATGGTGACCCTTCCCCCTCCTGGTGTGTCCTGGAAGCACTGGAAGGGGCCTAAGGTTCTCAGGGGAAGGGGTGATCAGAAGGTGGGGGCGCTCGGTGTTGGGGAGGATGTCAGAGGGTCCCAGTTTTGATGGCGGGGAGGGGGTGCACATGTGGCGGGGGATACGGAAGTGCACCTCCACCCCAGGCACTCCCTACCCTTGCTACGCCACTGTGTGCAGCACATGCGTTTTTTCTAAAATGTATGTGCAAATACACAGAAAACATGCACAGATTTACAATTTCAGAGCCGGTAAAGGGGGGTGGAGTTATCAAGATGTGGTAAACAGCGAGCTTTTACCACACTTTGATGTACTACAGGAGGCGCCAACCTGAGGTACCTCAGTACTGCAGGTTGCTAACTCCCTTATAAAAGAATAACACAGTTTGCGAGCCAGCTAACAAGTAGCATTATTTCACCATACAGAGACGTCAGAATGTCAATGTGCAGCCTAATGCTCCCAGGTCACATATTAGAGTGGCCATCTCTCTTCAACAATAGAAATGGGCAGAGAATGCCCCCCCCCCACCAAATGAAAGCCCTTCTTGAGATCCATCCTCAATCAAAGCTTTGTCCGTTGTGTGCCAGACTAAAAAACTCCCACCAACCTGAAGAGCTTCCCTAGTGGAAACTCCCTACCTGAAAGTGTACCCTTCCCCAAACAAAGGCTCCCCCTAAAGCAGTAACCCCTCCCCCAGGCTCCCCAATCATCCTGAAGGTCTGTTCTTAGTCAAATTCTCTGGTGCGTGGTGGATTGGACAGGAGCAATCCCCACTGCCCTCACTGGCACCTTCATTCAATATAGTGCCAGTGACCCCTTGCTGTGGTCTCATGGTATTACTGCTAGGGGGTCACATTTTCAGATACCCTTAATTATTGTGTGCAGGATAGACCTTATTATATGTGGCTGTTGAAACAGCTTCAATTTAGTTCTCATTCTGTTTTTAATACTGCTTTTTAATGGATTTTTTAGATATATGTATTATATACAATGCATTAATGTTCATCTTTTGTTACTATTGGATATACAATTGATATTTTAACATTTATCTTTTTGGCATTTTATTTAGGAGTATCGAGTATTTTGTTGCTTGTTCTTACTAACAATTGATGTTTGTTTTAATTTATTATTATTTCTCTTGTAATATTTTTATGATCTGGCTATCTATTTATGAATATTATTTCTTACCTGGTTTATCATTCGCAAGGTATGCTCATCATTTATGTTGTTCATTATATAATTAATGTATATCTTACTTGTCATGTTTTGAAATTTTATCTATATGGATTTGTTTTTTCTATCAATATATGCTATACGTGTTATTTTAATGTTATCTGTTTTAGGACTCCTGAGGCAAGCTTTCTAGCCAAAATATGGCCCATGTCGAGTCAGACGGTGCACCAGATGACTGTGTATGTTTTATGCTATTGGTTGCTATTCAAGTGTGGTTCATTTGAAGACCAGACTCTCTGCTCTTTCCTTTGGACTTATACAAAAAGACTTCATTTCTATCTGAGGATGGGAACATATGCCAGCCAAGCCTTAGATTTCACCAGTGGCGTAGTAACGAGAGTGCGGGGGGGGGGGGGGAGGGGGCTGTCCCAGGTGCAGTCCTCCTAAGGGCACAGCACTCATCCTCCTCTCTGCCACCCTGCTCCTCTCCTTGCCATGCGCGGGCACCCCTTGCTTTCCCCCATACCTTTTTTACTTCCCCGGCATGAGGTTGCTGCCCGCGTTGGCATCGGCGCTTTCTCTGATGTCACTTCCGGGACCCATGCCTAGGAAGTGATGTCAGAAAGCAAGCCCACACTGACATGGGCATGCTCCTCATACTGGAGAAGTTAACAAGGTAAAGGGAAGGGGTAGGGCGTGCGTGCAGCCGGGAAGGCAGGGGAGGGGCGCCACCCCCCACACGGGCACCGCTCACCCTTACTACGCCACTGGATTTCACCATAGATTTCTCCAGAAACTAGATCATTTGGCAGGATTGCAATTTTGTTGAATCCCTCTTCTCATCTATCAAGGCTGTCTGGGCTTCTTTGAGCATGATACAAGCATGATTCAATGGAAAAGCACAAAAATGTTGCATTGATGCTCAAAATGGGAGAGAAACCGCTTGAATCGGGTCTAGAATTAATACAAAATTAAGTACTACAGATATCTATATGAAATTGTGAGGATGTTAACTTTTCGGTTGGTGTCTTTCTCTCATCTAATGGAATGTAGGTGGCTTAAGGCTTTAACATTTTTTTTTTTTTTGGGGGGGGGGAGGACGGAGAGAGGTGGTTAGTAAACAGATGTGCAACTGCAAAGTTTCTAACACATTTTCATATCCTGAAAAGGGTTGGAGTAAACCCTCATGTTTTGTTTCCTCCAGCGAGAAATCTCTCCCTACCATTCCCATCCCCCTTCGCTTCTTTATCCTCCTGTCTCTCCCTACAGATATGCAGAAGGGAAAAATGTTGAACAAAAGATCCTATTTTCACAGCCATCGGGCACAAATGCAATTATTAGGCAGGAGGTCAGAGGGCTGGGAGGGGGTCACCTGCAAAAGGAGGAAACAGTTTGTGAAACCCAAAGAGAGGAGAGCCAGAGAAAAGAGATGAAGGGCTAAAATGGTTAGAAACTGGTTTGTATTCAGTGGATGATTAGCAGGGAATTCATCTTAAATGTTCTGAAGGGAGCTCTCAGCTCTCCCCCTAAAGCAGCAGAGCTAGAAAGAAACGGACTCTGCATTTGTGTTGACAGTTAAAATCAGTAAGACTTCTTCCCTTCTAATTCTAATTTTTCTTTGAATCTGGCGGTGATGTCCATGTTGAACATTCTTTGAACGTTCTTCCTCTTTTTGTCTACTCCTAGCATATGAATCTCTGTAAATTAGTTTTCATTCTACACTACTTTGTACAAATATTTAGGAGTTGGCAAAATAGAAGCTATTTACACATATATATGCATTGGCGTTGAATGGGGCAGGGTGTGGAAGTAGAGTAGGGGGGGGGGGGATTTAACATGGCGTGTTTATTGTTTGCTGATTTGTTAAAATTTCCAGCAACCCATTTCTGAACTAAATACAGGCACACACTGAGTGCTATTCTGGCTCTTATACAGGTTTCTCATTAATAGAGGTTCAGCATGGCTCCAACATAAACAGCTGCCTATTGCGGTGAGATTTATTTAAATATAGGATAGCCCACACAAGGCTCATTTCCTTCTGAATTAGGAAAAATAGAAAAAAGAAAATATATTTAGAAGGAAATCAAGAAACTTTACTAAAGTTTGGGTAGCTTGCCATTACCATGGTACAGGGTGGGGGGTTAATGCATATGCATGTGGGTAAATTCTTTTATTGTCCTTAATTCACCACTTCCCTGAGCTTCTTTGGGCTTTGTGACTGGTTTCACTAATCTAATATGGTATGTATCATGTCAGTATTCAAAAGGACATATGCATTTAGCAGCTGTCACTAGGGGGACATTTCAATAAGTGTTCAATTCCTTTTAGGTGCCCCAATGCCTTGCAGTGAGAGCCTATCCTATAACAAGCGTCTGGGCACCCAGAGTCCATGACAGTACAATACAAGTCCAAAAATCCTGACTGCTTGGGGATTGGGTCAATCCAGATTTTTAGATTTTCCAGATTCTCAGGCAGTATTCTACCGTGGCCTGGAGCGCTAAATGCTCCAACGCTGCTCATAGGAATTCTATGAGTGTCGGAGCAGCATTGCAGCATTTAGCACCCCGAGCCACGGTTGATACCTCTACCGCGGCTTAGTAAAAGAGGGCCTTAAGAAATAAAGAAGAGATAAACAAGCCAATTTTGTTGATTTAGTCACTATCAAATATATAATATTTCAGTGTGTTATTGATCCTGAAAACTTCTGTATACATATCCTTGTAACCTGTTTTGGGCTTCCGGGGGAGGCCGGACTATAAAATGAATTAAATAAAATAAGTAAATAAATTTATCAAAATGAGAATATTTACAGGAAAACATACAAAGAAACTAAAATATTATGTCTCATCGAGAGTCCCTTTTACAGAGCCAGGATAGCAAGACCCGGTGCAGCAAATGTGATGCAATCTATAGGAATTGAATGGGCTATGTCACATTTGCTGAGCTGGAATCACTACCGTATGAGGGGCCGTTGATAAGTTCTCATCCCAAAGAAGAGAATGATGTGGAGCATGAAACTTACAAGTTATTCCACACTTTTCTTCACACTTTTCATTTCATATCATTGAAACAAAAAGTGTTTCATGGGACATTGACTACTTCCGATTTGTGTCAAATTTCAGTTTTTGAAATTTCGGATCAAGGATCTTAAGCACATAAGCACATAAGCATTGCCTCTGCTGAGTCAGACCATAGGTCCATCATGCCCAGCAGGCCGCTCCCACAGCGGCCCCCCAGGTCAATGACCTGTAGTGATCTATTACTCTAAAGCATTTTGTACTGTATAGTAACCCTCTAATTGTACCCCTGGATCCCCTTTTCCTTCAGGAACTCGTCCAATCCCTTTTTGAAACCCAAAGTCATACTCTGCTCTACCACCTCCTCTGGAAGCGCATTCCAGGTGTCCACCACCCTCTGAGTGAAGAAGAACTTCCTAGCATTTGTTCTGAACCTATCTCCCTTCAATTTTTTTGAGTGCCCTCTAGTTTTTGTTGCCCCCGCCAGTCTGAAGAATCTGTCCCTCTCTACCTTCGCTATACCCTTCATGATCTTATAAGTTTCTATCATATCCCATCTAAGTCTCTGCTTTTCCAAGGAAAATAGCCCCAGCTTCTCCAGCCTCTCAACATATGAGAGGTTTTCCATGCCTTCTACTTGTAATTTAAAATCCAACATGATATCAGAAGAGTGCAGAGGAAAATGGTTGATTTTTCACAACTGCAACAATCATTCGGCATTACAAAATCTCAAGCATATAAGTGGTTGCAGTTGAAGCAGGCCATTCAGAAAGGGTTCCCTGATTGGCAAAATTTAAATAATCAATATAGCTTGCTGGGCCTTTGCTTCCAGACAGATTTGTTAGGGCATCGGGCAGCCAAGTGGTATAAATTAATATCTGAATATTTAAACAAGAAACCTAAAACTAGATAAAGCAGCAGATTTCTGCTACTCAATGGCAGAGATCTCCCAGGAAAGGGACTTGGGAGTTCTGATCGACAAGTCGATGAAGCCGTCCACACAATGTGCGGCGGCAGCAAAAAGGGCAAACAGAATGCTAGGAATGATAAAGAAGGGGATCATGAACAGATCAGAGAAGGTTATCATGCCGCTGTACCAGGCCATGGTACGCCCTCACCTGGAGTACTGCGTCCAGCACTGGTCGCTGTACCTGAAGAAGGACACGGTACTACTCGAAAGGGTCCAGAGAAGAGCGACTAAGATGGTTAAGGGGCTGGAGGAGCTGCCGTACAGCGAAAGATTAGAGAAACTGGGCTTCTTCTCTCTCGAACAGAGGAGATTGAGAGGGGACATGATCGAAACATTCAAGATACTGAAGGGGATAGACTTAGTAGATAAGGACAAGTTGTTCACCCTCTCCAAGATAGGGAGAACAAGAGGGCACTCTCTAAAGTTGAAAGGGGATAGATTCCGTACAAACGTAAGGAAGTTCTTCTTCACCCAGAGAGTGGTAGAAAGCTGGAAAGCCCTTCCAGAGGCTGTTATAGGGGAAAACACCCTCCAAGGATTCAAGACAAAGTTAGACAAGTTTCTGTTGAACAAGAATGTGCGCTGGTAGGGCTAGTCTCAGTTAGGGTGGTGGTCTTAGATCAGAGGGCCGCCGCGTGAGCGGACTGCTGGGCATGATGGACCACTGGTCTGACTCAACAGTGGCAATTCTTATGTTCTTATGCATCTATTAGACAAACTTGTTTTTTCTGTTACATAGAGATTTTTGGATCCCAGTTCGTTTACAGAAGTTAGATAGTTCCAAATCTAATAGATGTTGGCACTGTCATCTTGAAATAGGGACACTGGATCATTTGTTGTTTTCTTGTCCTTTGATACTCAACTTTTGGAAATCAATATGGGGACAAATCAATTTGATTTTGGAATCTTCAATTCTGCTGTCTTATGAGGTGGTTATTTGTGGTACATTGTTGTCACCTAAATCTCCATTGGACAAATATAAAAGTAGATTATTTTCCATCATGACTGGGATAGCCATGCAAATGGTTACCAAAAACTGGAAAAATTGGGATCAACTTAATTTATCCTTTTGGTGGGACTCTTTGGGGCTCATAATAAAAAAAACAAAAAACGTTCCAAAAGTGGCCTAAATGAGTACTTGGACGAGTACACATATTCAAAGCTGGTTTTAGACGTATCTAAAACCAGTTTAGGCCTTTCCCCTGCCTCTAAACGCACAGAGAGAAAAGAGGCATTTTTAGAGGAGGGGAAAGGGCAGGCAGTGGGCGGGAGGTGGGCCGACCTAGATCTAGGCATGCAGCAGGTATAACCAAAACTTTAGGCAGGTTGCCTAGTTGGCACTTATACGTTTTGACTTAGACCAAGTCAAAACAGGTATAAGTGCCGAAAAGGGGCCGCTGAGCTGATTGTGGTTGCTGCGATCAGCTCAGCGGCCCCAGCAACCTGCCTACCCCCTACAGCAATGATCGCGGAAGAAGAGATGGCTCATCTCCCCTGCCGCGATCCACCCTTCCCCCCCCACACACAATGATCAGGGCAGGAGGGAGCCCAAGCCCTCCTGCCCCGCGGCACCCCCGAACCCCCGATGAAGATCGGGGCAAGAGGGAGCCCAAGCCCTCTTGCCCCGTGGCACCCCCGAACTCCCGACACTATCGGGGCAGGAGGGAGATAGTGTCAGGGAATTCGGGGGTGCCGCGGGGCAAGAGGGCTTGGGCTCCCTCTTGCCCTGATCGTTGTAGGGGGGGGGGATTCTGTAACCCGTGTTGTTTTTGACAGATACCGGTTACAGAATCCAGCTTTTAGGCGAAGGACTAGCTCCTCCTTCACCTAAAAGCCCTTGTTTTGGATGTTTGGGACTTAGGCTTTTTTTAGGTTGATTATATGGTGTTAGTGTAGATGTAGTGGTGGTCTGGGCGTTTAAACGGCTGAACGTAGAGGCAGGCAATTATCAAAAGAAAACCTCCTTTTGGACGTTTTTTTTGATAATTGACATTTTCCCTGCTTCTACTTTCAACGTTTAAGGCCTTAGGCCAAAAGGGAACTTAGACCTTTTTTTTTATTATGCCCCTCTTTATGTTTATGCTACAAATATGAGAAAATGAATTCAGAAATGTTGTGTAATAATAATTTATTTAAATTAACATAGAATCCATTGACAAATTTTGTTAACAATGATTAGCTGGATTATTCTCCTGATTTCTTATTTGATTTACACTTCCAGGGAGGGTTGGTAGGTGGGTGGAGGGGTATTATATTAAAAGTTTCTACCATTATAAAGAACAAAATTGCAGAGTATATATATTTAAAGAAACTTGGAAGTAATGAGACAAAGCTAACATAGATTTAGTCAAGGAAAATATTGCCTCACCAGTCTACATTTCTTTGAAGGGTTGAAAAAGCATGTAGATAAAGGTAAGCTAACATAGAAACATATTGTATACTGTATCAGTGTATCAAAAGGCATTCATGGGGTGCTTTGTCAAAAGACTCCTGTGGAAATTAGAAAGTCATGGGATAGGAAGTAATGTCCTATTAGGGATTAAGAACTGGTTAAAAAATAGAAAACAGAGAGTAAGTATAAATGGTCAATATTCTCAATAGAGAAGGGTAGATTTATTTATTTATTTATTTATTCATTTTTATAGCCCGTCCTCCCCAGAAGCTCTGAACGGGTTACAATAAAATAAAATAAAATTAGGTACTTAGAACTTCCCTATCTGTCCCGAAGGCTCACAATCTAGCTAAAGTACCTGAGTAAACAATTAATAAAAAATTAAAGATAATGGGGTTACTTTAGTCCCCTTGTATGGATATAAATGGAATGGACACAGACTTTGAGCCAACCCTCTCTTGCATGAAGGTATAGTGACCAGGGATCTGGCCCAAAGATGAGACCTCCCCCTGGGCTGGGTATCTATACCAAAGGATGTATCTTCCTACCCTGTCAGTCAGGAAGGAGTCTACAGCCTCTGTTTTAAAAACTGCAGGATGAGAAAAAGGTCAGAATTTCTTTATTCTGGTAGAGCAACTGAAGGTCCCAGCACTGCTCAACAGGCAGAACCTTAGTGGTCTCTACATTAGGAATACGGCTTTTTCCTTATTTGGTCCTATATTCTGGAATTCTAACCAAAGGAAATCAGGTCCATTGTGCCCTTCTCTATTGTTTTAGGGAAGCACTAACTCCCAGGATCTTTCTTCTTTTATATGGAAGGCTGTTACTTTATTTAATACTGTTTGGAATAGGATATGTTGTTATATTTATATGTATTGCTTAATAATTGTATTATTGTTCTTTATTTGTTGTTTTATTGTTTTATTGTGTATATTAACTGGAGCATGTTCTAGAATAGGCAGCTTACATTAGAGTAATGAGTAGAAGTATAATTGAAAACATAAAGGAACAGGTAACAGTTTATGGAGACAGGAGTACACCACTGGCCTTTTCCTCTCCTCCTCTTTTCCTAGATATCTAGTTTCTGTTAATGACTTTCTTTCCTTTCTCAGTCAATGATGCTATCACCTCTTATCCACCCCTTCAAGATGTCCCACCATCTGGCCACACAAAGCTAAGCACTCTTCCAGAACAAGATGAGGTATAGTTTCCTCTTGTTACTGGGAAATTTTAGACCTTGGTTCCCCTGCCTGAATTGTCACAGGTGCAAGAGCCTCCCTAGAGATAGAAAAAGAGTACTTAAAAGAAACTTGAAAGGAGAACCGATGATGAGGGTCATGACCATTGCTATGTGTGTCCATTGAGAGCTGTAAGCAATGTGTAAGAAAGAGCAGGGTCTAAACCTTGGATACAACTTCATCAAATGGACATCCCTTGTAGAGATTTAAGAGTGGTATGGGGCTATATAATATAGAGATATTATTCATGAAAGCGCCCTCAACCTCTTTATTAGGTCTTCTGTTCATGGCCTTATCAATGTAATTCCCCTATGTTTTTCTCCTTTTCGTTCTCTTGCCTATATTGATTGTTGTTCCTCCCATTATTCTCCTCTCATCATCTACCTCGTCTGATGTATGTCAATGTTTCACTAATAAATTGTTTGTCTTCCCCATTTTATTGTACATCGCTTTGAAATTCTGAAAAGGTAATTTTATCAATTTTTTTTAATAAACTTGGAAGTTTAAAGGATACATCGAGTAGTTGTCAGCAGTTGCATTCAGTTGAGAGGCTTCTTCAGTAGAAAGAAATGACTACTGGCAGACAAAACATACAGGAGGTTACCAAATTTTATGAAACATAGAATCCAATGCTAAAATTATATAACAATGAACAAGCAAGAACTGGCACTGTGATAGGGTCATATCAGTCAATGGTGAGAGTAAATTTTGAAGAGAGATGCTGGTGACAATGTATTATGTATGTCTACTCCTATTAAGATCATGATTTCTTTGCATTTAAGTTTGTGAATTGCTCTAAGAGATCTCACTAACTATACAGAATTAAAAAAAACTTCAATAAAAGTTGCAACACACAAAAGTAACAAACGAAAGATCAAATTCTGTATGGCATCATCTCAGCTGAATTCAATCAACATGTTCATTCAGCTATTGTACTTGCTGCTCTTGTCTTGTGACCACATGTTCCAGGGGAGGGCTACCTTTCTGATAGGCTGATGCTCAGGACTCTGGTGCTATAGCAAACAGTGCCTGGGAATAATGCAGAAACAACTCAGAAAAAACCCTTACCCTACTACATCGAAAAATCTTTTGTGACTTTTAAGGCGCAATTGAAGTCTTTGGCTTTCCGCTCTTGACCTTTTTCCTTACTTTACTCATGCTATGGTTCTTCTTGACTTCTCAGCTTATATTGTTAATTGTCTGGGCAGAATTTCACTGTGACTTCCCTTCCCTTTTGTTGTACTCCTTCCCTTCCCCAACTTTTTTGTTTTTATTGTAACCTTCTCTTTCTTTATCCCCCTTATACCCATTTTTGTTTGTATGTTGGTTGTATTTTTGTTTTTGTTTATTGCCTCCCTTGTTATGTCTTTTTAATTTTTGGTTTTAATATATTATTATTGTAAACCACTTAGACTAACTGTGGTTGTATTTGCGGTATATTAAATAAATTGAAACTTGAAACTTGTACCCTGGCCATAACCAAAATAAGTCTAAATAAAGATGTCCTTTTTAGACAGGGACATTTCTTCCTCTTTGGTAGACATCCAGATTTCAAGTCCTCCCTAATCTCACCCAAATCATGCCCACAATATATCCCTCTTGCTTTTTGGACATACTACAGTGTTTGAGGTCCTTTATCTGCCTTTGCAAAATCAGTACTTGGATGTTTCAAGCACATGGACATCCATTTCTGCCTTTTGAGGTGTCCTTATGTTTCAAAAATAAATAGTCAGGGATTCAGGATACCCACAATCAGTATACATGAGAGATATCTGATATACTACATCTTCTGCCCAGAAATACTGCCCATCCCCCTCCATCCCCACCAGCATCCCGCCTGTCCCCACCAGAATCTCCTCTGTCCTTGCGAGGAATCTCCTCTGTCCTGCCCATCCCCCATAAAAGTTACCTATCCCCATAGAAAGCAGCAATTACTTCTGACAGTTTTGATTTTTTTAAGTTTTAGTTTATTTAAACCAACAATAAAATACAATATAAACAAATAATAGTGAACAGAAATAAGAGATGCATATATCACCGGAAAGAATTAGAATAGACATTAGGTCATGTGACTGTAGGGTTGACCATTTCTTGTTAAAAGAAATAAGAGTTGGATTTTTTTTGTAATATAAAGCTCATATCTGTAGAGCAAACAAATCTAGTTCCACCATCTGGCATAGGTAACTTGGGAGAGGTCCTTCCAAGATGCACAAATGATTTTTAATGCATTAATGAGTAAAGAATCAAACAATACAGCATCAAAATAATTTAAAGCAGAATGGAGAGAGGCACTTTTCAGGTCAATGGCTGCATAAGAAAAATGTACCAAAACAGAACTGGAAACCCCAAAACAAACTCAGCAAGTACTTCATTTTGTACTAAACACCATTGGTGGCATAACTGTGAGAGGGGGCTGGGCCTATCACTTTGAGCTTAGCCCCCCCCCCCTCAAAATGAACATCTCTCTTGCTGTAGCTGGTGGGACATTTTGTTTTACCATCATCTTGGTCCCAGTTTCTGCTTTTGTCTAACTTCTACTAATTCTCTTTCCAGGCCTCGGGATCCCCTGTTCTATCCCCATGGGAGTCCCGTGCGCCTGGGGAATCCCTATGGAAGTCCCGTAGACTTGGGGGAACCCCATGGGAGTCCCACAGATCTGGGGGGGGATCCCTGCAGGGTTCCCGCGGGGCCCGTGGGATTCCTGCAATCCCTGTTCCTGTGCAGACCTCTACTAGCCAGTGAAAGAAAAAGCCTCAGAGCGTTGGAGAGGTGAACCTACACTTTACCACCCTCACATCATCAGCAGAAAAAACTTTCGCTATTGTGGTTAGATAAACAAGAGGTGAAAAACTTTTCACAATAAACAAAAATGTTTCTATATGGATAACACTGATAGATTAACACAAGGCCGATGATCGTGACGATTCTCAACCCAGTCCTTGGGACACACATAGAGGGGCATTTGCAAAAGGACATCTAAGTCAGAACTTTATCTCTTGCTGAATATTCAAGTCTAGTTGGCTATCTGTGATTTAACCAGTCAGTAGCTGTTGCTGACCGGTTAAATCAGTTTGAATATTTGGCCATTATTCACTAGGCATGAGAAAAACTGGACTCAAAAAGTATTGTTCAGGAAAATATATTACAAATGCATCCATCCAAATGAAAAAAAAAAATAAAAATAAAATAAAATATATATGTATATGTATATATATATATATATATATATAAAAAATATGTAAAGTCTTTTATTGGAAGAATAACAGAACCAACTGTTGTAGAAGACGTATGATAGAGAGTGGACCCAAAACGGTCCACGTTTCGGCAATATTAGCCTTCTTCAGAGGTCCATAAGGCACGAAGACACATCCACGTATTATGGATAGAGCTGTTGGATGTGTTATGGCAAAAGGTGTCAAAGAACAGAATCCACATCCAATAGTATCCATGGTATTCTAAAAAGAAAGGCAAGAAAGCCAAACTATCAGTCTCACAGCCAGACTGAAGAAGACTAATATTTTTTTAAAAAAAACAAAGATAGACATCTTGCAGTTTCAAAAATGGTTTCTTTCCCAATCCTATTTATGGACGTCCCTGCGGAAACGTCCAAAGTCGGACTTAGACATCCTATGTAAAATGCCTCTCCTCTTCAGGCACTGACAGGAAAGTAATAGCACAGGGTGCTGCCAACAGCTCAGAGCTGTTGTTAGTTTGATAGGGGGTATGTGTAGCCTAGTAATCTGTGCATTGCACAGAATCTACTAATGAGCTTGTTTTAATACTAATGAACTGATTAGCATGAGCTTTTGGTCACTGCTTCCATACCGAAAGCCTCTGTGCAATGGCCATAGAATAAACGTTTCAATTAGACTGGATAAAACCAGTCTAAATGAAATGTTGCCAGCATGGGTTGGGGGGTGGAATTTGTGCATCTTTGTGCCCCAGATTACTGTATATTACCGTATTTTTTGCTCCATAAGACGCATCTGACCATATGGCGCACCCTAGATTTAGAGGAGGAAAATAAGAAAAAGAACATTCTAAACCAAATTCTCCCTGCCAGGCTCTGCACCCAACCCCACACTCCTTGCCAAGCTCTGCACCCTGACCCCCCTCCCTGCCAGGCTCTGTACCTTGTCCCCCCTCTAGTGGTCTAGTGGTAGGCCGGAACAGGGGACAGAGTAGGTAGGCCTAAAGGATAGCAGACAGGTAGGGACAGGGCACAGGGTAGGCAGGGACAGGACATAAAGGCCTCTCCCCTCCAAGGCAGCCCCCCCAGGCAGGCAGGAGCCCTCCCCCTTCCCTGGCTTACCCCCCAGGCAGGCAGGCCTACCCCCCTCCCAGGTAGCCCCCCCCATGCAGGCAGGCAGGCCTACCCCCTCCTAGACCTCCCCGCAGGCAGGCAGGCAGGTCTGACCTTGCCCTCTTTATTTTTAATTCGGCAGGCAGGCCCCCTCCCCTCCCCCCTGTACCTATTTTAATTAGGCAGGGCAGCTCCCGGCCTCCCTCCTCCCCTGCCATTACCTTTTTAAAATTCTGAGGCCATCCCTCGCTGGACGCGGCTGCCTGCCTGGTTCCCCAAGCACTGACAGTTGACACGGCTGCCTCCGAGTCCTCTTCCCTTGCGGCAGAGCGGCGCACAAGGCTGCCGGCCTGGTCCCGTGCCGCTTCCCGCGAGAACTCTCCTTTTAAGAACTCTCGCGGGAAGCGGCACGGTACCAGGCAGGCAGCCTTGTGCGCTGCTCTGCTGCAAGGGAAGAGAACTCAGAGGCAGCCACGTCAGCTGTCAGTGCTCGGGGAACCAGGCAGGCAGCCGCGTCCAGTGAGGGAGGGCCACAGAATTTAAAAAAGGTAACGGGAGGGGGTTGGGTATTCGCTCCATAATATGCACCCTTATTTTCACCCCCTTTTGGGGGGTGGAAAAAGTGCATCTTATGGAATGAAAAATACGGCATATGTGCTCTTGTCATACGGAGGCATTTGCAGTCATACCAGGTCTATGGCTGGTGTAACAGCAGGCACCTAGATTTTAGGCACACTGATACTGGCTTCCTAGTGTTCTGTAACGGAATCCTGGCACCTACATGCCATTATAGAATAGGTTCTCACAGCACAGCATCGGGCATGTAAAACCCTCTCAGTGTTTCAGCGCATTCCAAACCTGTTCATAGCAAGTATGTTGATAAATGGTGCTTGTCCAAATGATATATGTCAGTTCCAACAGTACCAGATACCCTAGTTTCTACTACTACTACTATTTATCACTTATATAGCGTTGAAAGGCGTACACAGCGCTGTACATTCTGACATTTAGTAGACAGTCCATGCTCGGAAGAGCTACAGTTTAACTTAGACAGACAGCCATGACATACATGTATAGGGTTGGGGATGCAGAACCCACTATATAAAGGAATCACCCCAAGGTGAGAGGAGTTAGGAGCTGAAAGCACCCTAGAAGAGGTGGGTTTTTAACTTGGACTTGAACACTGCCTGGTTCTGTCTCGTCTACTGTTGATGAATAATGCCTTAGAATTCGGGTAATTCAATTGTTCTTGTGCCTGCTAACTTTCCAACTCTGAGCCATCAAAATACTCAGACATCTGCAGTGAGCCCCTTCTATTTCTACCCAAACTTAGATACTGAAGTAAATTAACCACTTGCTTTACTGACTTCTGAGATACATCTGATGTACAACTAAAAACAATTT
This sequence comes from Geotrypetes seraphini, assembly GCF_902459505.1. Lineage (NCBI taxonomy): Eukaryota > Metazoa > Chordata > Amphibia > Gymnophiona > Dermophiidae > Geotrypetes > Geotrypetes seraphini. The sequence continues at coordinate 152,099,940 of NC_047088.1, read as the reverse complement.
CAGTCACCTGGGGTTGCAAATCAGAAAGACGACTTCTTTACTGCTCTGTAAAGTACTACAATGCTGGCTGAACTTTCTATTTGCAGTTGCTTCTGAAATTCAATTTTTTACCAGTCTCAAAAGGTACTTTTTACCTGCATAAAACTGCCACATAAACTGCCATTTTTCCTGAAACAATATTCATTTAAAGAAGCAGGAAAGCTCACTGCACTAAGGTAATATTCTCCTATTGTTTGCTAGTTAGAAACATCAGCCTTAGTACCCACTAGGGAGCTGGGGTGAGTGGAAGGGTTGAAGGTAAATGTATTAGCAAAGATTTAATAAGAAAATGAACCTGCTCTGCTTTGCTGGTCAATGAAAAGGAGATGATGCTATCTGGGGAAATTATCTTAATGATTTGAGAATCAAGAAGAACTGTATTACTAGGAGCCTGCAGGAGTCCAGTCACTAGTCACCTAAATCCCTTACCTATGGCCAATGGATTACAAAGAAATGTATATTGGTACTAGATCTTTGGTATGTGTCGCATTAGGATATAAACTTGTATTGATAAATCTTGCACTGTAACTATGGCAAATTTTACCTGTATACTGTATATTATGTACAGTATATTGGTATTACATCCCTAGTATGTGTCGAGTTAGAATAAATTTTCAAAACTGACATATTTCAATCACTGAATTAAAAATAAAATCATTTTTCCTTTTGCTGTCTGTGGTTTCCCAGGCTCTGGCTGCACTTCCTTCTGTCTGTGCTCCTAACTTTTTCCATGACCTTCTTATCCATTTGCTGTTTTTCTCTCCTTCACTTTCTGCCCTACATACCGTATTTTTTGCTCCATAAGACACACTTTTTCCACCCCCAAAAAGGGGATAGAAAAGTGGGTGCATCTTAAGGAGCGAATATTTTTTTAAAAAACCACCCCACTGTACCTTTTTTTTTTTTCATCCTGGCTCCCAACGCACTTTCCGTGCTCCTGCCTCAGTTCCACTGCTCTCGTGACACAGCGGTGCACAAGGCAGGCATGCAGGCAGTTTTCAAATTCGGCAGTCATTAGGATCGTGAAGTTGCTCATAATGGCCCCAACGTCAGCACACTGAGTTTCAGCGGCAGAGAGCACCTACTGGCCGTGAAGACATCATCCATGGCACTTCCCCCTCAGGGCCAAGATAAGGTACTGCCAGGCGAGGAAAGACCGACGATGCCGCTGCAGTTACCGCCAAACAAAATTCAAATGGAACAAGCGGCCAGCGGGAAGAAATCTAAACCAGCTTCATAGCCTCCCCTGCCGGCTCCGGTGAAAGCAGCACGAGGCTATCACAAGCAGCCCGCATCTGCTTCCAGTTGTCAGTAGTCACAGGAGAGGCCTCCTGCGGGCACTGGTACTGCCTCGCAGTCCTCATTTCAGACAGCGCTGGATACTGCAAGTTGGCTGGCTGGGGGCTGGCTGGCTGGCTTGGCTGGCTTGGGGTTGGCTGGCTGGCTGGCATGGAACTGGCTAGCTGGCTGGCATGAGACTGGCTTTCTGGGGACTGGCTGGCTTGGGAGTGGCTGGGGGCTGTCTGCCACTACACGTGCCTACCATTAGACATGCCCACCACTAGACATGCCCTGTACCCTGTCTCAGCCTACCACTAGACCACCAGAGGGGGGACAGGGTACAGGGCACACCATTTGGTTCAGAATTTTTTTTCTCTTTGTTTTTCTTCCTCTACAGGTGGGTGTGTCTTATGGTCAGATGCATCTTATAGAGCGAAAAATACGGTAAGTCTTTAAACAGATAGAGAGTACTTGCCTCGCAAAAGGGCAACAAAAGAAAAACAAAAAAGGTAAGGGAGATGTCTTAAGTGACCTGTATATGACCTTTATTATTAAAATGTCCCAACAAGGATCCAAGTTTCAGGATCGATAGATGTCTTCATCAGGGGACATTGAGAAAATATAAAACATGAATAAACCATACTGAAAAATGACAAAGCAAGAGAGATCAAATAACAAAAATTTGTGGGCTAAGCAAACCACAAATGAACAGTAGTTGGAACCTAAGAACAGTATCGGGCAGAGCTTTGGATTCTGGCCCAGAAATAGCTAAGAAGAAGAAGAACCCCCCCCAACAAATTTTTAGAATGAATCAGGTTGGGCAGACTAGATTCGGGTCTTTATCTGCTGTCATCTACTATATAAGAATAGCCATACTGGGTCAGGCCAATGGTCCATCTAGCCCAATGGCTTACTCCATGTCTGTCGCAATAACAGACTATGGACTTTTCCTCCAGGACATTGTCCAAACCTTTCTTAAAACCAGCTCTTACCACAACCTCTGGCAACACGTTCCAGAGCTTAACTGTTCTCTGAGTGAAAAAATATTTCCTCCTATTGGTTTTAAAAGTATTTCCTTGTAACTTCATTGAGTGTCCTCTAGTCTTTGTAATTTTTGTTGGAGTAAAAAAATCAATTTAAATGAACTGTGTAAGACTTTGCACAAAATTTTTATCCTTACACATTACATCAGTAGATGTAGTGGTTAATTTTTCCTTGAAAACTTGCATGAATACTTTTGGAAATCTAAAAGCACACATATACATGAAAGCGCATTCTCTACCCTGATCCCATCCCTGGGAACACCTCTGCAGTGTAAACATATGTGCTTAGTGGAACTGTGCACATAACTTTATCTACAAATGGAATAGGGAATTTTCAAAGAAGAGGCCAACTGAATTTTAGTTTTAACTCTAAAACTGGCCCCAAATCCACGTTCAGCCTTATTTCTGTTTTAGCCAAAAATGCTTGTACATTTTTGCCTGGAACCAAAACTATGTGCATAGTTCCTATCCCTCCCCAACTAAAAAGAGGCTTCTCCCCCATGGCAGCTTCCTCTTGAGCCTAACCTCCCCCGCCACCTCAGTGAGCACACAAGCACTCTCACTCATTCATGCACATGGTTGGCTCCAGGTCAAAATAGCTTTTGAGTCTTCCAGCTATTTTGAACTGGAGCTAGCCATGCACAGGAATGAGTGGTGATGTTCCGGCACCCTCTAACCAGCACCAACAAGGCAGGCCCAGGAGGGAGCTGCTGCTGGGTATGGGCTCGGGAGGGGACTGCTGCCACTGGGTGGGTACAAGAGGAGATTCATTTTGGTCAGGTGGGGGAGGGGAGATATTGGGGGGAGGGGCAGCTTCATTTTCAGCTTTAGTTTCTGTTGAAATTGAATAGCCAATTTGGTCACAGATTCAGTTTTAACAAACAACAAAGATCCTGTTTTCGGTCGGGCTCTATTTCAGATACTGAATTTCTGTAAAACCTGTTTTAAAATGATAAAACCCTTTCCAAAGTTAACACATTGCTTAGTGTGAGGTAGTTTATGATTATCTCATATGGTTAAACTGGCCCTGGCTGGCTGAGATGGTACCAACCACAGCCATGACAGAATTCAATTTATTTCATTTGCGTTAATTTGAAAAGACGGGAATAGAAATATTAAACCAAGTTTCCATGCTTTTAGGAGAGTTTCACTGATTGACAGCAAAGGACAAATCAATTAAGTAGATGAGGAGGAAGGGAATTCATTCCAATTGTATTTTGAAAATTAGGGATTTAGGTCTGGTGGCTAATGTATACAGTTCAGCCCAAAGCAAAAAGGGTGGGTTGTGTAAACGAAGGATTAAGAATTCTTTAGGGCTGTTCCTTTAAAAGACATCTGGCAAAATCTCATCAGGAAGGGTTGCCTCTTTTGTTTGTCTCCTAATTGTGTAAAATAAACAGGAATATGGGCTTTAGGGATTTCTTTTCTGCTTTAGGTAACAAAGTTAAAGGTTCAGAACTATTGAAGTTTCTCAAAATGAAAAATCATTAACTTCTTACATCTATTGCTTCCCCTTTTGGATGTTTTTGTCTTATAAGCAGAACCCCTGACTCTTGCTTCAGAATTACTGAGTTTCTGCTGAATTGTCACCTCTTTGTCTCCAACTACCACTGAGATACTTTCATGTTTCCCTTATATATACTGATTTTGCCAACATTTGCTTATTTCTGATTTGAGGAAGAAGAGGTTACCTTCAAAAATTAGTCATAAACTACATTAAGTTAGTCTAATTTTAAAAATATTATTTTTTTCCTTTATGTTCTGATTTTATTGCTACATATTACCTTGCCAACGTAGGCTCAGGGTTGAAAAACTGCTGGCCATACAGACACAAAAAATATTTCTCTCTTTCTCCCCTTCCCCCTTTTCACCATGTTCTCTTCTCTCTCACTCTCAGCTGGAGGAGAATAGCTGTATTACAGACCTCTTCTTCTGCTTTTGGGAGCTACACAAGAAGTTTGACCGGGGGTGGGGGGGGGGGAGGGGGGGAGGGGGAATACCATAGAAAGACTCTTCCTGCATGGTTCAAATGTCTGCAGGCTGATGTTCAGAATCTAACGCCAGCGCTAAAGAAAAATAGTGCCGGACTAGCGTCAGCATTAGGCTGCACTGTGTGTGCAATGAAGAGCAGGCAAATAGCAAGCTGCTTAGCTATTCCTTCCTAATGCTCAGAAACAGCACACCAATCACAATCTGCTCTTACTGAAGGAGACCTAACGACATCTTAGAACTGGTGTTAGGATAAGATTTTAACGGAACTGCTGGTGAAAACTACCTTGGCTGGGGGCTTCTCTAGGGGCTTTCTTTCTTGAATCCTACTCAGATATATCTTCCTGTTGAATCCCCTCCTTCTCTTCCCTCCTGCCTGGTTCCAATCAAGTTTCTCAATCTCAACCTGTATACTTCCCTCCCACCTCCCCCCCCCCCCCCCCGTGCACTACTCACTACTACCTTGGCAAGGGGTCTTTTTTTCCATAGGGCTTTGCAGAACAGATAGACTGACAAGTGTATCCCGATCCCAGCTCCCTGCATGGGGAGGGCCCTGATTGGCTCAGACACCTAAGGTCCCTCCCAAAGGGAGTTTGCCAATTTTTTCTCACATGGGAGGGGAGGGGGGGTTGGCATGGCAGGAGGGAGTGGGCATCCCTCTTGCTGATTTTCACTGGTATGGTGGGGGGGGAGGGTCGTTCCCCGGTGCAGGTTCATTGGGGGGATGTCGGGAAGAACTGTCATTGGTAGTGGGGGGCTAAAAAATAAAAAAGTTATGGTTAAGACAGTTAAGTGACTGGTCTTGACCAGTCGCTTATTTTTTTTTAATCGCTAAAACTCATCACTTGTTTTTGTGCATCGCCAAGCAGAAGGGGCCATGGGCGTGTATGCCAATCAGGGTCTTAGACCCCTCTCCGTGCATCAACATGATGCACCAAGGAGGGGAAGGCCCATTTTTGATTGATGGGCTTTGGAGCAGGAGACAGCGAGCATCCCTCCTGCTCCCAATGTTTGAGAAAGGTACACGGGGTGGGGGTTGGAGGAGCATCCAGTAGCAGGAGGGAGGGAGCATCCCTCCTGCCTTTTTGGGGGGGGGAATGGGGGAGGGTACGGGATGGTTCAGGGAGGCGCATGACACGGGGGCCTCTGTTGGCAGGATGAAGTGAGCATCCCTCCTGCTATTTTCACTGCTACCGGATTGGAAGGGGGAGTTCACCGGGCAGGAGGGAGTGAGTCAGTCCTTGGTGCCAGTTCATCAGGAAGGATGTTGGGGAGGGCCGTCATCATGGGGGGGGGGGGGGGAGGCGGCTTTTGTTTTTAGTTTTTTTTTAAATGAGACAGTTATTGTGCACAACATCTATGTCCATTTAAAAAAAGGTTTCCTGCCCCGAACGGATAAGTGGTAGGAGGCTTCCCCTGCCTCTCAGTTGTTCGGGCTTCTCCTGCCAGCTCTGAGAATGTGTGAGAGTCGCTCTCACAGTGATCAATCGGACAGGAGAGACAGAGATTATGACGAGCTTCCGCGTGAATCATTTGCATGCAACATTTTTGGTGCATCAATAGCTCTTTTAGAATTGACCAAAAATCATGCGGTCTTATCGATCCTGTTTAGTGCATGTAGCCCACAGTAACAAGTAGATTCATAATGGGCTGACTGAGGTCTGGGTAGTGCCAGCTGGCGATCATAAGGTGAGCGGAGTATACAAAGAGAAGTGTATGATATACTCAATGAATGTAAATATGGTAGGGTGCCTAATCAAAAAGCTTTGAAAGCTAAGAACAAGATTTTGTATTTAATCCTGAATAAATTTGGCAACTAATAGTGATTTTGAGCAATGGCATGACATACTCATAAGTTGTTCGTCCAATATAGCAGAAGAGATGAATAGCACAGTTCTGCACAGTCTATAATTTTCGAAGAAGATATTGTGCGATACCAGGGTAAACAATGTTGCAGTAGCCGAGACTAGTCATGAGTAGAGAACAGTAGAGAGTGAAAGGAATCACGATTGAACCGATTACAAACTGAACGCAATTGGCATAAAGTGAAAAAACTGGCCTTGCAAACAGATGAAAACCGGGTTGCAAAACTAAGGTAGTAATAAAAAATTATGCCAAGGTAGTGTGAAAAGTTTCGATTGGGGTTGTAGCTGTAGCTAACAAGTTCAAAACAAAAGTAGGATGGGGCAGATGCTCTGTAAGCCAATATGCTGTAGAGTTTTTTTTTTTTTTTACTGGGTTTAAAACTAGTCTGTTTCCCAACAACCATTGAATCATGTTATTTAGGCAATCTTGAGGGGGACTTATGTTTAACCTGTCTGGAACAATGTGAAAGAGAAAAAGACTGTCATCAGCATATACAGGAATATTGAATGAGAGTCTTACATTACTGTTGCAAGTGGAATCAAGAATATGTTAAATAAATCAGTGAAAGGATTGAACCTTGTGGAACACCACAGTGAAGATGACAGACAAACGAAGGTAGTGATCATAAAAGTCGTTTCCCTAAAGAAGGATTAGAATACACTTCCCCCTCCGTATTCACGGTTTCGCGGTCCATGGTTTCAGTTATCAGCGGTTTTTCAATCGAAGGCCCCATCTCCAAATTTACGTGACAGGAAATCACTGCTCCCGGCGTTGCAAAGAGAAAATTACTGCTCCCAGCTGCATTTTCTTCACTGGAAAAGGTCAGATTATTCGCGGTTTTGTGTCTTTTTTTTTTTGTTTGTTTTTTTTAAAGTAAAACCACAAATAACATAGGAAAAGTTATTCGCGTTTTTTCTCTATTTGCTGCCTTGCCGTTCCCCTATCACCGCGAATGTGTAAGACAGTGTCTGAGAGCTCAAGATCAGAGAGATGGGAAATAAGAAGGGAATGATCAATCAGATCGAATGGTGCAGACAGATCAAGAAAGATGGCTAATGTTGACAGGTTCTGATCCAAATGAGAGTGAACCTAGCTAAAAACTGATGTTGTACTTCCTCGTCCAAACCACAGCCTGCCTCTCTTCCTCCTTCTCACTCCTATTCTTCAGTTCCATAAATTCTTTCTCCCTTTCCTCATCTTTCCTAATATTTTGTGCACATGTAAAATTGAATGAACTGCCATTTCCATTGCCCCAGGTACATTAGATAGATTATGAGCCCACTAGGACAGAGGGAAAAATGCTTCAGTATCTGAATAAATTCATGTAAACCGTTCTGAGCTCCCTTGGGAGAACAGTATAGAAAATTAAATATATAAATAAATTTCCATTAATATTTTGTGTGATAATGGTGTCCAATAAACGGGTATACTGCATTTTACTTACACATAATACACATCTCCCATACCAGAAGCATAGACCAATATCTTTTAACATTACAAATGGTAATATAGTAAACATAGTGCATGAAGACAGATAAAAGACCTGAATGGTCCATCCAGTCTGCCCTGTAATCTCATGCATTACTATCTCATGATTAACTTAAAATGTCTTTTCTTTTTTGTTATTTCTGGGCCATAGACCTTAGAAGTCTACCAGGTACTGTCCTTAGGTTCCAACTACTGGAGTTGCCCTTGAAGCTCACTCCAGCCTATCCAAACCATCTCCTTTGCTGGATTCAGACTGTGAAAGTTTGTTCATTTATATTCTAATTAGCGATCCTCTGTATTCATACCACACTTTTTTTTTGAATTCTGTCATCGTTTTCCTTTCCAGGCATCCACCACCTTCTCTGTGAAAAAAATTTCCTAACATTACTCTTAAGTCTACCACCTTTCAACCTCGATGTATGTTCTCTAGTTTTACCAATTTCCTTTCTCTGGAAAAGATTTGGTCCCATATTAATACCTTTCAAGTATTTAAGTGTATCATATCCCCCCTGTCCCTTCTCTCCTCCAGAGTATACATGTTGAGGCCTTCTAGTCTCTTCTTGTACTTCTTTTGCTGCAAACCTCCTACCATTTTCGTCGCTTTCCTCTGGACCGCTTCAAGCCTTTTTATTTCCTTGGCCAAGTATGGCCTCCAAAAACTGAGCACGAAGTTAAATAAGCACAGCACAGTATTAAATGGAGAAGATCTCATTGATGAAACAATGTTTGCTGTTCCATGTCTTCCATGCTGTTTCATCATGCTCGCTTGCCTTACCATTTTTGCCAAGTCGTGTCATACTATAACAACCATGCTTTGTAATATTATATTTGCCGTGCTATGTTTTGCTGAACTATACTCGCCATGTTATGTCTCACCATATCATGTTTTATCATATTTTACCATGTTTTGTTAGCTATGTTTTGCCATCTGTCAATATTTACCATGCTATATTTTTGCTGAACTATACTCACCATGATATGTCTCACTATATCATATTTTACCATGCTTTGTTAGCTATGTTTTTGCCATCTTGTCTATGTTTGCCACACTATCTTTTACCATACTATGTCTGATAATTTAGCACCGTGGTTGGAGCTGCAGCCTCAGCACCCTGAAGTTGTGGGTACAGGCCCACACTGCTTCTTATGACCCTGGGCAAGTCACCTGCTCTCCCATTGCCCCAGGTACATTAGATAGACCATGAGCCCACTGGGACAGGCAGGGAATACTGCTTGAGTACTGGAATAAATTCACGTAAACTGTTCTGAGCTCCCCTGGGAGAATGGTATAGAAAATTGATTAAATAAATACATAAATATTGGTTATCACTTGTTTACAGACATGGGATGGGAGGGAGAGTCTTCTCTCACACAATGATCTAATTACATTAGGGCAGAGAATTAACTGAAGTCACAATACTGACCAACAAATGGAGAAGCTGATATATGAAAGGATTTCCCTACAAGCACAGAATGGAAGACATATTTACATAAACTTGACCTTATACAATATTATGGAAACATAATTAATAAAGATTGTGAATCCTAGCTCTCTTCTTCAGTTTATTCCATGAAAGACTGGTGACCACAGGTTAAATCTGCATGACTACTTAATCAGAGAAGGCCAGCCATGTTACCATCTGTTTGTTTTATGTCAGATAAGATTTGCAGCACACCCCTAACTAATTATCGAGCGGAAGTTTTTAGAGGCAAGAGTATATCATGTTCTATGTTAAAAGTGGAATTTTATCTGAAAATCTCAGGATGATGCCAGCACAGAGAAATGTGACCTGCTCCTGCCTAATTACTGATGGGTACAGGAACACTGATTTCATCATAAATGCTTCTCTATAAACACAATGCGATTTCAGTCCTCTAAGTTAAAAGGAAGCTCTTGTTTTGTTTCAAAGACAAAAAGAGAGCTTGGAGCAAGAAGAGCTTTGGTTGCAGTAGAAGAGTTACATTTCAAGGGGTTGAGGCAGTGTGTTCATCTTTCACTCTGAAATTCTTCCCACAGATTTTTATTTTTTCTCACCTTTTGTTGGCAAGGATATTTAATTTCCAATATTTGTATATTTATTTGAAATAAAAATGTAGGCACTTGATATGCTGTTGTCTTCCAGAGTGTCTTCTCCAGTGTTTTCTTCATCTGCATTTATAATGGGGAAAATACTATAAAGTGTAGCCCGAGAGCTTATCTCAACGAGCGTAAGGTAACAGGGGGCTGGGAGGCCCACATGTCGCCCATTGAGACAAGTTGGAGGTGGGAGTGTTGTCGGGAAGCGTTAGGATAGGAAGTAGGGCAGGAGTTATTTGTGCTGATAGGCTGAAAAGGGATTGGACATGGGAGTGATTGATGGCGCTGGGAAAGGTTATAAAGCCAGGACCTTGGAGGACTCGGCTCCTTCCAGGGTCCTCCAGGGCAGCTTTTTTCCGTTGGAGCACTTTTTGCGCTTTTCGGTCGCATGTGAGTGTGTCGGGTTTGCTGTGCGCGGTCCATATTGTCGTTTTGGCTGGCTGGTTCCTGTGATCGCGGGATGGCATCGGGTAGCAGGGCTGCAGCAGGTTCCGTAGAGGAGGAGATATCCCTTCTGGCTGGTGATTCTTTCACTGAAGAACCATTGGAGCAGGTGGGTGGGGGCCGGCGGGAAGAGCGGGTGCGGCCTGAGCGGTGATCGAAGTCAGCAGCAATTTCGGCAATTGTCCTGGCTGGTTTGTTGGGGGTGGGGGGGAAACAGAGGAGGTAGGTTGGAACCAGGAGTGGACAAGGGCAAGGTGAGGCGCAAGCAAGGGACATCGGGCAGCAGCAGCGTGGCTGGTCCAGCCGGCCACAGCTCGTGCGCTTCAGGTGGGGTGGGGGGGCATTGTTAGAGGCTTCAGTTGAGGTTTTGCTAGGGTGGGATGTGTCTGTAGCAGCTGGGGCAGGTGAGGTGAATGCTGCTTCCTTCGAGTCTCGGGCTGAATTCAGGGGGGAGACATGTGGTTCCCCAGGTGTTTTTGGCTCTGTGAAGGGGGGGTCAAGTGGTTTGGGTGTTGGGTCATCCCAGGTAGGGGGGTCGGCAGGGCCCTGGATGGGTATGTTTCTGGGTGGATGGGGCCCTGGGTGGAGTTCTCCTTCTTGGGGAGCAGGGTCTTCAGTCAGTGGGTTGGGACCCTCAGTTTCTCAGTGGGGAAGGTGTTTTCCCGGGAATTTGTCCATGGGTTATGTTCCAGGTGGGGACTACGAGCCAGGATGGGGGGTACCAGTGGGTATGCCTGGGGGTGTTTTTCCTAGTACTGCTTCTGCTTTTGCTTGGTCTCCACAAGTTTCGTCCACCATGTTTGGAGGTCGTGGGGCGGTAGCAGCAGGATATGGTGCCAGCAGCATCGCTGGATTGCCAGAGCAGCTGCGCAGCTCAAGATTGGTGAGCGGTGTGGCGATGGGATCCCCGGTGGACGCTGTGGTTGCTGGCAGTGGCACCACAGGACTTGCACGGAGTTCTTCATTGTTGCTAAAGGTTGCTGTTAGTGGCGTCTCAGCTTCAGCTTAGAGGACCTCATCAGCTGCAGGGACTGCTGCCAGTGGCATCTCTGGTGTGATGGACAGTGGTATGGGTTTCTCGGACATGGGTAACATGGCGCCTAAGGTTGCTGGGGAGGGGAAGATTAGGTGTAGGAAAGCTAGGCGTAGACGATGGTGTGGGGAGTCATCTTCATCTTCATCGGGGTCTTCCATTGTCCTCTTCTTCTGTGGGGCATTTGGCGGGTGTTGAGTCTTCAGCTGGGGAAGCGGGGAGGTTCCTTCAGGTGGGGTGCGGGGTGCTCCTGCGCTGGTAGCTCTCACGGAGCTCTGGGAGAAGGTTCTGCGGGAGCTGCGTCGGAAGATTCGTCGGCAGTCATGCCTGGATATTTTCCGGCTCATGGAAGGTAGGGCTCATAGGTGGAGCTGGAAGAAATCCAAGAGTGACAAGAAGTCCAAACCTTTCCTGGTGGCACGGTCGATCCTTAATTGAATGCAGGCGTTTATGCAGCAACGAGTGTCTGGAGGCGTTCAAATCTGCAGGACTATGGCTTGTTATTGGCTTACATGGATTTGGTGCTAGATGCATATCAGCTTTTCAGCGGGTGGGCCTGGTTGAATTACGATGAGGCATCGAGACAAAATGGAAGAAAATAAGCATATGTCTTGGGGTACTCAGGACTTTAATTTGTGGCTTACGCATATGGCTTCCAAGTCTATGTCTGGGATGGTTGCTCGTGCTCTGTCAGGGGCAGCTGGGAGTGGGCGGCCCTTTCGAGGGAAGTCAGGGGGGGGTACTAGTGCAGGTTCAGTTCTCTGTTGGAAATTTAACAAATCCAACTGCCACTCGGGATCGTGTCAGAAGTCACGTGCTACCGAGGTGGAGAGTGGCCTGCGAGGTTCGCTACAGCCAGCCGGTGATCCTCAGCAGGCTGCTTTAAAGAAGAGTAGCAGCAGCGAATTCTGGGGTCTTACAGTGAGTGAGGGCGGGGGGGGGGGGGGAGTCGCCGACATGTTCCCTGCCTCCGTGTTCGAAAATGGAATTCGGCACAGAGGGACACATCATGCTGTCAGGGAACACGCCGTCCAAAGTGCGCATGCGCGCTTAGGGTTTTATTATAGAGGATTGTTGATCAATAAATAGAGCTATTGCTGGAGAGGGTGCAGAGGCGAGCCACGAAACTAGTAAAGGGTATGGAGAATTTGAGCTACAAAGAATGCCTTGGCAAACTGGGCTTGTTCACCCTGGGGAAGACTGCGAGGAGATATGATAGAGACTTTTAAAATAATAAAAGGATTCGACAAAATAGAGCAAGAAACACCGTTATTCACGTTGTCAAATGTGACTCGGACAAGAGATCATGGACTGAAATTGAGGGGCAAAAGGCCCAGGACAAATGTCAGGAAGTTCTGTTTCACACAGCCAGTGGTGGACGCTTGTGACGGAAACCACCATTCTGGGATTCAAGGGCAAGTTGGATGCATACCTTCTTGCAAATCACATTGAGGGATATGGGTAGAACAGGGTCTTCATCAGGGAGCACCTAGCTTGGCCTCCGCGTGTGCAGGAAGAGGCGGTCGGAGCATATTGCAAGTGATTTCTTGCACTCACAGTGCTCCAGCTGCTCTCTCCTGCTTCTCCCGCTGCCCTCTCCTTGTCGGCGGTTCGCAGTCAGAAAATACCACGAATGACCATGACCGGGACCGCGACCTGCCGACCGCGAATGACCGGGGGAACACTGTATTGAAATGGGAATACCAAAGAAATATATATAGAGAGGGGCATAATCGAAAGGAACGTCTAAATCCGTTTTCGTCTAACTCGCAAGTCGTCCAAAATAAAAAACAGCCTAGGACACATTTTCGAAAAATACGTCCAAGATTTTTTTCTTTCGAAAATCGTCTAATTATACGTCCTGCAGATCTGATCATCCAAGTCGCTAAATTGTCCATCTTTATACCACATTTTCATCCAACTTTTCGCCCAAGTCAAAAATGCCTAGAACAAGCCCTGTTGGACGTGGGAAGGGTCTGCAAAGTGATAGACTGAACACCCAGACATGGCACCTAAATAGTGGGGTACCTTACAGGGCACTGCTGTGAACTTCACAAAAAGGGTGCCATGTCTTCTCCTCACTACAGCTCCCTTATAGGTCACGGTGAGTCCCCAAACCACCTCCAGAATCCCCTAGACCCACTTATCTACCACCCTAATAGGCCTTTTGGCTGCAGGAGCCACTTATATGCCAGTAAAAAAGGGTTTGGGGGGTGTATAGGGGAGTGCACATGTTTAAGTATCAATTGCAGTGATTACAGGGGCTTATGGGAATGGGTCCTCCTCTCCATGAGTCCCTAACCCACCCCCAAGATGGCTTAAGCCGCCTCTGTGCTGGATGACTAGGCTTTCCTATGCCAGGCTGCCAGGTGATGATGGTCTGGAGGCTGAATTTTAAAGGTGTGATTACAATTTTTATGGGGTTGGGGGGTGTCGATGATCACTGGGGTAGTGTGTGGACTCTGTTTTATGTGTTTGCGGTGCTTATCTGGTGACTTTAGGTGGGTTTTCGTGACTTAGACCATGTTTTAGATGGTCTAAGTCACAACATCCAACTTCTGTCGATCCTGGGCTGTATAACTTTCGGTTATACATGCTGTACGACTAAGTCTAAGCCAGCCCAAGTCCCGCACAACTCCCGCCCTCGACACTCCTCCTGAAACGCCCCATTTAGCTTTGGTCATTCAACGACACTATGAAGGCCTAGGTCATTTAGAAATATGTCCAAAACCCGTTTTTATTATCGGCACTTGGACATATTTGGACAATGTTCGTCCAAGTGCTGACTTAGGCCAGTTTTTAGATATTTTTCTCTTTCGATTATGAGCCCCATACTGTATATATATAATCCTTCCCTCAATACTGTGACCATTCACTTCATCAGATATTGATAATACATATTAAATCTGATGATATACAAATATGCTCAGAGACCAGGAGATTTGATGAGGTATAATGCTCTAAAATAGTTTCACTGACCAATCATTGCATATGTGTATACGGTATCTTAAATTTTTGATGAGCAATTCAACTCAAATGTGCTCAAAGTGCAGCATCGGAGCATTTAGCACTGTGGGCCATGGTAGAAACCTCTCCTGCAGCTTAGTAAAAGTGGGGGTAAGTAATTAGTTTACAAGGTGATCTGGGTTCTGCACCCAAAATTGGGAAACCTATACAGAATCTGGGTGACAAGGTGCATATCATAGTGAGGAAGGATTGCAGTGGTAAAAGTGAATATTCTACTCAGACTTTTATTCTTTTTGCAAACATTACCAGTGAGGATCCTAAAAAGGTACTAGTTCGCTTGCAGAGGGATATATTTCAGTAATTATGATGGGGCTCAAAACTAGGGTAGCAAGAACAATATTTCTTCTTCTTCCTCTCTAGTCTTCAGCCTCTGGTTCCTAAGAATGCCTCCCCAGTCCTCCCATTTCCTTTGTTGGCCTTCTAGTACTTTCTTTCAGCCATTAGTCTTCCATTTCCATCCTCTGTACTCAACTTTTCTCCAGCCACATCACTCTGTGCCGTTCATCCCAGGTTCCTTCCCTGTCACACATATTTTCTCTGCCTCTAGTTAATTTCTTGTCTTACCCCCTTATCCAGGCTCCTGTTCTCCCTTTTACTTCCCTATTCCCACCCTCTATCACCTCTTTCAAAGCCCTATATTCTTTCTTTGTCTCTCATTCTCTTCATTGCCCTCATCCTTTCTCTCCTTTTGCCAACATCCATTGCTACTGCCTCTCTCCCATCCTAGCAGTAGTTTTCCACCTCTATTCATACCTCCTTCCTCAGCATCTGCCTACCTACCTGCTTTTCCAACTTTTCCTCTCCATTCTTGCACCCAGCTTCCATTCTTTTGCTCTTCCATGTTCGTTTTCCATGTCACATGTCCTTGTTTTACCCCTCACCACAGTTACTGTCCTCCTCTTTCAGCCCCCTTTTTCCATGCCATCTGGCAGCATCTGCCTCTTCTCCTAGCCCCAGGATCATCTCTGAACCCCATCACCATATCTTCTCTTCACATAAGTTCCCTTCTCCCAACTCAGCCCTCAGGTATGGCATCTGCCAGTCATCCCCTTCTCCCATTCTCACCATCTTCCAGTCAGCCCCCTTAGAACATAAGAATAGCCATACTGGGTAAGACCATGATCCATCTAGCCCAGTTTCCTGTTTCCAACAGTGGCCAATCCAGGTCACAAGTACCTGACAGTCGCCCAAATGGTAGCAACAATCCAAGCTACTGATCCAGTCCCCTACGTCTGTCTAAATAGGAACATTTCCAAACCTGCCCCCAGAACCCTTCATTGTGCAGTGTCCCGCCTATATGTGAACAGGAAGGTGCTGCAGAATGAAGACTTCCAGTGCAGGTTGACGGCAGCAGGCTCACCTCAAGATTTAAAATTACAGCAGCCGGGAAGGAGGTAGGTGGGGGAGTCAGGAACTGGAGAGAGAGGTCATGCCACAGGATCCCGTAGAGTTGGGGGGGGGAGAACATATGCTACACTAGCTGGGGTGGGGGGTTGGGAAGGCAGGGAAGGATAGATGCTTCACAGGCTGTGTGTGGGAGTTTGGGCAGGACAGATACTGCATAGGCTGAGGGGGTTAGGGAGGGAGGGAAAGAGAGATGCAGCCTGGGGGGTGTGGTGGGAGGGGAGGAAGAGATGCTGCCGGTAGGGTAGAGAAAAGGAGAATTGTTGGACATAGGTGAATGGAGTGGGAGGGAAAGGACATAGGAAAAGGAAGAAAGAAAGAGAGAATTGTTGGAGAGGAGGGAGGGAGAAATATTAGATATTGCGGTGAAGAGGAAAGGGTAAGATAGATGGAAAGGGATGCAAGAGGGAAGAATGTTGAACATGGTCATAAGGAGTAGTGTGGGGATTGAACTCACAATCTCATGGTGCTGAGGCAGGGGTTCTATCCACTAGACCTCTCCTCCACTTCTGGACTGAGCTTCCATGACGGTATTTTTAAATAACTTCTATGCCTGATTTAAAGTATTTCTCTCTTCTCCTTTCTCACCTTCCCATCATCTGCCAGTCAGCTCCCCTTCCTTTTTCCCAGCCCTCGAATCCCTCTTCTCTGTATCCCATTTCTCCCCCTCTCTTCCTTCTCTCACCCACCCAAACATGGTACAGCATCTTTCCTGTCCTTCCCTTCCCCATGGTCCAGCATCTTCCTGTCTCTTTCCTCTGCTTACCTCCCCCCATCCAGTGGCGTACCAAGGGGGGGGCGGGGGGGAGGTCCGCCCCGGGTACCAAGCCCTGAGGGGGTGCTCCCGGTCCGGTCCAGTTCCCCCCCCTGCGCCGGGTGTCGCGTCTGGAAACAGCCTGCAGCAAGATCGCGATGCCAGAGATCTTTGCCTGCTTCGACTGTTTCCTCCGCCACGGTCCTGACCCTCCTCTGGTGTCAGAGGAGGGGCGGGACCGCGGCGGAGGAAACAGCCGAAGCAGGCAAAGATCTCTAGCATCGCGCGATCTTGTTGCAGGCTGTTTCCCCAGGGCAGTAGCGTACCAAGGGGGGCGGAGGGGGAGGTCCATCCCGGGTGCCGCCTTAGGGGGGGGGGTGCACAGCTGGCCCGGTCCCTATCGCGCTCCTACCCTCCCAGCGAAAGCAGCATCGGCGCCATTCCACCCTCCCAGCCGAAACCCCGCTGACCATCCTATCTCTCCCCCACCAAGTGAACCTTTCCGACCCTCCCAGCGAAAGCAGCAAACCTCCCTCCAGTAGCGTCGGCTTTATCCTCCCTCTGCCGCATCACTGATGACGTCATCAGTAACGCGGCAGAGGGAGGAGAAAGCCGCGAAGGAGGTTTGCTGCTCTCGCTGGGAAGGTCGGAAAGGTTCACGGGGGGGGGGGGAGATAGGAGGTTTCAGCGGGGGTTCGGCTGGGAGGGGGGAGAAGCGGACTGCCTCGGTGCTCCATTACCTTCTTCGGGCAGCAGCAGCGTTTACAATTCGCTGCTGTTGCCGGCTTCAGGCCTTGTTCTCTGCCGGGTCCTACCTACTTCCAGTTTTCATGAAGACAGGACCCGACAGAGAGGAAGGCCTGAAGCGGGCAACAGCAGTGAATTGTGAATGCTGCTGCTGCCCGATGAAGTTCAGGACATCAGGACATCGGGGAAGGAGCAGGGAGAAATCGGCTGCTGGCTTGGGGGTGAGGGTAGGGAAAGAATCGTGGAAGTGGAGAAATCGGCACGATGGCTTTGTGCGGGCTAGGGAGAGAGAGAAAGAAAGGAAAAAATAAAGAGGGGGGGCCAGGGGGAGAGAGAAAGAAATGCAGAAAGAAAGAGGGGTCAGGGGGAGAGAGAAAGAAAGGCAGAAAGAAAGAGGGGGACCAAGGGGAGAGAAAGAAAGGCAGAAATAAAGAGGGGGTCAAGGGGAAGACAAAGAAAGGCAGAAAGAAAGAGGAGGGCCAGGGGGAGAGAGAAAGAAAGGCAGAAAGAAAGAGGGGGACCAAGGGGAGAGAAAGAAAGGCAGAAATAAAGAGGGGGGTCAAGGGGGAGAGAAAGAAAGGCAGAAAGAAAGAGGGGGGCCAGGAGGAGAGAGAAAGAAAGGCAGAAATAAAGAGGGGAGTCAGGGGGAGAGAGAAAGAAGAAGAACCAGAAGAAGGACCAGAGACTCATGAAATCACCAGACAAAAAAGTAGGAAAAAATGATTTTATTTTCAACTTAGTGATCAAAATGTGTCCGTTTTGAAAATTTATATCTGCTGTCTATATTTTGCACTCTGGCCCCCTTTTACTAAACCGCAATAGAGATTTTTAGCGCAGGGAGCCTATGAGCGTCGAGAGCAGCGTGGGGCATTCAGCGCAGCTCCCTACGCTAAAAACCGCTATCGCAGTTTAGTAAAAAGGGAGGGGGAATATTTGTCTATTTTTGTATAGTTGTTACTGAGGTGACATTGCATAAAGTCATCTGCCTTGACCTCTTTGAAAACCCGCGGAATATAAATGATAATTAACATTTTCTCTGCGTACAGCGTGCTTTGTGTTTTTAAAATTTTATTGTTGGTAGATCATTTTGACTTGGCCACAAAGGTAAGGGGGAGGGAGGGAGGGGAACTGCTGAAAGACATCTAGTAATCCTTGCAGGCTTGACTGCAGGGAATTATTTTTGTAAAATCATGTTTTGTTATGTGACTGGCATTATCTAGACTTTAATTTCTATGAATGAATAGAATGAAAATGATATAAAATTACTTGCTTGTTTTTATGTGCGTGCGCTGAAGGAAAGTGGAGAGAGAGTGGGCTGAGGAAGCTGAAGGGAAATGGGGAAGAGAGTGGGGAGAAGACGCTGATTTATAAATTGACAATTGTACAGAATATTGTTTCTTTTTATACTTTAATATAAACAATTCAAGGCTTGTGTGGATGGAATCAGGTGGTTTGCGGGGATGGGGACCGAGCTTACGGGGATTAGTCCAATAAAATGGTATTTTTTTATTTCTCATTATTTGTTTTATTTTTATTTGTTAATTTATAAAGTGGTGATTGTTATGTATCAGTTTTTTCAAATTTACATCTACTGTCTTTATATTTTGCACTGTATTAGAGGACATGAGTTACTGTTTTTTGTGGTGTTGCATTGTATCCAGGGTCTGGTTTCTTGGCGGATCAGTTTAACTTTTGTCTACATATTTCTATTTTTAGTTTGTGATTATTCCATTTTGGGCAAGGGTGTATCTCTGTTCTGTGTGTATGAAAAAGACATAGTTTTCAGTTGGCATTGACTACAGGACCAATTGACTGTGCGGGATCTGGCTTGTTTAGTTTTACAATGTATGTGTTGGTGTTCTAGTGCTCACTGCAGTGTTTAAGATGCAGCCTTTTCCTAGGTACACTCTTGTGGTGCGATATGTAGATTGGTACTAAAAATCATATTTTTCATATAGATGGGGGGGGTGTCAAAAAATGATGGGCCCCGGGTGCCACATACCCTAGGTACGCCACTGCCCCCATCCACTTTCCCTGTCCACCTCCTCTGCTGCCATGGGGTGGGGCCGATGAGGTTCTGACTCATTCCCTTTCATTTTACTGCTGACGTTTGTAGCTGCACAGTAAACAGGCGGTTTAAGAGAGAGGATGGATAGGGGCAAAGGAGCCAATAGGTCTCAAATAGATGGTATACCACATCCGTGGGGAAGGCAAAAGGGGGGAATGGTGGGGCAGAGAATGTGAATGGTGGGTGAGAGAGACATTGCATGTTATTGTCACAAT
Organism: Geotrypetes seraphini; assembly: GCF_902459505.1. Taxonomy (NCBI): domain Eukaryota; kingdom Metazoa; phylum Chordata; class Amphibia; order Gymnophiona; family Dermophiidae; genus Geotrypetes; species Geotrypetes seraphini. The sequence goes on along the minus strand of NC_047088.1, from coordinate 152,080,465 downwards.
AACATGCAATCCAATCAGCCGCTTTATTTAAAGCTCAACACGGAATAACCTATTAAGGTTGGCTCTAGAAAAGGAGGACGAATTGAGACATCCATGTTTGCGGTTCTACTATGTACAAAGATTGATGAGAAATACAACCGATTGACAGGATGACCCATTGAAGGTGCATCCCCCCCCCCCCCATGCTACCGCATTTTCCACCTTATTTCCAAAGATAATGATATAATTTGATAAAGATATTTCCAGACTCTTGTTTGTTTACTGTACCGCAGTATCTGGCAAGAAGGAACCTAAAGTTTCTCCTAATGCGCAAGTTTTCACAACTCCTCGCCGCGCCGCTTTGGAAGTTACTCTCGGCCCTCCTCCTTCCCGCCCCTTCCTCTCGGCACCCAATCATGGTCCAATTTTATGCAAAAGACATCAGGGATTGGCGCGGTTCGAGCTCCGTCCGCCTGTCCTTACGGGCTTTGTGAATGGAGAGGGCGGAGGCGAGGGGGCGGCGCACAGGCGTATAGTTCCAGTGTGCAAGAGACTCCGCTTACTCGCTGAGAGCCATGGCACGCGGACTGGGGAGCGTTCCGTGACAGTCGGAGAGGCGCGTGGCTAGAGTCCCATCCGCACGCGGCAGAAGCGAGGAGCCGAGTGGATGCGCTTCCGTCTCCCGAGAGCGCCCGCTCGCGGGGTGCACCAAGCGCGGGAGTCCGAGAGGCTGGGGCTTCTCTCGCAGGCGTTCAGCCTTCCCGCGTCAGTTCAGCCGCACAAAGCCGCCGTCCTCATGCTGGCTTTGCTACTCTTGCTGGGAGTCCCCCGGCCGGGCTTCGGGGCTCAACAGTACCACGGCGAGCAGGGCATCTCGGTGCCGGAGCACGGCTTCTGCCAGCCCATCTCCATCCCGCTGTGCACGGACATCGCCTACAACCAGACCATCATGCCCAACCTGTTGGGCCACACGAACCAGGAGGACGCGGGGCTCGAGGTGCACCAGTTCTACCCGCTCGTGAAAGTGCAGTGCTCGGCCGAGCTGCGCTTCTTCCTCTGCTCCATGTACGCTCCCGTGTGCACGGTGCTCGAGCAGGCCATCCCGCCGTGCCGTTCCCTGTGCGAGCGCGCACGCCACGGCTGCGAGGCGCTCATGAACAAGTTCGGCTTCCAGTGGCCCGAGCGCCTGCGCTGCGAGCACTTCCCCGTGCACGGCGCCGGCGAGATCTGCGTGGGCCAGAACAGCTCGGACGCCCCGGCCGGCGCCACCGCCCACCCCACCCCGCGCCTCCCCGACCTCCTGCTCACGCTGCCTCCGCTCGGCGGGCCCCGCTCCTTCTCCTGCCCCCGGCAGCTCCGGGTGCCCCCTTACCTGGGCTACCGCTTCCTAGGCGAGAAGGACTGCGGGGCGCCTTGCGAAGCGAGCCGGGCCAACGGGCTCATGTACTTCAAGGAGGAGGAGGTGAAGTTTGCCCGGCTCTGGGTGGGGGTCTGGTCGGTCCTGTGCTGCGTCTCCACCCTCTTCACCGTCCTTACTTACCTGGTGGACATGAGGCGCTTTTGCTACCCGGAGCGGCCCATCATTTTCCTCTCGGGCTGCTACTTCATGGTGGCCGTGGCTTACGGCGCCGGCTTCCTGCTGCAGGACAGGGCGGTCTGCGTGGACAAGTTTGCCGACGACGGCTACAGGGTGGTGGCGCAGGGCACGAAGAAGGAAGGCTGCACCATCCTCTTCATGATCCTCTACTTCTTCGGCATGGCCAGCTCCATCTGGTGGGTGATCCTGTCCCTCACCTGGTTCCTGGCTGCTGGCATGAAGTGGGGGCACGAGGCCATCGAGGCCAACTCTCAGTACTTCCACTTGGCCGCCTGGGCCGTGCCGGCGGTCAAGACCATCACCATCTTGGCCATGGGCCAGGTGGACGGGGATATCCTGAGCGGGGTCTGCTACGTGGGCATTTACAGCGTGGATTCGCTGAGCGGCTTTGTGGTGGTGCCGCTCTTTATGTACCTCTTCATCGGCACGTCCTTCCTCCTGGCTGGCTTCGTTTCTCTTTTCCGGATCCGGACCATCATGAAACACGACGGCACCAAAACGGAGAAGCTGGAGAAGCTGATGGTGAGGATCGGCGTCTTCAGCGTCCTCTACACGCTGCCCGCCACCATCGTCCTCGCCTGCTATTTTTACGAGCAGGCTTTTAGGGATGCTTGGGAAAAGACCTGGCTTATGCAAGTCTGCAAGAGCTTTGCCGTCCCTTGTCCCGCTGACCACTTTGCGCCCATGAGCCCCGACTTCACTGTTTTCATGATCAAATATCTAATGACCATGATCGTGGGCATTACTTCCGGCTTCTGGATTTGGTCGGGGAAAACCTTCAAGTCCTGGCGCCGCTTTTACTACAAATTGAGCAGCGGCAGCAAAGGGGAGACAGCTGTATGAGCCCACCCGTGCACCAGAGGGAGCAATGCTTTAAAAGGATTAGAATTGGCCGTAGCGCTAGTGAATATCAATTGTTTGCTGCTGCCGGCTGGGTCAAGCCACAGACAAACAAGAGGAACTACTTTTTTCCCCCCTTATTCCTGGCAGGTGTTGGTGGTGGTGGTAGTTTGTCCTTGCCAGGAGTAAAAACTGTCAAGGTGATAAATGAAGAAGCTGTGCCTAAAGGGTGACACTAGTGTTTTGTCATAGGCAAGTCCTGACCCCTGCTGGACCGACAAGTACTTGAGAGAGATGATTCTGTGGTGCTGATGCATATTATTTATTTTAGTGGGTTTTCTTTTTAATAGACCACAAAAATGTGAAGGGCTTAATTTTAACCTTTGAGTATATTTTCTTCGGTTTTTATTCTTTTCAAATTGGGGGGGGGGGGGGTTAATGTTAAGAAAGTATCCAAGTTTTATTAAAGTTGGATTTTGAAATACTTTATTTTCATTACTAATCTAGTGGAAGATGTGACAGTGTACTTATACAGTATATGAAATTGCATTTTCTCTACTTTGAAAACAAAAGGTTTAATCCTCTCAAACAAAAGATTAAGGCATGCATCATTAGTCTTGTTTTCCATAGGCTGAAACGTGAATTGCATCCCTTTTTCACTGGCTGTAGTTAAAACTTTAAGTACACTATGGATAAGATTTAATAATCTCAGGATTTGTTCTCTGGATTATTAAGAACATTTTTAAAAAGATGTATAGCTTTTTAATCCCCCCAGTAAGTGTAAAGTGCATTCATTGTGTGGCCCTTTAAGTGTGGACAGATAGATATCTTTCTTACAAAAGACTCTTAAAAAAAAAACAAAAAACAACACAACAACCCTGTGTGCAAATACTCATGATACTGAGCCAAAAAACCATAAACGGGTTAGTATAAAATCATTGGTACATCTGCCTTATATTTTCCTTACTATCTGGGAGAAGTTGCTTTTTGTATGGTCTTATGATTAAGTGATCAAACAGGGATTATTTAGTCTTAAAACTGGATAATTCAAGCAACTGTAGCCTGTGTGTTTGTTTTCTCTCCTCCCCCCATGAATGCTAATTTTTTAATATATAATTCCCAGTATTTGGAAGAAGGGTACTTCAGGAGAGAAAATTTCAAATTATTCATTTAACATTAACTATCTGCCATGATATTCTAAGATAATATAGAATCTTTTGTGGTAATTATGTTTGTACAAACACTTCCTATAGTATAGTCTTATAGCAAGATCATGTGCCTGATTCTCCTTTTGAATGGCAGTGACCATTCTAAAGCTGCCAAACTTTAGTGTGTAAATGAATATTAGAACTAGAGAGCTGTAACATAATGTACAAAGATAATAGAACTTCTGTTTGTAATTAGTGCTCTGAGGGTTTGTAATCAGACACACTGAACCATTTGATTTGAGTGGCAGTAGAGCTTTTGTAAATAATCCTACTTTTGTATGAACAAATGTATTTATAATGGGGCTACATTTTTACTGTTTGTCTTGAAGTGTGTAGCGGTCTCATTTTTCACATGTACAGAATGTTAAATAAAAATCGTTTTACAAGATGGTTACTCTTCCTGCTAGTTGTATAAGATGGAACTATATGCTATTGAGTCTGGTATATATTTAGCAAATGCTTTAAGATATAAAATTAGAGTTTGAGAACCAAAAAAAATCTTGTTTTCCCTTTTGAGTGGCTGGTAAAGTGGTAAAGAGGTTCTTTTCCTATTGCATAGTGATTGTTTATGTATAATTTACATGTATTTCTCGGTAGCAGTGGCCTGCTTCCTTAAATGTTATGTGAGTTTTCCAGAATGCGAGATTTATCTTGAATGACGCCCTTTTAATCTGTTACTTATCCTCCATCTTTTTTTTTTTTTTCTCTTGTCATAAATCTGGAGTAATGAGGGATTAAACTGCTTTTACTTAAAACTTTCTGATATTGCTGTTGGGCTTGCCCAGTACCGGTAATTACTCCATTATTGAGTTGCTCTACCCTTCCTCAGAGGGTATGGAGTACTTCTGAAAAGCCCAAAGCTTGAGCAGACTTGTTATCATGCAGTGTTAATTAGTGGGCAGGCCTGTCGCCTACCCTTCAGAACACAGTATGTAGTAGCTGCACTGCTTAAATTTTTTTTTCCCACAGGCCGGCAACACAGAAGTTGCTGAATTGAACTCAAGTGGGCTATAAAATCTATAGGTGTAACAATTTACTTGTAACAACAAACATTGGTACAGTACCGTTGAATGTTTCTGAAAAAGCTCTTCTTTTGTGCAGTATGCAAGATCTGAAAACTGCACACCACAAGTAAGGTCATAAGAATTGCCATACTGGGACAGACCAAAGATTTATTGAGCACAAAATCCTGGACAGGAGGAGGAGAGTGTGGCGCAGTGATTACAGCTACAACCTCAGCACCCTGAGGTGGTTGATTCAAACCATATCCTGCTCCTTCCGACCCTGGGCAAGTCACTTAATCCTCCACTTCCTCGGAAAATGCTTGAAGTACCTGTATGTAAGCCACTTTGAGTGTGGTTGTAAAACTACAAAAAGGTGGTAAGCAAATTCCTAGGACCCTGTTTCCAATAGTGGCCAACCCAGGTCCCAAGTACCTAGCTAGATACTGATTATCCTAAGAATAAGCAGTGGATTTCCCAAAGCCATCTCAATAATGGCCTATGGATGTCACTTTTACGAAATTATCCGAGCTTTTTTTAAACCCTGCCTTCTCCAGCAATGAATTCCAGAGTTTAATTACATGTTTAATTACATGCTACAATATTTTCTCTAGTTTGCTTTAAATCTACTACTTAGCTTCATCAGGTGCCCCCTAGTCCTAGTATTTTTGGATAGAGTGAACAAGCGTTTCTACCCTTTCCACTCCTCTCGCCATTTTATTGACCTCTATCATATCACCCCTGAGCCTTCTCTTCGCCAAGCTGAAGAGTGCTAGCTGCTTTAGCCTTTCATCATAGGGAAGGCATCCCAAATCTTTTAGCATTTGTTGCCCTTCTCTTTACCTTTTGTAATTCCACTACAATGCTCCCCTGCGAATTCACAGTCGGCGGTCCCGGTCATTCGCGGTATTTTCCGACCGCAAACCGCCGACCAGGAAAGGACAGCTGACGAGGCAGGAGAGGGCAGCCGGAGCGCTGGCGAGTGAAGGAAATCACTCGCTGTATGCTCCGACCACCTCTTCTTGTACTAAAGTGGGGCCTCATCAATCAGGAGCTGCTTTGACACGGGAGCGGTCGGAGCATACAGCAAGTGATTTCCTTTACTTGCCAGCGCTCCGGCTGCTCTCTCCTGACTCTCCCGCTGCCCTCTACAGTCTCCCCCATGAAAAACTGTATTCACGGTTTTTCAAGATTCGCAGGAGTTCCTGGAACGGAACCCCCGCAAATATCTGGGGAGTACTGTATATCTTTTCTGAGATACAGCGACCAGAACTGCACACAATATTCAAGATGCAGCTGTATCATAGAGTGATGTCAGGGCATTATAACATATTCATCTTTGTTTTCCATTCCTTTCCTGATAATTCCTAACATTCTATTTGCTTTCTTAGCCGCCACTGCCGCACGTTGAACTGAGGGTTTTAATGTATCCTCAATCTAGATCCTTTTCCTGGGCAGTGACACCTAACATCATGTAGCTGTAGTTCGGGTTCCTCTTTCCCACATGCATCACTTTGCACTTGCTTACATTAAAAGTCATCTTCCATTTTGAAGCCCAGTCTCACAAGGTCCTCTTGCAATTTTTCACAATTCTCTTGCGATTTAACAACTTTGAACTTTGTGTCATCAGCAAATTTAATTATCTCACTAGTTATTGCTATCTCTAGATTTCTCAAACTTTCTTGAGCCGGGGCACACTAAAGGTAGTGGCCACAGCTTGAGGCACCCAGAAGTGCAAGGATGTCACCGTGATGACATCACACACATGCGTGATATCATCACGTCGATGTCCGCATGTGCAGAGGCCCTCCAGGTGGGCCCTGAAATGCCAGTAGGGGGTGCCAGCAGGGAAGAGAGAAGGAGAGGCACTGGTGCCAGCTGATTGCCTACAGCAGTGTTTCTCAATTACTTCAAGCTAAGTACCCCCTAAGTCTAGCAAATAGAAATTGAGTACCCAAGCCACAGACCTCCCTAGGCCCACCCAAGCTCTGTCCCAGACCCATCCCCTTTACTAATGCAATTTTTTTCCATTCATTTTTCATATACACAACAGATATAAATTCTCAAAACTGACACATTTCAATCACTATATTGTAAATAAAATCATTTTACCTACCCGGCGATCCTCTGCAGGCTGCAGAGGATGCTAGAGAGAAGGGGGAAACATGCAGGCCTTTGGTGAATCGGGCAGCACCGACACTAACGCGTAGGAAAGTCGGCAGGCTCCTCTCTTCCTCAGTGTGCCAAGGCACACTTGGAATCTTTGTGTGCCTCAGCACACAGTTTGAAATACATTGCTCTAGATCAGGGGTGTCCAACCTTTTGGCTTCCCTTGGCCGCATTGGCCAATAAAAATGTTTCTGGGGCCACACAAACGCGCAGACGCTGCAGAAAGACAGAGGAGGGAGCCGGCAAGACGGTAAACACCTGGGGGCAGCAGAGGAAAACATTGCATCGCTCTCGACCGGGGCCAAACAAAATACTTCACGGGGCAACAGGTTGGACACCCCTACTCTAGATCATTGATAAATATATTAAAAAGCAGTGGTCCCAGCACAGACCTCCTGGGAAATCTCACCATTTACCCTGCTCCATTGAGAATATTGACCATTTAACCCTAAGGCTAGACTCGGGGTACTGGTCTTTGACCTAAGGGCTCCTGCGGTAGCGGATTGCTGGGCACGATGGACCACTGGTCTGACCCAGCAGCGGCAATTCTTATGTTCTTAATTAACTATAAACTGAAAGTGCCTGCCGGTGCCAAACACCACTGTAGGCATGACTAATCCTGGAAGTGGCATTAGGCACTGTAAAGCGCTTATGTAGGTGTGATTCATGTCAAAGATAAGCACTGGCAATGTAGGCCTTGAAAACCCTGGCCTACATTTCCAGTGGCCATCTTTCCCGGAGGCACGATTCTCTAAATGGTGCCATCACATGATTGACGTGTGTTCGGCCGTCAACATCAGCACGGTTTACAGATTCCAGCATTTAACATCTTCATTGCCCCAGGTACCAAAAAAAAAATAAATACAGTGGTACCTTGGATTACAAGCATAATCCGTTCCAGGAGCATGCTCATAATCCAAAATGCTCGTTTATCAAAGCGAGTTTCCCCATAGGAAATAATGGAAATTCGCTTTGATACGTTCCCACCCCCCCCCCCCACCGAGGCCAGCAGCGTTGCTCCCCCTCCCCACGAGAACCAGCATTGCTCCCCCCAAAGGCCCCGCTGCCATCAGGCACCTCCCCCCCCTGCCGCCATCGGGAACCCCCCCGGCCACCATCGGGCACCCCCTCGCCACCATTGGGAAACACCCCCCCCCCCCCACTGCAACCTGAAGTCCCCCAGAGCCCTCTTCTTACTTTAATGTAGCACCGGCATGTCGGCCTCCTCTTCTGTGCTGGCCTTGAGCATGTGCGCATGCTCAAGGCCTGCGAGTTCACGTTCTCTCTGAGGCGCCGATTTTGCGAATGTTTTGCTCGTCTTGCAAAACACTCGCAAACCGGTGCATTCGTAAACCGAGGTACCACTGTATATATATATAATATGTAAACTGCTTTGATTGTAACTAGAAAAAGGCAGTATATATAATTATTTTCCTTGTCCATGTTTGAGCTTTTTATTGTTTGTCATTTTGAAATGTAAGCTTCAACTATGAGTTCTTGGGGCAGCCCCATTTTGGAATCTTGTCACCCATTACTTCTAGTCTTGGAGCCGATTGGTTTGCAATGTTTGTATACTCTAGGTCAGTGTATAGCAAACTGTGCCAGCTGAGATTCCAGGTGTGCTGCAAGATGCCGGGGAAGAGAAGCGCCAGCTGACTGCCTACAGGACGTGCCTCTTCCAGCACCACCCGTTGGTGGCTGAGGGCCTCGTCTGGAGGTCCTTAGTGCATGCATGGACATCGACGTGATGACGTCATGCATGGGCGTTAACATCATTGCATCGACATCCGTGCACTTCTGGATGTCTTGAGCCATGGGCACCACATTTAGTGTGCTGCAGCTTCGCAAAGTTTGCGAGACACTGCTCTGAGTAGATCAGTTTGTATCTTGGTGTGCGTGAAAGCTTTGTGCATTTTAGAAGTTCTGCTGTCCTCACTAGTAGGGAGATGCAGGACTGTTTTAAATTTCAGAAACATTTGATTGAAAGCGTATTGTGGCTTGTAATGCCTTATGTATTTTGTGTTAAAACCCCCCAAAAATTGCACAGGAAGCAAATGCTGCAGGTCTTAAGAGTAACACTTGGTATACTTGACACCTCTCTGCTGACTTGATTTGCAGCTGCTGTTATTGGACAAGTACTTAAGGGCAGGCATAAAAGGAGTCACTTTGTAGAAGTTTGTTTTAGTACTGTTTAATGTGTAAATCTTTTTTTAACTCTGCAAATTAATAGATACCGTAACTTGCCCAACAAGAATAGATGGCAGTTTTTCCAGGAGTAGTAAATACATTAGAAACCCATGTAATATTGCTTATTATACTAAGCTAATTTTAAGGATTCATAACTAGTAGATAAAGTAAATCAAAAGTAGATTGAACAATGCTGTGTGCCCTCGCCTGCCAGACTTATAGATATTGTTTTTACTGCACCCCTGGGATGTGATGTCTTGGCCAGATGTTTGTCTTGTCTGCATTAATCTTGTATTATAGCCATTTATAGTCTGCTTATCAAATCTTACAGCTCAAGGCGGATTACAGATTATAAAATGGGCTAACAGCAAGTTTACATAGAAAATTTGAAACATCCCCAGAATAGGAAATTCAATTCATTGATTAATAATAATAATTTTAAAAAATGCTTTCAATTTGCCTAAATTTAGAATCTGTATTTCTTAAACTATGTGGCAGTTTATTTCAGAACTATGGCCCACAACCTACGATCTTTCCAAGTTGAGGATTTCCAACATTGAAGTTTATATGAAAATGTCAGCCTAAATTCTTGAGAGTGAGGCAAGAGATCATTGAATATAATCGGATGCCAAAGCATATACGATTAATGCTCTGATACTACTCTGACTCTCATAGGAATTTATTAGCGTCGGAGCAGTGTCTGAGCACTTAGCACTCTGAGCCACGGTAGAAACCTATACCATAGCTTAGTAAAAGGGGGAGGTGGTAATTGGCTCATAATAGCAGCCAGCACAATCATTTGCAACTGCCAATACCAAAACATAGATATTGAAACTTTTAGTGCATATGCCTTTGAACACAAAAACAAAAAACCTTCCATCATGGCTTTGAGAAGTTAATAGCACAATTGGTTTTGTAACAAATGAAAAGTTACCACTGCCTAAGAGGAGATTCAACAATAGAACAAATGAAAAGCATTAGTAAATCCTTTCTTCCTAGTGATAACATTGCTTTATTTGTGATTGATATTTATTAACCAACAAAAAGCAGGTTGAAAAATTTTTCACTAAATGGAGCAATATATCAAAACAACAAAAAATTGGAAGTAAACCTGGTATTCAAGTTGGCTGTACCTGTTACAAGACATTGTTTGGCCTTATACCTGATTAAATTATCGAACACTTTAAATTTACTGCCAGAAAATGTTTTCCTTGGCATTTTAAATTATTTGTATTTCCTACTGTAAAAGGTTGCATATATAAAAGAATTTCTGTACAATTTTATCTTTTCAAGCTGGATCATGAGATAAACCCCTTTCTGTCCTAACAAACTCTAACTTTCCCTTAGAAAAATGCTAAAGACCTACTTGTTTGACAAATTATTCTGAATATGATTATAATACACTGTGCTAGTACTGTCTGATTTGCTGTTAACCGCATTGAACTGAGAGGTTAATGCTAAAAAGGACCCCCAATTTAGTGTTCCCTCTTCTGGACTGTATTAACGCTGTATGAATCACCTGATTCCTTAATTATCCACATCAGTTGTCATATACCTGTTTGATCCTCTACCATTTTATGGAATTGTACGTATATTCCATTCTGGGGCAAGCCAAAAACAAAATCACCAAATGTTCCACAGAGAGACAGGGAAAATCAAGCAAAAAAAAACAAGCAAAACTATGGAATCGAACTGGATTAAAGGTTTATTAAAAAGTCTTTACTATAAAATTGATGCAGATCAATTGATCATTCCATATATGTTCCTTATAAAACACTGAGAATTTTTGTGGTATGGACCTGACACAGTGTTTCGGTAATGAAAAACTTGGAGTCCGATATGATGACACCGCAAAATGAAGATATGTTGAAAAGCATCCAAGACCAATTGTGAGCTAGAGTACGGAGCGCCGACAGTGCAACAAACACTCAGCGAGTACAAGCAGTCCCGGACTGTGTTTTTTATATGGAATGATCAACTGATCTGCATCACTTTTATTGTGAAGACTTTTTAGTAAACTTTTAATCAAGATCATCACTTCCACAGTTGTTTTTATTTTTTCCTTGGTATTCCATTTTGTGACCATCACATCTAACAAGCTTTCGACCACTGCACAGATATTCAGCCAGTTACACTTCCCCCTCCGTATTCACGAATTCCGTATCTACAGATTTGCTTATTCGCAGTTTTAAACGAAAAAAATCACTTTCATTTTTTTGGGGCTATTTTAAGCCCTGTAAGCTCCCTCTTAAGCCTTACCTGGTAGTTAGCAGGTTTTCGGGGCAGGAGCGATCTTCCCACGCTCCTGCCCCATGCAGATCGCTCACAGGAAATGGCTCGAGAGACTACAGGAGCTCAAGGCAGCCATTTCTTGTGAGCGATCTGCACGGGGCAGGAGCGTGGGAGGATCGCTCTTGCCTGAAAACCCACTAGACCACCAGGTAAGGCTTAAGGGGGGGGGGGGGCTTTCAGGGCTTAAAATAGCCTGAGGAAGCGGGGGTTAGGGACAGAACTGGCCCAAATATTATTTGTGGTTTTTACATATTCGCGGGCCGGCTCTGCTCCGAACCCCCACGAATACGGAGGGGGAAGAGATAGTTCCTTTTGGATTTAGTGGTTAGCACCAACCTGATGCCATGAACCCAGTTAACTGTGTTCCTATCACTCCTCTCTGATTTACATAAGTTTTAGATTTTACAACATTTTTTTAATACTGTTCCATGCTTAATCCAATGTTTGGGTCGTCTTTCCTGTCTTACTAATATATGACATGTTTAATATCCAAAACTTTGTAGATCTTTTACACAAAATATTGTGAATAATATTTCTGATATTGGGATGTTTCTTGACCCTGGAGGGTGGAGATTGGGGTAGTAAGCTGTAAGTTCATCAGCTTGTGGTCCTCCAAGTTTTACACTTGTCCACAAACAAGAGGTTAATTTTGTTACTCCCCCTACCATTTTCAAAGAGGAGGAAAAGATATGTTAGCTATTGTACTATCATTTGCATTGCCTCTTTTAGAGTGGCATATGCGACTTCAGACTGCCATATGCACTCCAGAAGGTCTTACTGAAAACAATAAAAAACATATTTTAACTGTTAGGATTCAGCCATGATTATTAGAATCATTTGTAACAAATCACAACACCTGGGTAACTTGTAATGGAGGTTACAGAGTAATTTCTACATTGACAAATTCTTGTGCGGGCCTACAATGCTGTAGAAGTGACAAAGCAAGTGGCAGGGGAGCTTGCAAGCTCACTGTTCTTAACTAGTGAACTCATACCCCATTTTATTGTATAATTTAAATCATCATTGAAAATGAGATGGGACCATCATTTTTATATAGGAGGAAGATGCCTTGGTCATGTATTGTTCTCTGTGTATGAGCTCCAGACAGGCTTCTTGTAGTGGCATTAACAGATGTAACTACAAGCAAGTTACTTTTAAAACAACTGAAAGGCAGTCCTCTGGCTACTAAAGTATTACTAGCCACTAATTCAGACAGTGCATTGCTAGTACTGTCTGGATTCCATTTCCTCTTGTTTTGTTGTGGGCCTGGCATCAACTTTTGCTGCTTTTCTTATTTCAAATTTTTTCATCATACCATTCATACAGAACAGTAAAGAATAAAGATACAAAACCCCATGATGAAAATTTAAAGAAAAATAAATTCTCCTAAAAATCTTTCTAGCCTACATTTATTGGAGAAGTTAGTGTGGGATCACCTCTCCAGTTATCTGAGGCTTTTTCTTTCACTTGAAAGACTATTGGCACAGCTGTTTTGGCATGTTTTCAATGGAGAGGGTTTTTTAAAAAAATTAATATTTTTCCTCCGTTCCCTACTTTTTTGGATTTTGTTTACATTCTTTTTACAACATTCCATTTCTCCTCTTCATAAACATACATGCTTTAGGTTTTGGGAGAGGGGTAGAATAAAGCAACAGCTGACTCTTGACCTCTTTTTTTTTTTTTTTTCTAAAGTTGGGACTTCCTTTGTGTACACATTCACAAGTATATGGTAATACTGTAATTTACTAGCTCAGCAAGGACACCCAAAGAAGCAGCACATGGCAAATACATTTTCTGCAAGGTCTCAAAACCTTCCTGTCTACTGCATCAGTAAACTGTTATCTTTTTCAGCTCTATCAGGTTAGGGCTCTGTTATCATGTGTGTCCTGTGAAGAAAAGTTCCCAGATGCAAATGTACATAACTTTTTTTTTTCTAGTATACATCAGCTGTTGCTGGCTACATTTGTTTTGTGCTCAGTTAAAAATATTTTACCAAAGCACGACCGAGCTGAAAATGCATTAAACTGCCAAAATTGAATGAAAAGTAGAAGGGATTGAATTAAAGAATGCTTATATGAAAGATGTAGGAATGGGTACAAAAATCAGGATATTTTAAAGATATATATATTTAATCAGCTATTTTACACCCCTGCCCCCTCCTTTTGTTTTTTCTACCACGGCCCAGAGTTCTAAAATTCCTATGAGCATCATAGCAGTGTTGGAACATTTGTTGCTCAAGGCCATGGTAGAAACCTCTACCACAGCTTAGTAAAAGGGCCTTAACTAGCAAGCCAGTTCACATCTCCATGGAAGTAGTAAGCATAAGACTCAAACTGTTAACACAGTCTGAAACTTATGAGACGTGTTAATTTTTCAACAGTGTGCATATAATCTAATGTGAAACTTTCTCCCCCCTCCCACCCAGTCCTTTAATTTTGATCTTACTAGAATGTTTTGTTCACTAACATTATTACATTACTGATTTCAGCACAAATACTGACTTTAAAATACCCTCCCCCTTCCCATTCTGCTATACCATGATTTAGGGAGAGAGACGGGAGGGAAGTGGTCTGCCCTGGCTTGGAATTCTGAGCAGTGACCCCTTGTGACCCAGGGCTGTTTTCTTTATACTGAAGAAATGCCTTTTAGCACTAAACCTTCACATTCCTCTACTGAGAAAAATACAACATATGAAAAACAGGATAATGTCAGTTACTTCAGTTTATAAAGCATTTAGGGACTGTTAATAAATGTACGTTACAGCTTTAAAGAGAATTATAATCCCTACTACTTTTTTTTTTTTTTTTTTTCAATTTAATATTGTTGCCAGTACTGAATTAGTTCTTCCCATGAAGTTTATTTTCAGGAGGCTAAAATATGAGCTATTGTCTATAATGACATCCAGATCCCTTTCTTGAACGCTAACCCCCAGAAAGGGATCTGGGTGTCATTGTAGACAATATGATGAAACCTTCCACCCAATGTTCGACAGTGGCCAAAAAAGCAAACAAGATTGCTAGGAATTATTTTTAAAAAAGGGACGATTAACAAGAGTAAAAATATTATAATGCATCTGTATTGTTCCATGGTGCGTTCAATTCTGGTCTCCTTATCTCAAAAAAGATATAGTGGCGCTAGAAAAGGTTCAAAGAAGAGCGACTAAGATGGTAACGGGAATGGAACTCCTCTCATATGAGGAAAGACTAAAAAGGTTAGGGCTCTTCAGCTTGGAAAAGAGAAGGCTGAGGGGAGATATGATTGAAGTCTACATATAAAACCACCGTAGCCAATAGGGTAGCTGGAATAGCTACCTCCCTCATTGAAGATTCCAATAATAATGTTATGTCCATTTGTTCACCCTGACCTTGTTGTTCTGGTAGACGCTGTTCTTCCGAATTTTTTGATGTTGGCAAATAATATATTTTGGAAAAGGGAGGAAAGGCATCATTAGGAACATTAAGAACTTCACAAAAGTACTTTTTCAAAACTTCTTTTGCTGATAAAGAAGGAATCTTTGGGAAGTTCAAAAATCTAAGATTATTCAACCGCATATTATTTTCCATCATTTCCACCTTTCTCCTAAGATTGATATTGTCTTTAATCAGTGTCGTTTGAACTTGATTTACTTCATTTATCTTTTTATCTATTTTTTCCACATTAGTTTTCATCAATGTATTTTCCTGTTTAAGTCCATTTATTTCATTTCTTTGTTCTAGGAATTTATCTTCTAGTGCTTTAATTTGTGGTGACAATGTTTGTCCCAGAGTAATTACCAAGTCCCAAATAGAGTCTAGGGTAACATTCATGGGTTTAGGAACAGAGAATATACTTGCTTGCATTGTCCCAGCTTCCACAGCAATGACAGTCTTCTCCCTCTGGGAGCCTTGTTCTATTTCATGTTCCCTCGTTGTTCTCACCGCAGTCTCCTCTTCCTCCGGTGCTACGCCCATTTCAGCCTCCCGGGAGACAAAGTCTGCCTCCTCGGACTGACTACTCTCCCGTGGAGAGCTAGCACGCTGCGGCTGAGGGGGCGGGGTTCTGGCGTCGGGGCTCAGAGTGGACTCTAGCCCAGGGAAGCTTGCCGCGACCTCACTCCTTCCCGGCGATTCCAGCGGGCGACTCCCCGATGCAGCTGCTGCCTCTTGGTTTAGACGCCGCAAGAAATCCTCCATGGACATCTGAAGAGGAGTCTCCGGGCGCCTCGAGGCTCCAGAAGCACCTTTCCCTCTCCTTTTCGGCATCGATAAAGCTGTGAGTAATCGTTGTTACTTGGAGTCTCTGGCGGCGTCTCTCTCACTCTCATCTGCTCGCGGCCATCTTGGATCGCCTTACCCCCAAACCCTCGTCTTTCCTGTCTTACTAATATATGACATGTTTAATATCCAAAACTTTGTAGATGCAGTGCTCATTTTTAAACGAAGGTTTTGCCTGTGAGGTTACCACTCAACCACCTATTATATCCACCTCTGTGGTGGTGGGAGGGCCCGTTCTGAGGTTTTTTCCTTCTTTTTGAGCTAAACACTGAGCCTCACTGGCTTCTCATTATCTCTGCATTACTGTATCATCATTTTATCTCAATAGTCTCCAATTGAAAGTGTATAGTTTACATATGCTAGGTACGCCACTGTCTCCAAGAAGCAGACTTGTTAAGCTAATGCTGTGCAGGCATATTGCTCCTAGAGAAAAGTGGATTCCTTGAAGGTTGTTACTTGTTATTGAAGCAGTCAGTAAAACTCTTGCATGGCACTGTCTTAGGAAACTTTGTATGTGGGTCCAATAAAAGGTGTCACACACATGCAAAAAAAAAAATCCAGGCTTGGTCTTAATGAAGTAATAAGGATAAGCCCTGGGAGAAAAAGTGGTGTAGGGACCTCAAGACATTGTATCTACATCTGGCCTGATGGTGGTAGCTGTTAAATCAAAAGTGATTCAGGAGCTCTCTCAGTCTAATCCAAGAAGTCTCAGTACCTGGCTTCTGTTATGCTGCCCCAGTACACCATCTCCATCCACACAGGTACAATTACCATTATTTAATCCCAACCTCTTTCTTCCTAAGATATATCACAGTTTATTAGAACTGGCATTAAAGGGCTCCAACAACCTCCTCTCTGACCACAGCCTCCAGCATTTGGCAGCTGCTTAAATTAGAGGAGACGAGGAAGAGATGTAAGGAGCTATATGTATGTCACTGCACTCATCAAAAGTACAATGCAATCAACCTTTAAAGAGTCACTTTACCCAGAGAAAGCCTGCTCTCTAACAGTACTTTCACCTTCCACAAGCAGAAAGCCACCTATAAACAAAGATGATACTCCACACAACTCCTCCTCAATGTCCATGGCTCAGCCCCAACTGTCTATCATATCTACCTTTTTAATCATACCCCCACTGTACCTTTTAAAAAAACCTTGTACCCTTTTAAATTCTTCCCTCCCTCCCCAATATCTTTTTAAACACCGTCGCCAGACCACCTTTTTAAAAGACCCCTCCCCCCCCGCTGCCGCAAGACCATGTTTTTTAAACAACCAACCCCCCGGCCGCCACTGTACCTTTTTCAAGCAGCCTGGTGGTCTAGCGTATATCCCTTCCTCGACGGCTCCGCACTGCTTCCGGGCAGCAAGCGCACGAGTCAGGAGCATGGCGGTCAGGACCAAGCTGTACATGCTCCCGCTTGGGCCTGCACTGCTTTCCCAATGGCTTCCATATGCTGATGCTGATTTTAGTGCGGCTGTAAAATGGTGGCATTGCCCATATTTCTTATTAAAGGCCACATACTAATTTCCCAAGTAGAATGTGGCCATTAGTGTGTGAACCCTTACTGCCCCCTTCTAACTAGGCAGTAAGGTCCTGATTCTATAAATTGGGCTGGATGTTAGGCAGTGGCGTACCTAGCATATGTGACACCCGGGGCCCATCATTTTTTGACCCCCCCTCCATCTGTATGAAAACATGATTTTTAGTAACAATCCACACGTCACACATTAGTACCTAGGAAAAGGCAGCATCTTACATAGTGCAATGAGCAGTACAACATCAATACACCCATTGTAAAACTAAACAAGCCAGACTACTACAGATCAATTCTGCAGTCAATCCTAACAAAAAACCATGTCTTTCGAACACACAAAACACCTTCGCTTAGTATGGAATATGTAATCACAAACTAACCCCTCCCTCTTTTACAAAACTGTAGTATGGATTTTAGCCACAGAGGTAACAGCTCTGACGCTCATAGAATTCTGAGCATCAGAGCTGCTACCACCACAGCTGGCACTAAAAAACGCTCCACAGTTTTGTAAAAGTGGGGATAAAATAGAAATACATAGACAAAGGTAAAATTGAACCAGCAAGAAGCTGGACTCTGCATACAATGCACCACAGAAACAGTGACACATGTCTCCTAAAGCAATAAATAAATAGAAAATTTTTTTCTACCTTTGTCTTCTGTGGTTTCTGCTTTCCTCATCTTCTTGTAACTCTCTTCCTTCCATCCACTGGCTGCTGTCTCTCTTCCCCTATATGGCATCTTCTCTCCTTCTATGCCCCTTCCAGAAACTGTATGCCTCCCCTTTCCATCTCTCCTTTCACCCCCATTGGTCTGGCATCTCTCTCCTCTCCCACACCTCTCCTCTGCAATCCCTTTCCCTTTTTTTCCCTCATTTTCCTTTTCAATTTATTTTCTGCATCTGTCTAGATTACGTTATTACTACCCTCTCATCAATTTCCTTTTTAACTGTCTACCTAAAGCTTGTCACCTCTTTCCCTCACCCCTCCAGTGTTTCCTTAACTCAATCCTTTTCTCCCCATCATGTGCCCTCTTTTTATTTATTCCCTCCTTCCATCGTGTACCCTCTTTCTCTAACCCTTCCATCTAGTACCTTCTCCTCTCTCTGTCCACTTCCATCCAGCATCTGCTCCCCTCTTTTTCTCCTCCCATTTCCTTCCTGCATTTGCACCCTTATCTCTCCCATCTGCACTTCCATCCAGCTTAGGCTCCCCACTACCATCCAATGTCTGCCCTTTCTCTCTCCATCCACCCCTCTTCAATCAGCATCTGCCCCCTTTCTTTCCCTCCAATATCCTTCCCCCTTATGTCTCTCCCCTTTCTGTGTACATAATTCCATCAGCACCACCCTTCCATACTACCCTGCCCCCTTTCTTTCCCTCCACTACTCTTCCATTCCAGCAGTCCTGCTCCTTTCTCTCCCTTCATGCAGCAAGGTCCCGCGATGACTGTAGCTTCCGGCTGCCAGTCTACCCTACTCCAACATACTTTCTCTGGAGCGGACTCAGTAGCCGCATGCTGAAAGGTCCCACGATGACTCGTCTGCTGGCTCTGCTCCGGAAGAAGTAAGTTACGTTGGAGGGGGTAGATCCGGCAGACGCAGGGAGTTGCAGAAAAGTCCCACAATGACTGCGTCTGCCGGGTCCTCCCCCTCCAACGTAACTTACTTCTTCCGGAGCAGACCTTCCTGCACCTCAGCACGGCTGCCGAGTCTGCTGCAGAGAAAGTAAGTCAGAGGTAACGGGACCATTTATTTTTTTTCATCAAAAGGGGACATCTATTAAGTGACTGTGTATCCTTTCTTTCATTTCTTTCTTTCTGCATTCAGGCCCAACAATTGTCACTTTCTATTCCCTCCCTCTTTCCTTCCCATGTCCTTAGTGCCCCCAGTGCCTCTGTCCCGTGTCCATAGTGCCCCCAGTGCCTCAGTCCTGTGTCCTTAGTGCCCCCAATGCCTCCTTATGTCCCCCACTGCCTTCCAGATTTTGTCCACCCCCACAGCCAGCCTGCCTGCATGCCTACCTATCTCCCTCCCTCCCTGCCGCGCTAAAACCAGCCAGCTTGCCTGCCTACATCCTTCCCTCTCTGCTGCGGGAAAAAAGCCTCTCTCCTTCCTTTCCCCCAGTCTGCGCCGCTGTAGTCTTACCTCCCCGCTGCTGCTACTAATCGCCAACAAGAAGTCTTCTTTCTGACGTCAATTCTGACATTTGAGAGGACGTTCTGGGCCAGCCATGCAGTGATTGGCTGGCCCGTAACGTCCTCTCCAATGTCAGAATTGACGTCGGAAAGAACATAAGAACATAAGAAATGCCTCCGCTGGTCCATCCTCCTGAGGTCCATCGCGCCCAGCAGTCCGCTCACGCGGTGGCCCAACAGGTCCAGGACCTGTGCAGTAAATTTCTATCTATACCCCTCTATCCCCTTTTCCAGCAGGAATTTGTCCAATCCTTTCTTAAACCCCAGTACCGTACTCTGCCCTATAACATCCTCTGGAATTGCATTCCAGGTGTCCACCACACGTTGTGTAAAGAAGAACTTCCTAGCATTTGTTTTGAATTTGCCCCCTTTCAACTTTTCCGAATGCCCTCTTGTTTTTTTATTTTCTGAAAGTTTGAAGAATCTGTCCCTCTCTACTCTCTCTATGCCCTTCATGATCTTGTAAGTCTCTATCATATCCCCTCTTAATCTTCTCTTTTCCAGGGAAAAGAGTCCCAGTTTATCCAATCTCTCAGCATATGAAAGGCTTTCCATCCCCTTAATCAGTCTTGTCGCTCTCCTCTGAACTCTCTCGAGTAATGCCATGTCCTTCTTAAGGTACGGTGACCAATACTGGACGCAGTACTCAAGATGTGGACGCACCATTGCCCGATACAGCGGCAGGATAACTTCTTTCGTTCTGGTTGTAATACCCTTCTTGATTATACCTAGCATTCTATTCGCTCTCTTAGCAGCCGCTGTGCACTGTGCTGTCGGCTTCATTGTCATGTCCACTATCACCCCCAAGTCCCTTTCTTGGGTACTCTCATTCAATAACATCCCTCCCATCGCATAATTATACCTCTGGTTTTTGCTTCCCACATGCAATACTTTACACTTCTCAACATTGAATTTCATCTGCCATCTCTCTGCCCATTCCCCTAGTTTGTCCAAGTCTCTTTGCAATTCTTCGCAGTCCTCCTTTGTCCGAGCTCCACTAAATAGTTTGGTGTCGTCTGCAAATTTTATTATCTCACACTTCGTCCCTGTTTCTAGATCATTTATGAATACGTTAAAAGCAGCGGCCCGAACACCGAGCCCTGCAGAACACCACTCGTGACCTTTCTCCAGTCTGAGTAGTGGCCCTTCACCCCTACCCTCTGTTTCCTACCTTCTAACCAATTTCCGATCCATCTATGCACGTCTCCATCCACCCCATGGTTCTTCAGTTTCCTGAGTAGACGTTCATGAGGCACCTTGTCAAAGGCTTTCTGGAAATCTAGATCATCATATACCTAGATTTCCAGAAAGCCAGGTATATGATGTCTATGGGGTCTTCTCTGTCCATCTGTTTGTTAATTCCTTTGAAGAAGTGCAGTAAGTTAGTCAGGCACGACCTTCCCCTGCAGAAACCATGTTGGCTGGTTATCAGAAGTTCGTTTCTTTCAAAATGTTCATCGATGTTTTCTTTTATCAGTGCTTCCGCCATTTTCCCCGGAACCGAGGTCAGACTCACCGGTCTGTAGTTTCCCGGGTCACCTCTTGATCCCTTTTTAAAGATGGGCGTAACATTGGCTATTTTCCAATCCTCCGGAATCACACCTGTTTTCAGAGATAGGTTGCAAATTTGCTGCAGTAGTTCCGCTATTTCCTCCTTTAGTTCCTTCAGAACCCTTGGATGGATTCCATCCGGTCCCGGCAATTTGTCAGTTTTTAGTTTTTCTATCTGCCTGCATACATCATCAAGGCTCACTTCCATGGATGTTAACTTCTGTGCTTGATTTCCCTTGAAGATTTGTTCAGGTTCCGGTATGTTGGTTGTGTCTTCGCTTGTAAATACAGACGAAAAGAACCTGTTAAGTCTTTCTGCGATCTCTTTCTCTTCCCTCACCGCTCCCTTCCGGTCTCCATCGTCCAGTGGTCCCACCTCCTCCCTAGCCAGCTGTTTCCCTTTAATATATCTAAAGAACGGCTTGAAATTTCGTGCTTCCCTGGCTAGCCTCTCTTCATACTCTTTTTTGGCTTTTCGAACCACACGGTGACATTCTTTTTGATACTTTCTGTGCTCTTTCCAGTTTCCCTCAGATTTGTCCTTTTTCCATTTTCTGAATGAGTTTTTCTTATTGCCTATCGCTTCCTTCACTATTTTAGTTATCCACGCCGGGTCTTTTGTTCGACTCTTGTTGCACCCTTTTCTGAATCTGGGGATATACAGATTTTGCGCCTCGCTCACCGTGTCCTTGAAAAAGGACCAGGCATGTTCTACCGTATGCCATTTTTTGGAAGTGTTCCTAAGTTTCTTCTTTACCATTCTTCTCATTGCTTCGTAGTTTCCCTTCCTGAAGTTAAAAGTTGTCGCTATGGTTCTCTTTCCTTTCAGTATTCCTATTTCCACCTTGAACTTGATCATATTATGATCGCT
This sequence comes from Geotrypetes seraphini, assembly GCF_902459505.1. NCBI lineage: Eukaryota > Metazoa > Chordata > Amphibia > Gymnophiona > Dermophiidae > Geotrypetes > Geotrypetes seraphini. Next base: position 152,058,789 of record NC_047088.1, on the reverse strand, counting down.
GTTTCCCAACGGTCCCACTACTTCCACTTCCTTTGCAGGTCCCTTTAGCCCATTTAGGATTAGATCCAGAGTGGCATTTCCTCTCGTCGGTTCTCTAACAAGCTGTTCCAAGAAGCAATCTTGTACAGTCTCCAGAAAGTCTGTCTCCCTAGCGCATCTTGAGCTTCCAAGACTCCAGTCTATCCCAGGGTAGTTGAAGTCTCCCATAATAACTGTGTTACCGCTTTTGCATTCTCGCTTCATCTCGGCTTCCATTTCTTCATCGATTTCTCCGGTTTGTCCGGGTGGACGATAGTATAGACCTATCTTTATTTCAGGCCCTTTCCTTCCTGGTATTTTAACCCATAGCGATTCTAGCTTGTTGGCCGTCTCTGCTGTGTCCATTCTTGTCGATTGTATGCTTTCTTTTATGTATATTGCTATTCCACCGCCTTTCTGTCCTAATCTGTCTTGGCGATAGAGTTTGTACCCCGGCAGTGCTGTATCCCATCTGCTTTCCTCATTCCACCATGTCTCGGCGATTAGCAGCAGCAGCGTGGAGGTAAGACTGCAGTGGCGCGGGGGAAAAGAAGGAGGTGCAGGTCCAGTTGCACAGTAGGGCAGAAGGACCCGGACCTGGCAGGCTGTGCACCCAGGGTGGACCGCCCCCCTTGGTACGCCACTGATGTTAGGTGCCTAGATTGGCATACCTAGCTGTTCTAGGCGGCTAACTTACCCCCCCCCCCTTTTACAATACCGTAGCAAGATTTTTAGTAACAGCTCCGAAGCTCATAGAATTTCTATTTAGGCCTGTGCTAAAAACCATGCTACGGTTTTGTTAAAGGGGGAGGGGCAGTAATTTTTTTTTTAATTGGCTTGATCAGCACTGATAATTGAAAGCACCTTGAAAAACCAATTAGAAAATGATTTAAAACAGGGGTGTCCAACCTGTGGCCCGAGGGCTGCATGAGGCCCCGTGAAGTATTTTGTGTGGCCCCGGTCAAGGGCGATGCAGATACCAAAATATACATAATAATATGCAAAATTATAGTATAGTTAATATACAAAGTAAAGTTAATTAGGATTTACATGAGTCCTTAATTATTCATCAAGAGGGGTCCAAATTTTTGTGAATCTGGTTTTGTCATTTTGTTTGAATGTTATTATTTCTCATACTTTCTGATGACACAAAGGTGATTCCACCATTCGTAAAAATTAAGCCTAGAATTGTCTTTCCAATTGGAAACAATATGGTGGATAGCTAAGGCAATCATGAAATCAAATATTTTTTATATAACAGTGGTATTAATATATCTGGATTAGAGGAACGCAATATGATTGATTTATATGACATGGGCAACTGATTAATATTTTGGACAAAATGTCTGACCAGTAAACTTGTAAGTTAGGGCATTCATATAAGAGGTGTATTAGAGTCCCAGGTTGCTGTTGGCATGACCAACAGAGCTCTGAAGTCGCATGTAACACTTTAGCCATTTTAGCAGGGGTCCAGTAAGCTTTATGCATAATGGAAAATGTAGACTGGCATATGGATGCTGACATAGTAGGTCTAGCTGACAATGCCCAGAAGGATTTCCAATCTGTTATTTTTAGATTTTCATTTAGATCTGTTGCCCACATATTATCAAAGGTAATATCTTTTTCTCCTTCACACTCTCTTAAGATTGTATATAGTTTTGATGCTCTTTTGTTTCCTGATAATAAAGGGCCTATAGTCTTTGAGAAATTAGTTAGAGAAATTTCTGGCACTTCCTCTACTCACTGGCTGCTGCTACTGCAACGGGTAAGGGAGGGAGGGGGGTTGGCAGGACCGGCTCTGCTGCTTCGGTGGCCAGAAGGAGAGGGGTTGTTAGGACCAGCTGCTGCTGCTCCTTCAGGGGAGGGAGAAAGATTTTGTGGCTGCTGCTGATGCTTTGGGATCTGAAAGGAGGGAGGGGGTTGTTGGATCTGGAACGCACAACTTTGGAGATTGTCTGAGGACGGAGCATTGGAGACAATTTTTTTTGCTGGTTGGTTGAGTTTGCTGGTTAGTTGAATACCAGTTAACTGGGATTCTACTGTATAAGGCCAGCATTTATACATCCAAATGATACTTGTAGTTTCTAAACTTTAATCTTATATGTTCATAAATCACACCAGTCTATTGACCTTAGCCATAACTCAGGGTCCTCAATCCAATCCTTGAGGTCCACAACCCAGCTTGACTTTCAGGATTTCCATAATGAATATGTATAAGATCTATTTGTATTCACTGCTTCTGTTCCATTGAAAATAGATCTCATATACATTCATGTTAGAAATCCTGAAACCCAGGCTGGGTTGTGGACCTCAGATTATGGCAGGGGTCCTCAAATCCAGTGATGATGAAAAGAACTGAGCTCTTAAAGATTGAAAATAGCCACTCCCTTCTCCCAAGCTCCATAATTAACCTCCTCTCCTAGCCTTCCCTTCAAGGGATTAATACTTAAATGGTAAGGCAAATGTGGGGGGTGTTTTGTAGCATGATAATATCTGCTCCCATGTTGTTTTAAAACATAGTTGAAAATCTTTCTTATTTTTTTTAGGATGATTAATCCCAATCAAAGACATTAATTTGAGTCATACATCATTCAAAGACAATATAATTAATGGTTAGATTCCTACCTGGAGCAAAATTATTCCTGGCCATTTCCCAACATATACAACTAACATTTATTTAGAGCACAACATGTGAAGGGGACTTTTATGTCAAAGTGCCTAATAAAATGTGATTAGTGTTTTTATTTAATGTTTACTTTACAATAGCAATCAAGTGTAGAGACCATGGGATCCTGTTTTAAGGGTACTTATTGGCTCTCCTAAGGAAAAACGATATTATTTTAACTTTACCATGCCATCACTAGTTGCTAAAGAGGAACTTCCACAGTTTACAGTATTATAATGAGGGGAGGGAAGGTCCTGGGAGTATAAAACCCTGTGCCTAATTCAAATCCTTGTCCTTTGCTCTTTGTCTTCCTGGCCAAATAACCTGCATGTGAGGGGAGAGCCATGCAGCCCAAAGACCCTAGCCAACTAAGCCCAAGTACATGCTACAAGGGAACCTAAGAAGCCCTTAATGATAGCAGCCATTTAAGTTCTATGCTGGGACTGGAACAGTAGGAAAGAGGAACCTGCTGCGCCCACTCTAGAACCAAAGAAAGGAATAAAGGAGAAGTTTGGCTCAATTGTGTATTTCTAGCAGGGTAACCAGGACCTTTTATCATCCATACCTGGTCCTAGAACAGCATCCAGAGGCTGAGGAAGAAACTACAAATCATATATTTACAGCACCAAGACTTCTGAGGATCATCACATATCCAATCATGACCAAGCAACCTAAAGCTCTTTAGAAGACTCAGAATACTTGGGCTTCCCAGCACCTCTAACAACCATAAGTGAATCTTTGATACATACTTATACTAGTTGCTACACTGTTCATGAGGATATCACATTTTTCACAAGGAGGGAAGGTTACAATTGAGATAAGGGACTTTAGGCTCATTTTCAAAAAAAGAAAAATGTCTAAAAAGTGATATAAAGGGGCAGATGGACGTTTTTTTCACCAAACCCTTCCAATTCGTTATTTTCAAAACCTGTTTTCTGGACAGATTTCTATGTTGTTCATCTGTAGTTTGTCTAAATCTCAAGGGGGCGTGTTAGAAGAGTGGTGTGGGTAGCACTCGAGTGGGCTTATGACTTGAATGTTTTTCTGCCATAAACATTTAGGAGTATGGCCAGGGCACAATTTGGACATTTGGGGCTAGAACTGTTTTAACAATGAATAAGTTCCAAAAAAGTACCGCGATGACCACTAGAGGGATGTTAGCATGACTCCCCACCCCGCACCCCCACATTTCCCCAGTGGTCACTGACTCCCCTTCCACACCCCCCCCCCCCAAAAAAAAAAAAAATTAAAAAAAAAAGATGTAACAGGCAAATGGCTATTATATGTATTATACATCATCCTCCAAAAGTAAACCAAATAAGGAATTAAACTTTCAACAAAGGTTTCTCTTTGATAAAATCTTCCACCTGGGCTGGATCAAAAAACACATATTTATCATTTCCATATGATATCAGGCATTTACATGGAAATTTTAAGAAGAAAGTAGCTCCGACTGCCAAAACCTTAGGCTTTAGCTGAAGGAACTGTTTCCTCTTAAACTAGGTTTGTCTAGAGACATCTGGAAAAATTATCACCCGTTGACCACAAAACATCTCTTGCTTTTTCAGGAAATATAATTTCAAAATATCTTGTTTCTCAAGTTCTGTCTTGAAGGTCACGAGAAGAGTTGCTCGTTTCTCAATTATATCTTTAGATGACTCCAAAAACTGTGATACATTCAAACTCTCAGGTGATACTATTCTATCCATTCCACCTTCCTCTACCTTTTCTTTGGAATCTCTTGAAATGTAATATAAATTTGCTTTGATGTTTTATTTGTACTGGCGATCAGCTTTAATGTGGACTAGGATACGGTTGAATTAGTTTCCTTATTATTATGTTAATTCCCATTTGGGAATTTACATTTTGTATTTTGTATTTTTTTGTGTTCATTCATGTATGTTTGTTACAAAGATATTGTAATGAATAATCCAATAAATAAAGAATTCAAAAAAAAAGATGTAAATGAAACAGTACATACCTGCCTGTATGATAGCTTCAGAAATTATGGCAAGCAGGCTCCTGGAGTAGCCTGGTGGTCAGTACAGTGGAATGTAGAAAAGGGGACCCAGGCCCATACCCCACTCTAACTAGTATACTAGTGGAGGGTGTGAGTCCACCAAAACAGCTCAAAACCAACTTTACCTACATATAAGGACAATTGGTGTGGGGTACAGCTGGGTCCAGTAGGTTTTGGGTGAGTTTTGAAGGGTTTACCATATACAATAAGGGGGTTATGGTGAGATGCGTGCCTGGCCTTTTTATGTGAAGTTCAATGCAGTGCCATCTAAGGTGTCCCATTGCTCTGCTGGGATGTCTGTGTGGTCAGTCTACTAAATATGCTGGCCCCTCCTACACCCCAATGGCTTGTTTTGTGTTTTTCTTTTGTTTGTTGTTTGTTGGTTGGTTTGTTTTTTAATGGCTCAAAAAGATAGATGAACTGAGAATAAGCACTCTAAAAATTAACCATTTTCAAAACAAAAAGATAGACATTTTGCTTTTTCGAAAATGGTCATGTTCACTACTGGATCTTTGTGTATCTTCTGCAAAACATCCAAACTTGGATTTGGATGGCTTATCAAAAATGCTCCTCCACATCAGTTTACTTTCTCTGCTGCTGTCCACTTTCAGCAAATTTCAGAATACCAATCCAGGAGTAGTTTTTTGACTGAGTGGTGTCACAATCCTAGCCCTAAAGCTAGACTCGTGCCTAGCCTTGATAGGGCTAAAGCTAGCCCTAGGCTACAAAAGGCTCTTCAAATAGATAGAGTGAGTGGCAGTAGAAAAGAAAGTACTGACTGGCCCTTTAATGTAGAAACAAATAACCTTCAGGGAGTAGAGGGTACTCTGAGGAATAGCCTAGAACAGCCTCTAGGGCAGCCTGCTCTCTCTGCTAGTCCCCAGCTGAAGGAAATAATCAAGAAACCAGTTAGAGCTAAGCCTGCAGTGCAGAGAGCTCCTCCTTCTCTAAGGACGGGGCGTGCTCGTTTGTGCCATTTAGAGGAGGTTCTCAGGAGGAAAAAGTTAGTTTCTCCTGGACCTGCTTCAGGAGAGTACTCACCTGATATTGCTCTCGAGATACAGGACATCGAGATGAGGGGAGCTGACGCTGACTCTGTGACCAGCCAGCAAACAGTTCCAGAATCCATGGACTGGACCCATACTGAGGGACTGCCTGAAGATTCTTCCATGGATCTAAGTTAAGTGGCAGGTTTGCTTAAGGTACAAGGTAGCAGTAATAATTGCTCTGTGTGTTGCTTAAAGAAAGTTACCCTGTGAGTGGAATGAGAGTGATACTGCTATGCTGATTTAAAGCAGAAAGGAAAAAAAAACGTTTTGTTCTGTTCTAAACTTTAATTACCAGAAGATCAGAAGTTTGTGTAGCTTTCTTTCTGGCTGTTATAATTGACTGAGGGAAGTGAGTAAGTTGGGGAGAATCCACTTTCCATATAAGGAGGGTTAGTGGGGCCATTCGTGGCAGTCTGTTTTACAGAAAAGTTTAATAGTGGATTCACTTACTCCCCTCCCCCACATCAGTTCATGGAAGCTGATTGGGAAGAAGCCAGCTGAACTTCAGGGCTTGGTTCCAGCACTACTAAGAGTACTAGCTATAAGGCTGAAAGACTATTGGAGTTTAAAAGCAGCAGCATTTCTTTTGAGGTTTATTTGGACTTCCTGAGGACAAGGTTTTTTGGACTATGTTACGCCTTTACTTACCTGCATTAAGGTGGTAGCTGAGCCTTGCTGTGTGGACTCAGCTATATTTTTGTTTGTGGAATATCCTTATCATTGTGGAGTCAGGACTGGGGGTGAAAATAGACTCCAGCATTCCAGTACATAATAAAGATACTTGATCATTCAACACGAACTGTTTTTGTACTAATTTTGTTTTCTGCATTATGAAGAGTGTTCCAGCAGGTCTTCCTACCTTAAGGAAGCACGTCGAGGTTGCATTTAAGTGAGCAGAGTCCGGCAATACTGAAGTCACAGGTACCGGCTCCGCTACAGTGGATAGTGCAACAAGTATGGACAAACTCTCCCATACACTCTCTGTGCATACTATGGGATCTGTCCTTACACAACAATAATCCAGAAATTATGATAAAATTGTCAATAGGTTCAGTTAATAAACTCTCATCAAATAATGAAAAGGCATTGCAGGTTATACAAAATGCAGCAGCATGATTGATAATGGAATTATCTAAATTTGATCATATTTCACCATATCTCCAAAAATTGCATTGACTTCCAGTCACCTTCAGAATACAGTATAAAGCACTGATGATTTGTCATCAATTATTTTATGGAAACATCCCAGAATTGTTTAAGAATAATATATTCAGCTCTATACCAAAAAGATCTTTGCGTTCTGAGAATTTAGCATTACTGAGGATGTCTGTGAAGCGAAGACTTGTTGAGACTGGTAAAATGACTTTCTCTTATGCAGGAGTTAAGTTATGGAAATCCGTGGCGGGTCAGATACGAAATTACTGTGAAAAGGACAGGTTTAGAAAACTTCTTAAGACCCAGTTATTTGTAGATGCCTTTTATTTTTTGCTATTTCTGGTAAAGTCGATGAATTATCCACGATTTTTATATCTAAACTATGGTATCTTTCTGAGGATTGTTTGCATGTTTATTTTATCATATGTCTATTTCAGCATGTATTTGTTTTATCATGTGTCTATTTTAAATACTATGGGGCTTATAATCAAAAAAACAAAAACATCTACAAAGTAGCCTAAATGGGTACTTGGACGATCAAAAAGCCTGATCGTCCAAGTACCCATAACCTCCAAAAACGCCACTGCATCTTTCCCCTCCGTCCCTTCCAAAAGTCCCAGCACCCTCACATTGTTCCTCTTCTACCTATTCTTGTAATCCTCCATCCTTTTTTCCATATCCAATAACGTTCTGTGATCTTTTTTACACTGTACCTGCTCAGCTTCCATTTTCTCCATTCTTGATTCAAACTGTTCCATTCTGTTATTTATTGTGTCAATCTTCTGAGATAGATTCACAATCTCCTCTTTCACCACTGCCGTGATCAGTGTTTTCCTTCATCACTGCTTTAATGCTTTGTAGCTCTTCAATTAACTCTATCATATCAAAAGCATCAGCCGGCAGTGGAGTCTGAGATGGCATGGGCAGATCTTCCTTTAATCCTTAAATTGCCTATATACAAATGCTAGGAGCCTAAGGACCAAAATGGGGGAGCTAGAAGTGATAGCCGGAAATAAAGACCTAGACATAATAGGAATCACAGAGACATGGTAGTCAGAGGTCAACAAATGGGATGTGGCCCTACCAGGGTACAAACTCTACAGGAAGGACAGGGCACATAAGAAGGGGGGAGGAATAGCACTGTATATAAAGGACTCCATTCCTTCATCCAGAACAGAAACAACAATAAGGGCGGACAGTCTGGAGTCATTATGGGTTAAGCTGACAGGAGGGGAAGGAGCTGACATCAAATTGGGACTGTACTATCGCCCACCAGGACAGCCAGAAGCAAACGACCTGGACCTGGAGGCCGAACTGAGGCAGGTGTGCAAAAGTGGAAGGGTGGTGGTTATGGGGGATTTCAACTATCCGGGAATAGACTGGACATTGGACACTCAAATTGCACGAGAGAAACTAAATTCCTAGAGGCGGTAAGGGACTGTTTCATGGAGCAGCTGGTCATGGAACCAACGCGAGGGGATGCCACTCTAGACCTAATCCTTAACGGGCTAGAGGGGCCCGCAAAGGAAGTGGTGGTACTGGCACCATTAGGGAACAGCGATCACAACATGATCCAGTACAAATTAAACATGGGAACATCAAAGGTGAAAAGAACCACAACGACAGCACTCAACTTCAGAAAAGGAAACTACAAGGACATGAGGAAAATGGTAGGAAAAAAGCTCAGCAATAGCTCAGGGAAAGTAAAGACCATAAAGGAAGCCTGGACACTCTTCTGCCACGATAATGATCATCCCTCTACCTGAACTGCCACAAACCACGGCAGGAGAGATTGGGCATCTCTCCTGCAGCGGATCACAGCAGTTCAGAGGTAGGCCGATCACCATCGTAGCAGGAGAGATGAGCCATCTCTCCTGCTGCGATCATTGCTGGGGGTGGTGGATTCAGGGGGGGGGGGGGGTGGATTCTGTAACCGATGTTGTTTTTGACGGACACCAGTTACAGAATCCAGATTTTAGGCGAAGGACTGGCCCCTCCTTTGCCTAAAAGCTCTTGTTTTGGGCATTTGGGACTTAGGTTTTTTTTTGGTTGATTACATGTTGTAAGTTTAGACATGGTGGTGGTCTGGGCGTTTAAATAGCTGCACGTAGATGTAGGCCATTCTCAAAACAAACCTCATTTTGGACGTTTGTTTTAAGAATGGACATTTTCCCTGCTTCTACTTTCAATGTTTAGGGCCTAGGCCAAAAGGGGATTTAGACTTTTTTTTTTTTTTTTATTATGCCCCTCAATATATGTAAATTATGTAAACTGCTTAGTTTTAAACAGTATACTTTATAAATTTTTTAAATAAATATTATATAAATGTTTATATTTGTGACTAATAGCTTCAGATTTAATCATTGGTCCATTACTGTATCTTACAATATCCTATTCAGCAAATATATCAAATCCAAAATTTATCTGACTAATGTAGTTGCTCCAGACATTTACTTTGATAGGATATCATATTCTGAGCTCTGAGCTCTCCCTCAGGGATAGTCCCTCTTTATGCTTAACACACAATAGGAATGTCAATTATTCTTAATGTTGTAATGAAACAAAAATGGTGTAAGTGTATATTTATTCATAGTCAAGTGGTTCCATCCCACCAGTCATCAGCCTGCATCCAAAATGGTGAATCGCTATCCATGATTGTGTAATGTATATTATATTATATTTCATGATTGATTTTGGAGAGCACAAGTTTCTTCATAATTTATTGCATAGATAAGCTTAATTGTGCAAATAAAAAGAAGGTTTTCTGGCCTACGATAAGATCAAATGTGATAGAGGTTCCATTGATGGAACACTTCTCCATAAAACTGTGAGGTTTTTCCTCCTTTTTAAAAATTAAGGGGCTCTTTTACTAAGATACATTGGATGTTAATATGCACCTAATGCAGCTTAAAATTGCATACTATAGGACATGATTATGTGTCCTGTCAATGTCATAGCTTAGTTCTGTAACTTAACAGTTTGCTTAATGTACAGTACCTGGAAGACTGAGCTTTGCTTGGAAAAGTAGAGTGAGTGAGCTGCAGGGGGTGGCAGGAGCAGTAGCTAGAGAAACAGTGCCTTAGCAACCTTCAGTCCTGCTATTCCCTGAAGACCAATGTTTGGCTAAGCTTTCTTCCAAATGTTTGACCAATGGGGCTGCAGGGGGAGGCAGCAGCAGTAGTTACAGAGACACTACCTGTACAACCTTCAGTCCTGCTTTTCCCTACAGCCTACTGGCTGGCTAAGCTTCCATAGGAATGTATGACCAATGGGTTGCAGGGGAAGGTGGGAGCAATACCTGCAGAGACACTACTTTATCAGTCCTGTTTTTCTGTGCAGCATATTGGCTGGCTAAGCTTTCTTAGGAATGTCTGACCAATGGGCAGCAGGGAAGGCAGGAGCTACAGAGACACTGCCTTTAAGCTTCTTTAGGAATGTCTGACCAATGGGCTGCAGAGGGAGGCAGCAGCAGAAGCTATAGAGGCACTGCCTTAGCAACCTTCAGTCCTGCTTTTCCCTTCAGCCTATTGGCTAGCTAAGCTTGTATAGTAATATCTGACCAATGGACTGCAAGGGATGGCATGAGCAGTAGCTCTAGAGACGTAATCTTATCAACTCCCAGTCCTATTTTTCTGTGCAGCCTATTGGCTGGCTAAGCTTTCTTAGGAATGTCTGACCAATGGGCAGCAGGGAAGGCAGGAGCTACAGAGACACTGCCTTTAAGCTTCTTTAGGAATGTCTGACCAATGGGCTGCAGAGGGAGGCAGCAGCAGAAGCTATAGAGGCACTGCCTTAGCAACCTTCAGTCCTGCTTTTCCCTTCAGCCTATTGGCTAGCTAAGCTTGTATAGTAATATCTGACCAATGGACTGCAAGGGATGGCATGAGCAGTAGCTCTAGAGACGTAATCTTATCAACTCCCAGTCCTATTTTTCTGTGCAGCCTATTGGCTGGCTAAGCTTCCTTAGGAATGTCTGACCAATGGGCTGCAGGAGCAGTAGCTATAGAGACATTGCCTTAGCAACCTTTAGTCCTGCTTTTCCTACAGTCTATTGGCTGGCTAAGCTTGTTTAGGAATGTCTGACTAATGGGCTGCAGGGGCAGGTGAGAGCAGTAGTTATAAATACAATACCTCTACACAAATGGGAAAAGAGGGCAGTGACTGGAACGCAGTATATACCAAAGTCCAGAGTATGGGAAACAGGGCTGTGACAGAAGAGGCTAAGTTGGATTTAGTGGTGATCACAGAAATGTGGTTCATGGAAAACCATGACTGGGATATAGTTATACTGGGCTATTATCTGTTCAGGAAAGACAGAGTAGGAAGAAAAGGAAGGGACGTGGTGTTATATGTTAAAGAGCACATTAAAGCCACACATTTGCAAGATCTGCAGGGTAAGAAAGAGACACTGTGGGTCAACCTGGAAAGAGGGAATGGAAAATGTATTTATGTTGGTGTAATATTTAGGCCTCCTTCGCAGACAGAAGTGGACAGAGATTTAATAGTGTTTTTTTTAGTCTTCATGTTTTGAGGAAAGTTAGACCATTCCTCTACCAACAGCATCTTGGTCCAGTCAATCATTCTGGCACGTATGGACTATTGCAATTCACTGTACATGGGCTTATCTAAGACTAGCCTTCAGAGACTCCAGCTAATACAGAATACTGCTGCCAGACTCATTTTTGGTAAGCACAAGTTTTCCCCTCTCCTTAGAGAATTACATTGGCTTCTAGTCCATTTTAGAATTCAATTTAAATGCAATTGTATTGCATTCAAGATCTTATTTGGCCTCTGTATCACTCTTATCCTTTTGGACTGGAATGTGTACATATTTCATCTGGCTAGGAGCTCTCAGAGATTAAAACTTTCCTTCCCTTAAGGGCAAAATGAAATCTATCAGAAAACCTAGCCATTCTTTTTCCTACAAACTAACCGAGCTTTGGAATAACTTGCCACTCTCACTAAGAGGCTTAGGCACCTTCTTATCTTTCAGGAATGCTCACTTTTCATGAAATGTATGTTAGATATGGTGAATGCTGGCAAGTCTGTACTGACATTTATTAAAGAATTTAACATGAAGGATGTTCTTTGGTTCACTGCTAGAAGATGGGAGGAGGAAGCATCTACACTTATGCCTGGCATAAGTTGTGGCCTGTCTTGATGTCTGATAATGCACCTGCTCAAAATGTTGAAAACAATTTCACACATTTTCATTTATCAAAGGAAAAAGAAGTTGTACAGTTCATTGATCTGCTATTCATCGAACACAGACTGCAAAACCTTCAAAAATGAAACAAAAACCCTACTCTTCAAAAAACACATAAAACCTATATAACAAAACCAGATCCTCCCAAGCATCACCTACGTTACAATCCACTTCATAGCAAATCAAAAATGTTCAAACCACTCCTTTTGTATCTCCTAATATCTTGACAATTCTCATGGAATCCACTTTATGTGTTCTGTATCATCTTGACAATCGTATGTAATCCACCTTGAACCGCAAGGTAATAGCAGAATAGAAATCACTAATGTAATGTACATGAGTTGCTTAAGTATGCAAGAAATGTTACAGGGCCTGGTGCAAGTAATCTTAATGAAGAAAATCTGGCCAAATGGATGAATGCTGATGAAGAAACACCTGTTGTACATCATCTTACAGCCTCAGAAATTAGAGACAACTGTTTTGAATGCTGATAAAAATATAGGAAGTGATGAAGATGAAACAGGTGTAGCTGAAAGACTTTCCTATGACAAGTTAATTGAGTTGATGAGTGAATTAATCAAAGGGCTAGAGCGATGTAACACCTTTACAGAACAAGAATTAATGGATTTGCATTTGTTGCATGAAAAAATTACACAGGGAAAGATCAAAACACATGAAGCAACTGTGCTTGGATGCGATGTTAAAAAGACTGCCAGGAATGTGCATCCTCTGGCCTCAACTTCAAGTACCCTGGATGTCACATTGGCAGCATCAGAAATCAGATAGTAATCATAACAGTTCTCAAGTTCCAGACCTTTGTGATTAGCTTTACAGTTCCAGGAAAATTCTAAAATTTGCCAATTTGATGGAATTTCTATTTTGGGGTAATTTTGCACAGTAGAGCTTGAGAGACATATGAGATGTGTATAAACATTGAGTTAACAGTCACCACTGTTGGTTTAGTAAAACAGTTAATCTGGCAAGGCTTTGGAACAGGGAGTGCTGGAAAATCAGTGTACCTGTATTATGTAAAAAAATATTTAAGATCCACTACTTTAGGATTGTCTAATTGTAAATTGATATCACCCAATAGTAACTGAAAAGATGAATCAAGAGTTATGTTTAGAAATTTTTTTTATTTTTATTTTTTTATTTTATTCATTTTTTAATCCCATTCTCCCCAACGAGCTCAGAACAGGTTTCAGGTTAACATGCATAATGTACAATCAAGATGGATTTCAATTTGACACAGGCACAATTCTAAACTTCACGATTTTTAGTTCAGCATTTAACTCTGGTTTTAGTCAGGAATTTCATTTATATATTATGATCATTGGACAACCCCTGACACAGGCTTACTACACCGAAACACAGCCCCTATCGGACCCAAAAATAAAGTTCCTCATGATTGTTCCCATTTTTGTCAGCTCGTGATGCTCTCTTGTGTTTGGTTTGATTGGTATACTTTGACCCTCTTCCACATTACTTTGTACCCACCCATACACCACAATAGCCCTTATGCCTGCAGGTATCATATTTACGAGTAATTACAGTAGGTTTTGGGTTGATTTGGAGGGCTCACACATTTCATCACGAGTGTACTAGGTAGACTGATACAGTGGCGTACCAAGGGGGGCGGGGGGGGGGGGGTGGTCTGCCCTGGGTGCACGCTCAAGCCACTGCTGTAGGAGAGGGAGAGATACCTGCAAGCAGCACACGAGGAGCCGACGGTCAAGCCACTGCTGTAGGAGAGGGAGAGATACCTGCAAGCAGCACACGAGGCAGAAAGGAGCAGGAGAGGGCTAAGGCAGCGCGAGGGCGAGCGGCAAACATCCAACGCGGCTTCGGGGTAGCGGCGTGTAGCCCCGCCCACCCCCACCGCATCAGCAGTTGGCGCCGGGCCCCTCCATAAAAGGAGGAGAGCCGACGGTCAAGCCACTGCTGTAGGAGAGGGAGAGATACCTGCAAGCAGCACACGAGGCAGAAAGGAGCAGGAGAGGGCTAAGGCAGCGCGAGGGCGAGCGGCAAACATCCAACGCGGCTTCGGGGTAGCGGTGTGTAGCCCCGCCCAACCCCACCGCATCAGCAGTTGGCGCCGGGCCCCTCCATAAAAGGAGGAGAGCCGATGGTCAAGCCACTGCTGTAGGAGAGGGAGAGATACCTGCAAGCAGCACACGAGGCAGAAAGGAGCAGGAGACGGCTAAGGCAGCGTGAGGGCGAGCGGCAAACATCCAACGCGGCTTCGGGGTAGCGGCGTGTAGCCCCGCCCACCCCCACCGCATCAGCAGTTGGCGCCGGGCCCCTCCATAAAAGGAGGAGAGCCGACGGTCAAGCCACTGTTGTAGGAGAGGGAGAGATACCTGCAAGCAGCACACGAGGCAGAAAGGAGCAGGAGAGGGCTAAGGCAGTGCGAGGGCGAGCGGCAAACATCCAACGCGGCTTCGGGGTAGCGGCATGTAGCCCCGCCCACCCCCACCGCATCAGCAGTTGGCGCCGGGCCCCTCCATAAAAGGAGGCGGGCCAACGGCGCACGGCCGTTCGGCGCGCGGCGAAGGCGAGCGGCAAAGGCGCCCGCCTTAGCGAGAGCGCCTTTGCGAAGGGCCTTGAGAAGAGCCTAAATCTAAACTCTTCGATCAATCACACTCTTCCTCCTCTCTTCTCACACCCATACACCTTCTTACACTCTCAGCCAGATAGTCAATCCTTTCTTCTCACACTCATACACTTTCTTACACTCTCAGCCAGATAGTTAATCCTCCCTTGATCCTCTCAGACCCTATATATATAAAAAAAAAATAAAAAAAAAAAAATTCTGATATCTTCAATATCTCTATCTTCTTCTTTCTCCTTACATACTCTCTAACGTCTCACTCTTTCTCTTTACAGAACTAAATTGCTCTAACTTGGAAATGGCAGGGAGGACACGGAGTACCAAAGCTACAATCAAGATTGACACTCCAGCATTCGGAGGGACACAGAGGATGCTCGAGGTCTGTACACAGAAGGCAGAGGGCAACATGGTTCAGAGGGCAGAGGTCTCAGTGCAGACCGAGACCTCCCCCCCTCTCAAAGTGCACTACAGTCTCTACGCAGACAGAGGAGCTGGGAAACTTAGGCGAAGATACCTTGCAGGAACTACTGAGCCTCAGGGAGGAGGTAAAGCGCCTGAGGAGCATAAGGGATGACGAGGCCTTCATCGATGACGCTATCCTGGAACTGTCACACATCACAGAGAGAACCCACGACAGGTCCATTCTTGACATATCCAAACCTACAGCACTAAACACAACGTTTGGAGTACAGGAGATGAGTGGAGATGCTGGCCCCTGGAAATTAGTAACCTCCTCTACGAGCAAGCGAAACAAACCTACCTCATTCTCACTCTCTTCTTCTTCTTTTTCTCTTCAACAGGATAGCCATTCTTCAATACCACAGCTAACCCTAAGAAATAGATTTCAGATCTTACAGGATGGAACTACAGAGGAAATAGCTGAAGAGACTCATGAAGATACCCAGCTCACAACATCAAATCCAGAGCACGCAGACCAGCCCCCTCGGAAGGAACGAAGAGTGGTAGTCATTGGTGACTCCATGCTAAGGGGCACCGAGGGACCGATTTGCAGGCCTAATTTGCAGTCAAGAGAGGTTTGCTGTCTCCCTGGAGCCAGGATCCAGGATATTACCACTAACCTAGACAAAATTCTAAGACCTAATGATCATTTTCCCATGTTTCTCATCCATGTAGGCACAAACGACACTGCTAGGAATGCCGCAGAGAACATCCCCAGAGATTTTGGAACGCTGGGAAAGAAGTTGAAGCAGATAGGAGCCCAGGTGGTCTTTTCGTCAATTCTTCCAGTAAGAAACAAAGGCAGAGCTAGAGAAGAGCATATTCAAAGGACCAACGAATGGCTCCGAGGATGGTGCATAGAAATGAACTTTGGATTCCTAAACCACGGCGAGACGCTCCAGGGACTACAAGGACCAGACGGACTCCACCTAACCAGAAGAGGGAGAAATGTATTTGGACATCGACTGGCCCGCCTACTCCACAGGGCTTTAAACTAGGTAAGTCGGGGGAGGGTACATACTTATATCCCAGAGCAGTAAGAAACCACCCTAAGGAGGCAAGTCGCACTCACACTACCAAGTCTAAGGTAAGTACCAATGATACCCATGATAAGTCAGGGAGAAATATCACTGAATTTTTAGGAGCCACACTAACTAATAAAGTAAACTCTTCACAGATATGGGTAATAAGATTCTAGAATTAGAGACTGAGATAACAAACGCCGATCTTGATGTGATAGCGATATCCGAAACCTGGTTCACGGAATCGCATGGGTGGGATATGGTTATACCAGGGTACAACCTACTTCGTTGCGACCGAGTGGGTAAATTGGGAGGAGGAGTAGCGCTATACACTAAGGAAAGCATCAAAACCACCAGAATCACAGATGTTAGATACACCGGGGAATCCATCTGGGTGAATCTGGCCAGAGGGAATGAAAAATGCCTATACCTTGGTGTGATATATAGACCTCCCAGGCAACAGGAAGATAAAGACACGGAATTAATCGAGGACATAGAGAATATCACACTGCGCGGGGACTCAGTAATGCTAGGAGACTTCAACATGCCAGATGCAGATTGGAACACACTCTCCGCGACTACGGGTAGCAGCAAAAGAATATTAAACTCCATAAAAGGTGCATGCCTCAAGCAATTGGTATTGGAGCCCACCAGGGACCAGGCGTTACTAGACCTAGTCCTCACCAATGGAGATAGTGTCATGGAAGTCTCAGTAGGAGACACACTGGCTTCCAGCGACCATAATATGGTATGGCTCAACCTCAGGAAAGGATTCCCAAAAACAAACACAGCAACAAGAATTCTCAAATTTAGAGGCGCAGACTTCAATTGCATGGCAGATTTCATCCAACAGGAACTACATAAACAAGCACAAACTGACAATGTGGAGGATATGTGGTCGTCTCTGAAGTCCATACTACATGAAGCAACAGACCGATACATAAAGACAGTAAGTAAACGCAGGAGAAACAAAAGACCCCAATGGTTCAGTAAAGAAATTTCAGACCTAGTTAAACAGAAAAAAGACGCATTTATCGCCTTCAAACATTTAGGCAGAGAGGGGACAAAAGAGGACTATCTAGACAGATCCAAAGCTGTCAAAACAGCAGTCAGAGAGGCCAAACTCCGAATGGAGGAAGAGCTAGCACGGAAAATCAAGAAAGGGGATAAATCCTTCTTCAGCTATATCAGGAGCAGGAAAAGAAACAAAGATGGGATAGTACGCTTGAAGCAATCGGACGGTAACTTTGCTGAATCAGACTCTGAGAAGGCAGAATTACTGAACCAATACTTCTGCTCAGTGTTCACCCGCGAAGCGCCGGGAGCTGGTCCACAGCTTCAGACGGGAGATAACCGGAAAGACCCGTTTCATGATTTCGAATTCACGCCCAGCAGTGTCTACAACGAACTATCAAGACTCAAAGTAAACAAAGCCATGGGACCGGATAACCTACACCCCAGAATGCTTAGGGAGTTAAGGGAAGTCCTGGCAGAACCATTATCTGTTCTTTTCAATCTTTCCCTAAGCACAGGAAAGGTCCCCTTGGACTGGAAAACCGCCAACGTAATCCCACTCCACAAAAAGGGCTGCAGGACAGAGACAGCAAACTACAGACCAGTGAGTCTCACGTCTATAGTGTGTAAACTCATGGAAACACTGATCAAACAGCATATTGACACAATCCTGGACGAAGAAAATCTCCGTGATCCACACCAACACGGGTTCACCAGGGGTAGATCCTGCCAATCTAATCTGATTAGCTTTTTTGACTGGGTTACCAGACAACTGGACGCCGGAGAGTCACTGGACGTGGTATATTTGGACTTCAGTAAAGCATTTGATAGCATCCCTCATCGAAGATTACTGAACAAACTGAAATCGATAGGATTAGGAGACATTCTAACTACATGGGTTGGGGATTGGCTGAGCGGCAGAATTCAGAAGGTGGTGGTAAACGGTACCCCATCCAAAGCGTCGGACGTAATCAGTGGAGTGCCGCAGGGATCAGTCCTGGGCCCGATTCTATTCAACTTATTCAGAAGAGATATGACGCAAGGACTTAGAGGAAGGGTATCACTGTTCGCCGACGACGCCAAACTTTGCAACATAGTAGGCAGAAGCTTATTACCTGATAATATGACACACGACCTACTGCTACTGGAACAATGGTCAAACACTTGGCAGCTAGGCTTCAATGCTAAAAAATGCAAGATAATGCACCTGGGCAAGAGAAACCCGTGTAGAACTTATGTACTAAATGGTGAGACCTTGGTTAGGACCACGGAGGAACGCGATCTAGGAGTAATCATTAGCGAGGACATGAAAGTTGCCACTCAAGTGGAGAAGGCTTCCTCCAGGGCAAGACAAATGATGGGATGTATCCGCAGAAGTTTCGTCAGTAGGAGACCTGAAGTTATGATGCCGTTGTACAGAGCCATGGTGAGGCCTCACTTAGAATACTGTGTTCAGTTTTGGAGACCACACTACAGAAAGGACGTGCTGAGGATCGAGTCGGTTCAGAGAACTGCCACCAGGATGGTAATGGGACTCAAGGATCTCACTTATGAAGAAAGACTAAAGAAATTGCGGTTGTACTCACTTGAGGAAAGAAGAGAACGGGGAGATATGATTGAAACGTATAAGTACATCACGGGATACATCGAGTCAGAAGATGATATCTTCGGGCTAGTGGGACCCTCGACCACCAGAGGACATCCGCTGAAAATCAGGGGAGGGAAGTTTCATGGCGACTCCAGGAAGTACTTCTTCACTGAAAGAGTGGTGGATCACTGGAACAGACTCCCACTCCAGGTGATAAAGGCCAGCAGCGTGACGGATTTTAAGAAAAAATGGGATACTCACGTTCGATCTTTAAGGGAGTAAATTCAGGGGAGGGGATACCTGGAATGGGCAGACTTGGTGGGCTATAGCCCTTTTCTGCCGCTTTTTTCTATGTTTCTAAATGACACCTCAGCATGGCTGTTGTACTTATTCCGGAGCAGAGTCGGCAGCCGCGCTGAAGTGTAGGAAAGTCCTGCGATGACTGCGTCTACCGCCTCTGTTCCGGAAGAGGTAAGTGGCGTCGGAGGGGGGTGGACCAGCAGCCGCAGTCATCGCAGGACCTTGCCGCAACTCCCTGTGTCTGCTGGCTCACCCCCCTCCGACATCACTTACCTCTTCCGGAGCAGAGGCAGCAGAAGTAGTCATCATGGGACCTTGCTGATTTGGATGGAGAGAAAAAGGAGCATAGCAGGGTGGTGGAAGGAGAAAAAGGGGTCAGGGTGGTATGGAAGGGTGGTGAAGGGAGAGAAAGGGGGTCAGGGTGGTATGGAAATGTGGTAAAGGGTGAGAAAGGGGGTCAGAGTGGTATGGAAGGGTGTGGAGGGAGAGAAAGGGGGCAGATGCTGATGGAATTGGTGTGCGGGGAAAGAGACATAAGGGGGAAGGATACTGCATGGAGTTGGGTTGGAGGGAAAGAAAGGGGGCAGATGCTGATGGAAGTGGGGGGAAGGGAGAGGAGAGAGTGAAATGCCAGACCATGGGGGTGTGGGAGAGGGGAAGGAGAGGAGAGAGATGCCAGACCATTGGAGGAGGGAAGGGAAGAAGATGGATGCCAACCCAATGGGGGTGAAGGGAGAGATGGAAGGGGGAGGCATAAAGTTTCTGAAAGGGGAATAGAAGGAAAGAAGATGCCATATAGAAGGGGCAGAGAGAGGGAAGACCATGGATGAAAGGAAGAGAGTGACAAGAAGATGAGGAAAGCAGAAACCAGAGAAGACAAGATAGAAAAAAATTCTATTTATTTATTTATTTTATTTTTTTGCTTTAGGGGAGATGCATCGCTGTTTCTGTGGTGTTGCATTGTATGTAGAGTCCAGCTTCTTGGTGCTTCAGTTTAACTTTTGTCTATGTATTTTTATTCTATCTTCCCATTTACAAAACTGTAGAGCGTTTTATAGCGTTGGCATCTGAGTTGTTACCACCGTGGCTAAAAACCATACTACAGTTTTGTAAAAGGGGGAGGGGTTAGTTTGTGATTACATATTCCATACTAGGCAAAGATGTTTTCTGTGTTCGAAAAGACATGTTTTTTTGTTAGGATTGATCTGTACTAGTCTGGCTTGTTTAGTTTTACAATGGGTGTGTTGATGTACTGCTCACTACAGTATGTAAGATGCTGCCTTTTCCTAGGTACATGTGTGACATGTGGATTGTTACTAAAAATCATGTTTTTCATCCCGATGGAGGGGAGGGTTAAAAAATGATGGGTCCTGGGTGTCACATATGGTAGATACGCCACTGGAATGAGATATGGCCCTGGGTCTCCAAACTCCTGCTTTAATAGGATTCAATGGCGTAGGAAGGGGGGCGCAGGGGGAGCGGTCTGTCCCAGGTACAGTATTCCTCGGTGCCCCCATTCCACTCCTCCCCCTGCCATGCACACGCCCCTTCCTTTCCTCATACCTTTTTAACTTCGGCACAAGCAACCACAAATTTGCTGCCTGCATCAACATCGGCACTCTCTCTGACGTCACTTCCAGGACCCACACCTAGGAAGTGACATCAGAGTGAGCACCGAAGCTGACGTGGGCAGCAAGTTTGTGGCTGCTTGCGCTGAAGTTAAAAAGGTATGGGAAAGAGGGGCGCACGGCCGGGGTGGGGGCAGGGAAGAGGGCGAGAGAGGGGTGCCATTGCCCTGGGTGCCACTCACCCTCGCTTCACCACTGATAGAATTGGCCATAATATCTGAAGCTGTCATACAGGGTGGTATGTACTGTTTCTTTAAGATCTTTGGGTGATGGTAAGGGATCTGTGACCACTGAGAGAGTAAGGGGAGGTCATGCCTTAATCCCTCCAGTGGTCATCTGGTCAGTTTGTGCACCTTTGTTATGGAACAGGTCTAGCCTAAAATATCCAAGTTTTGCCCTGGAGATTTTCTACAATGTTCCATTACTGTAGAAAAATGTCCAAATCATAAGCCCACACTAGTTCTGCCCAAACCACGCCCCCTTGAGATCTTGATGAACTGCATGTAAAACCATCTAAAATATGGGTTTCGAAATTAGTGATTTGGACTTTTATCAAGAAAAATGTCCAAATGTTACTTAGGGTTCCTTTTACTAAGCTGCAATAGCTGTTTTAGCGCATGCTATGCACACGCTTGATTGCCCTACACGCTAGATCCTAACGTCAGCAACGAACTGGCATTAGTTCTAGCCGTGTAGCGCGGGTTTAGTGCACACTAAAAACACTATTGCAGCTTAGTAAAAGGAGCCCTTAATGCCATTTATTGGGGGGATGTTTTTCTCTTTTGAAAATGAGCCCCCATATTCATATACACATACATATATGTGTGCATGCTATATTCATTATATGCAAAGGATGCATATAATGATGCATGCATAATGATTAGACATATCCTGAAAATATGACTGGTTGGTATACCACTAGTCTAGCGCTACAAAGCAACACTATGCACCTTAAATTAGAATTCTTTTGGTTTAAAATAAATTTTGTAAAACTACATTTATGTTGAAAGACACACAAGGTAAATATTATATTAGGCTATGAGAAACTCCAGCTAACAGACTTTTGCTTAAAAAAAAAAAATCTAGGACATGTAGGGTGAAAAGGGTAATCTCTTCAGTTCTATAGGGAGGAGGAGTTAGTCTACTGCAAGACATTCTGATCTTGAAATCTGAGCCTGTTTCTACCAGTATCCTCTCACTTTCTCTTTCTCTGAACTTTAAGGACCTTCATTTCTCATTGCTACTATGGCAACAGAGAAACAACAGCTGATCACAATAGTGTGGACGGTGGCGTTTTCTAAATCTTGAAATCCAGCACCCTAAACTGAAGAAAGAGCAAGCAAGAGACGAACAAGAGATTCTTCTAGGAACTAAAGATTTTAGATTCCAATATTTTGGTCAGGTTTTTTTTTTTTTTTTTTCTAGAATGCATACATTTTCGGCTATGCTGAGCTCTGATTCTTAAGACACTGATTTAGAGAGAGAGAAAGCTATATTGCCATTCCATTTGTTTAAGGACAATTGTGCTAGTTTGCAGAGGAGGTCCTGGGCTGAAATGTGATGACCAATCTTTCACTGCTGAGCCGTGGGAGTGGGCTGGTGGTCAAAAACTTCCACGAGAAGCTAGAAGTGCATTTTGAACCAGAGGTGAGTTTCATTTACTTAGAAAATTCAATACAGGAAAACCAAAATATGACTTATTTTTTCCCATGGGAAGGAGGCATAGTCATTAGTTCTTGTTCTCTTGATTGGGCCTCAGTCTCCCATTATGGGCACAGATATGTGGAATAAATCTTTTTTCTTTTTCCAGGCACTGTATTCTATTTGTGGAATTTCAGCACCTTGTGGAATTTCAGCACCTTCCTCAATGAATCCTACCAATAACTTACCTGGTTTAATTCTTCCCAGTCCCTGTTATAACTCAAGGAGATCCTTTTACTAAAGAGTGTGAGGCAATTAACACACAAATTACGACATAAGGATGTCCACTGGTCTCATGTTGATTTAGCAGTTACCACACACTGATTCACGCATTAAGGGCTAGATTCACTAAAGTCCAAAGGAAATCCCCTAATTGGCTCTAAGGCATTTCTGAAGCCCGAGGCGTCTGAGCCAATTAGGACCTTAGGCCCCTCTCCGTGCATCACGAAGAGAAGGAGGAGCAGGAGATGTTTTTAGTACCTTACGTCGGACCACCAGACCAAAAACCCACCATACTTCAATGATGCACAAACCTACAAAGCTATTTTACCTTATGTTAGGCTATGTCCATACGGAAAATGATGTAATTTAAACCACCACAGGCTATGTCTTTTTGGAAAATGCTCCAATTTTAAAACACCCTATGTCCACTAAGTCTACATTTCCAAATCTGTATGTTATGACTATACTGCAAAAGTTGAAATTTATACTTCTATGTACGCCAAGTTTGTTTTTCCCACCAAAGTTTGTCCTGCATATACTATGAATGTACTCTTGTAACCCATTCTGGGCTCCTTTGGGAGGACGGGCTAAATAAATAAATAAATAAATAAGGTACAGGACATGGGTCCCTGGAGGGGGAGGGGTCCTCTGGTGGCAGGAGGGAGTGGGCATCTCTCCTGTCTTTTTCTTCGGAGAGAAGGGAAGGAGGGGGGAGGTCTTTCCGGGCAGGAGGGAGTGGGCATCCCTCCTGCCTTTTCCTTCAGGTGGGGAGGTTTTCCTGGCTGGAGGGAGTGGGCCTGCCTCCTGCCATCTATTTGAGATTCGGGGGGGGACGACGGTGGCTTGGGGGTGCTAGCGCGGGGGGGCTTTTTAATGGAACAGATGGTGTGTGTTTAAGTCATTTGTTCCATTAAAAAAAAAGCAGAAGCCCTGACAGCAGTGACAGGAGGCTGCTTCCCCTGTCACTAATGTTAGGGCTCTGCACATGTGTCAATCACTCACTGAGCGATTAAGTCGGTGGGTTTGCGAGCAAATCATTTCCATGCAAATTGATAGTGAATTAATCGCTGTTGGAAAATCGGCCAAAAGTGTTTGAGTCGTTATCTGTAGTGAATCTAGCCCTAAGCAGGGCCAGATTAATGGGTAGGCCCAGTAGGCATGAGCCTAGGGTCTGAAATTGTCAGGGGGGCCTGCTGAACAGACGACTCACCTTGCCTCAATTTTTTTTTAAATAAACGGCAACGCGTGCCCCCTCCGCCGCCCCCACCCCCACCCCCACCCTGGCATCAATGCTGGCTTTGCTTCAGGAAGGTCCCGCGATGACTGCATCTGCTGGTCCATTCCCCTCCGACATCACTTACTTCTTCCGGAGCAGAGCCGGCAGACACAGTCATCGCGGGACCTTCCTGGAGCAGAGCCGGCCGCATTGCTGACATTGGTAGGTCTTTTGAGCCGTAAGGGTGCGGGAGCCAAACTTTATTGATGGAGGAATGATGTATTTATTCTGCCATAAAACTATTAGACTCGGGAGACTGAGAAGAGTTTAAAGTGTTAGGCACCTATATGAATGGTCCCTCCCCCCAAAATACTTTGGCCCATTCAAGCTTTTCTGACTACATCTCTACCCCTGATCGGGGTGATTGTTAAATTAAGGTGAGGGAGATTCTGTGTCCACCCTGAAGCATTATTTTGGTATTGTTCTGGGTACTTCCTTCTCTGTTCTAGAAGTGTGTATGATGGATGCTCCAGTAGGTTTAAAAATCATGCTATTTAAAATAATGTAGAAAATCCAAGATGAACTAAATTTGTGTGTGCCCAGAAAGCTATATTTACTTGAAAGTTATGTTCATATAGAAATTTTAGCATATTGGATGGGTTATTTGGCTAGGGATTTTTTTTTCCTGTTTCCATCTGCTATGCTTCTATGTGGTCTTTAAGTATACATATGTAAAATTGTCGATAGAAACCAGTTCTCTTTGAAAATAAAACAGGTTTCTATCGACAATTTTACATATGTATATTATTGCCCTGCTGGAATATATATATTTTTTTCTGTAGAGGAAGAAAGTGTGTGATACGGCTTAACATAATTTACATAACTCATCCTATGCAGCTAGGTTGGCATTTTTGTTTTTGTTATGGTACTGTAAGATTTATTCTCTTTTGGCAAATTATTTTTTCACCCCAAAAGGTAATCTCAAAGTTTCTATTTTTTTACATCACATTTTTATTTGCTTCACTTGCTTTCAAAAGCAAAATATTTCATAATGGTGGTTGAGGTTAGTGCTGCTACCTCAAGGTCCTATGGTTGTTTAGGAGGGGTGCAGTGAATTGCAAGCAGGGTCTTCCCAGCCATTATAAAATAAACACCTTCCTACAAGCAGAATTGGATAGAAACCACAGTTTTGATCTTCTAAAATAAAAAAAGAAATACAGGTGGAAATAAAGAAGTAAATAAGAAAACAGGTAAATAAATGGTGGTGGGGCAGGGGGGGCGGGGGCCCAGTGTACTTGTGTGCCTAGGGGCCCTTGAAGAATTAATCCTGCACTGGCCCTAAGTGCATTAAGAGGACAGAAGAATTAACATACAGCAGTTAGAACAGGGTTCATGCTACACACTGTCATTTGAGTACTTAGCATGGGTCACTTAGTACCTCCTCAATTGGAGGTGTTAAATATGTCCGCATTAATTGCATCCAGTTATCATGCGCCACTGAAAATTTCTGTGCAAGAGTTACAGAGGGCATGCTGGATCCATCCCCAAAAGTAGTCATGCAATCTTTCCACTTAATGCATGTTAATCTTTGCAGTTAATGTGCAGTAAGTACAAAACCTAAAGTACTTTAGTAAACGGGCCCTAAGAACTCTTATTGTTTCTGTTCTTTGCCTTCTCTGTCCATCTTAATTAGACTGTAAGCTCCTTGGAGTATGGAATGTCTGTTCTGAGCCAGCATTCAAAAGATATATGCTTTTGACTTTGAGAGTTAGGCATGTAGGCTGGCCGCTTTTGAAAATTTACTAGGACCGATTTCCTAAATGGATGCTCCTAATTCAAGGGTGAAATTAAGAGTGGGGGAAAATGAGGAGCTTAATAATAATAATAATAATAATAATAATTTTATTCTTATATACTGCCAAAGCCATAGTAGTTCGAGGCAGTTTACAATAAGGAGAGCTGGACAATCAGCAAAATAGTTACAATGAAAGTCGTCGAATACATGTAGGCAGGTTATAGAGGTAATCAGAGAAAGGGAGAAAGTCAGAGAAATAGTCACAATGTGGAGTCATCGAGTACTTGTAAATAGAATACAGAGATAAGGCTTTAAGAGTTCTTGGTTACAAATCAGTACTGATTTTCAGCACTAGGCAGTGGCATAGCAAGGGAAGTTTGCACTTGGGGTGGAGGCACCTGGCATAGGGTTACCAGACGTCTGGATTTACCCAGATATGTCCTCGTTTTAGAGGACTGTCAGGGCGTCCGGACGGCTTTTCACAACTCGGCACTTTGTCCAGGTTTTTAAAAGCTGTTGAGATCAGGGTCGAGTCTGGAATGCAACATCACATTGCATCTAGACATGCGCAAATGCACTCTAGACTCGGCCCGAAGAGATGAGGTTTCCATGGGGCTTGGTTTGGGGGGGGTGGAATGAGGCAGGCCCAGGGGCAGAATGAGGCAGGACAATGTGCCCTCTTTTTCCAGATGCAAAATCTGGTAACCCTAACCTGGCATTGCCTCATTTTGCACACCCTCCAGCAATGGGAGAGTCTCTTAAATGCACTCCCCACCCCATCCCCATATCTCTTCAAATCTTCTAGTCTTCACCAGCAGTGAGCAGGGTCTCCTACCACCTTTTCGCGCCAGTTGAGTCTTCCCTCTGACATCACTTCCTGGTTCTACAAATGGGAAGTACCTAACTAAGTAGTTAGGTGTGTACAGTACATGCAGGTATTCTGTAACTTATGCATGCAACTGCCAGACAGTTAAATCTTAAAACTAAAATGAAATCCTCTCCATTGAACTCTGCATGCTGTCTTGGACCTGGTGAAAAAATTCTCATGATAACCGTGCATCAAAAGCCCATATTTACCTCTCTCTGTTGCCATGGAATACTCAATGCCCTCATTAGCATTCATTTTAATTCAATATGTGGCCAGGTTTTCCATGTGAGTTAACACCCACGCACAATTGCTCTCTGCATTACTTAGCGCATACAACCTATATTCAACCTGCAGTAACCACATGGGTAGCTTTCTGCATCAGCCCCACAAGGAGTTTGAGAGGGGTACAGCTGGAGTAGGAGAAGGGGGTTGGAGATTGAAAAATACAAGAGGTTTGAAGGGGGAGTTTGTAATGATAAGGACAGGATGCTAAGCATTTTGCTACTGGAGTTCTGTCACCTGAACCTTAATAAAGGATACATGCCGACTCTAAATCTGAAAACAGTTTTCACCTATCACTTCCTGTTTTTACGTTATGCGTCAGTTTGTGTTTATATCATTTTCATCAATAACGCTACCGTGAAGCGTCGGTATTGTACTGTTTCTGTAACACAATATTGCATTTTAGGACAGCTCATCGATCACATATATCAGTAATTTGAAAGTTTATACTAAAAAAGTGATAGTGCTGCTTTTGCTACCTGTGAATTTGTATATTTTGTTTATTTTTGTCTAAGATATTATAATTATTACTAATCTTTAAGCCCATTACATTAACAAGTGCTAGAATAGATGTGTCTGTCTGTCTTTCTTTGTCTCTCTCTCTCCTTGGCCGATGTCTTTCTTTCTGTCTCTCTCTCTCTCTCTTTAGCCTCTGTCTGTCTGTCTTTCTTTCTGTGTCTCTCCTTGACCACTATCTGTGTGTCTTTCTGTCTCTCTCTCTCTCCTTGGCCGCTGTCTGCCTGTCTTTTTGTCTCTCCTTCTCTCCTTGGCCGCTGTCTTTCTGTGTGTCTCCCTCTGTCGCTCTGTGTGTGTGTCTGTCTTTCTGTCTCTTTCTCTCTCGCTCCTTGGCTTTTGTCTGCCTGTCTTTCTGTCTCTCTCTCTCTCCTTGGTCTCTGTCTGTCTGTCTCTCTTCTTGGCCACTGTCTGTGTGTCTGTCTGTCTTTCTGTCTCTTTCTCATTGGCAGCTGTGTGTCTGTCTATCTTTCTGCCTCTTTCTTTCTCTCTCTCTCTCCTTGGCCGCTCTCTGTGTATGTTTCTGTCTCTTTCTCTCTCTTTCTCCTTGGCTGCTGTTTATGTGCCTTTCTGTCTCTTTCCTCTCTCATTGGCCGCTGTGTGTCTGTCTTTCTGTCTCTTTCTCTCTCTCTCTCTCCTTGGCCACTGTCTGTGTATGTTTCTGTCTCTTTCTCGCTCTTTCTCCTTGGCCACTGTTTATGTGCCTTTCTGTCTCTTTCTCTCTCTCTCATTGGCCGCTGTCTGTCTCTCTATCTCCTTGGCCACTGTCTGTGTGCCTGTCTGTCTTTCTATCTCTTTCTCTCCTTGGCTGCTGTTTGTGTATGTTTCTGTCTTTTTCTCTCTCTTTCTCCTTGGCCGCTGTTTATGTGCCTTTCTGTCTATTTCTCTCTCTCATTGGCCGCTGTGTGTCTGTCTTTGTCTCTTTCTTTCTCTCTCTCTCTCTTTCTTTGGCCGCTGTCTGTGTATGTTTCTGTCTCTTTCTCTCTCTTTCTCCTTGGCCACTGTTTTTGTGCCTTTCTGTCTCTTTCTCTCTCTCTCGTTGGCCGCTGTCTGTCTTTCTATCTCCTTGGCCGCTGTCTGTGTGTCTGTCTGTCTTTCAATCTCTTTCTCTCCTTGGCTGCTGTCTGTATATGTTTCTATCTTTCTCTCTCTCTTTCTTTGGCCGCTGTTTATGTGCCTTTCTGTCTCTTTCTCTCTCTCTTTCCTTGGCCGCTGTTTATGTGCCTTTCTGTCTCTTTCTCTCTCTCTTTCCTTGGCCGCTGCCTTTGTGTCTTTCTGTCTCTCTCTCTCTTTGGCCGCTGTCTGTCTTTCTATCTTTTTCTCTCTCTCTCTCCTTGGCCGCTGTCTTGTCTGTCTCTTTCCTTCCCTCTCTCCCATTCCCTGCCTGCACCCCGCTCCCCTTCCTTTGACCGCCCCCCCCAGCCCATCCCACCCCCTCTGCGGCAGCGCCACCAGCCTCCAACAAATCCTCATCCTCCACCCAGAAATTCACCCAGAGGGGAGAGTGGAGGCAGAGGAGAAGGCTGTGCGACCACGGAGCGGCAGTAGTTGTGGCCTTCCCTCCCCTAGCTCCTTAGCTCGGTCGCCGCTGCCGCCTCCTTCTCTTCCCGATGTTGGCTCCCAATGTGTGCACGCACCGCACATGTGACACACTTTGCAGCATTTCTCTGCCGACCACAGAGCGATGGACGCACGGAGCCACAAAAATTGAAGTGCGCATGTACGTTAAGGGTATTATTATCTTAGATGTGTTATGTCTGCAGACAATTTACAGCACAAGATCAGCGAAAGAATCTGTCCAGTAGACTTCAAGGTGCATACAATATTATTTTGGCAGTAAAGTTGGCGACCAAGATAAAGCGTGGGCACCTCATGTGTGCTGCACTGTCTGCTATTCCAGATTAACACAGTGGCTGAATGGGAAACGGAAGAAGATGCTTTTCGCTGTACCCATGGTGTGGCGTGAACCAACAAATCATCTGTTATTTTTGCATGACAAAAAATGCTGGATTCACAAAGATGAATAAATCAAAAATCGTGTATCCTGATTGCTATCAGCAATTAAACCCGTTCCTCATGACTCAGAGAATCCAGTTCCAATTCCTCCTTCCACATCTGCAGCACAATGTGCCGAAAGTTCAGATGAAGAATGTGCCTCTATTGCTGTGGAGGAGTTGTATGAACCTGAAGTGGATGAAAAACAACCTCAACTGCTAACTCAAGAAGATCTTAATGATCTGGTTAGAGACTTGTCACTGCCAAAGGAGAAAGCAGAATTGTTGGGTTCAAGGTTGAAACAATAGAATCTTTTAAGGCAGGACACCAAAATATCTTTTTTTCCGTGATCGTCACACCATCCTGGCTTTCTTTTACCAAATGGAAGGAAACATTTGTTTCTGTACTGATGTTAATGGTCTAATGTGTGAACTGGGATATGAACATGTTTTTGACGAATGGAGATTATTCATTGATTCAAGCAAAGCAAGCCTTAAAGCGGTACTTTTACTCAATGTAAACCAGAATCTGTTCCTGCTGCTCATGCAGTTAGGTTGAAGGAAACGTACGAGTCGATAGAGACACTTTTAAAACCCACATGCTATGCAGATCACCAGTGGAATCTCTGTGGTGATCTCAAAGTTGTGTCACTCCTTCTGGGTCTACAACTGGGGTACACCAAATACATGTGCTTCTTGTGTCTTTGGAACAGTCATGATGATGCCAACCACTACAAGCAGAAAAAATGGCGAAACTGAGATGAATCCGTACCTGGCAGATACAATGTGAAGCACCTGCCGTTAGTACATCGTGAGAAAATCTATCTTCCAGTACTTCACATAAAACTGGGTCTGCTGAAAAATTTTGTCAAGGCGATGGACAGAAATGGTGATGCGTTTCAGCACCTAAGAAGTACATTTAGTTTCGAGAAAAGTGAAGCCAAAATCAAAGAAGGTGTTTTTGTTGGATCCAAAATCCGTGAACTGATCCTTGATGATGCGTTCAAACAGAAGCTGAACCCAGCTGAATCAGCAGCATGTGAAGCATTTGTGCTGGTTGTTCAGAATTTTCTTGGTAATCACAGATCAAAGAATTATGCTGAGCTTGTGGAGAACATGCTGACAGCATATCAGCTGACGGATGCCAGAATGTCACTTAAAATGCACTTCTTACAGTTTTACCTCGACTTCTTTCCACCCAATCTTGGTAATGTCGGCGATGAGCATGGGGAAAGATTTCATCAAGATATCAAGGTGATAAAAAGCAGATATCAGCGAAAGTTCAATCCCAGTATGATGGGAGACCATTGTTGGTTTTTGCAAAGAGAGGCAAATGTACAGTACAAACGTAAAAGCATGCGCCTCAAACATTTCTGAACATGCTGACATCACTTTGGTGTGAGTTAAGAGAGGTGCAAAAATATGCTGTAACATGTTTCCTTATTGTCTTTGTGTTTGTTTTCAGAGTAAACTCCTTAACAAAAGTTGGTGGGATACAGTTCATACTCGCAATATTGCCGATATGGAGAACTGTCTAAAAAAATCAGTAACGTGTATCTTAGAAACCTGACGTGCTAGCTGAATTTCAATTACAGATCTGAAATCAGCATCATTAAATTAACAAAGAACACGTCTTAAGTTCTCAGTAGCAAAGAAACACTTTTTTTTTTGTTGACCAGTGTTATGTGTTGTTAATGAGTATATTGTGTGTGTATATATGAAAAATGAATGGAAAAAGTTGTATTACAATTAATACTATCATTATTATAGAGTGGGGTCTGCGTGGAGCTTTGGAGCCCCCCCCCCCCCCAAACAAGAAAGCGTTCCAGTGCCTATGGATCAGCTGTTTTGAAAGTCCTTAGGTGCTTTTTAAAAATTTATACAAATAAGATTGCTTGTTGAACAAATTATGTTTTGCAGTTTTTCCTTTGATATTTCTCCTCTTTGTTGGTTTGCTCTCTTTGCATCCTCTGTAATCAAATACAGGGTTTGTGATAGCACGTTACCTTCACTTTAGTCCTCTTTTTCATAGTATCTGCATTTTATCTCCTTTTGCAATGGATCCCAGGACGTTTACTATGGTTTGTTGCTATGTGAGGGATCTTCAGGACCAGCTTAACCATTGGAGCAGGTGAGGCTCTGGCCCAGGGCACCAGTGATTAAGAGCACCAAAATATCCAGCCTCTGAGCTCACCTGGTCTACAGATTAAACATTTTCTTCTCCCAACTAGTTCAGTTTCTCTCCTACCTTCCCCTCCCCCCCTCCCCCCCCCCCCCCCCCACACACACACAGACACGGGTCTGGCACTGCTACCTCGCCTCTTTCCAGCCTCCGTTGATGCAATTTCCTGTGGCTGAGATGTAGCAGAGGGATAACCCAGGCACTGGCCAAAAGGAGCCTGTCATGGTGCTGCTGTTGCTGTTAGTTACAGATGTAAAGTTTACAGTTCCACAGAGAAGTGAAAGAGAGGAGTGCTGGACATATGGGATGGGGGATAGAGGACAAGGAAAGAGGAGAGAGATGCTGGCCCAAAGAGAGATGGAGTGATGGAAATGACATGATGGAATGGAGGGAGCTACCAAAGCAAGTTAACTTAGGTTGTCACTATCCCTTGAGTTGGCCCTTGGGACGTTATCTTCTTCTGAAAGTTTTTTTACATTATTGCTTCAACCATTTTTAGCCCTATCACATAAGCTACAGGTGGGCACCTTTTTATCTTGTGATGGATGACCAGTTTATATCCTTTTTTCCCTACTTTCATTGTTATATGTTATAATTGATTTGCCTTAGTTTGATGTGTTTGTTTTTATATTATATTTTACATGATCTTGTATTAGTTTATTTTTATTTGATGATAAGAACATAAAAATTGCCGCTGCTGGGTCAGACCAGTGGCTCATCGTGCCCAGCAGTACACTCACACGGCGGCCCCCAGGTCAAAGGCCAGTGCTCTAAAATGAGTCCAGCCTCACCTGTGTACGTCCCGGTTTAGCAG
The DNA here is from genome assembly GCF_902459505.1 of Geotrypetes seraphini. Lineage (NCBI taxonomy): Eukaryota > Metazoa > Chordata > Amphibia > Gymnophiona > Dermophiidae > Geotrypetes > Geotrypetes seraphini. The sequence goes on along the minus strand of NC_047088.1, from coordinate 152,026,467 downwards.
GAACTTGTCCAGCTTAGTCTTGAAACCCTGGAGGATGTTTTCCCCTACAACAGACCCCGGAAGAGCGTTCCAACTCTCCACCACTCTCTGGGTGAAAAAGAACTTCCTTACGTTCGTATGGAATCTATCCCCTTTCAACTTTAGAGAGTGCCCTCTCGTTCTCCCTCCCTTGGAGAGTGTGAACAATCTGTCTTTATCTACTAAGTCTATTCCCTTCAGTATTTTGAATGTTTCGATCATGTCTCCTCTCAGTCTTCTCTTTTCAAAGGAGAAGAGGCCCAGTTTCTCCAATCTCTCACTGTACGTTTTGATGATGTGTACTGTATGTTTTACTGTAATCCATCTAGAATTGTACAGGTAGTATGGAAATTTGGAGAAATAAATAAATAAAATAAATCCATTCATCATATAGCAGGGATAGTATCATATCAAATGGGCTCCTTTTACTAAGCTGCGTTAGGGCATTAATGCACAGAATAGCCCACCCTAAATTGCCACATGCTCTAGACGCTAACACCAGCATTGAGCTGGCGTTAGTTCTAGCCGCGTAGCATGGGTTTAGCACGCGCTAAAATGCTGCATGCACTAAAAATGCTAACGCAGCATAGTAAAAGGAGCCCTTTGTGTCCAAACCTTTGATTTTATGTAATCTTAGCTATGAATATCACCTAACCATGTCATAACCATATCATTGCAACCTATTAATATACCATTTAGCCCTTAAAATCTCAATGCCCTTGTAATCTCTGATTATCTTGAACTCAAATGTTGATTGCAATCTATCCATAAAACATGTATTTTTCATTATGCTGCCAAGCAATGCGGTATCAGTGACTTATATAGTAACTTATATATAGTAGACTGCTAGACTACGTAAAATGATTTTCTAAAGACCTTTCACATTTGCTTTCTTTTAAACACTGAAGGATTATTTGAACTGGAAAGCAGGAGAAGACCTTTATGACATCAGCAAATCCTACAATGAGAAGAAAACGGCCCAAGGCTACTGGAATCTTTCTCCTCCCAAGACCTACAGCACCAAACGGGGTGCTCTGGTGCTCTATTCTGAGGACTTGGCACTGCCAGCATGGCAGCTAACAGGAGGCAGGCAGGTTCGGCATGGCCATAAATACAGGAGGAAAAAAGTTGAGATTGAGCTGCACACACTCAGGGATTTGACTGGAGCCATCTTAGCATATGGAAGAAAACAGGTGAAATGACTCTTGTTTTATAATTTTTTAAGTGCTTTTCAAATCTTTTCCAACTTTTATCCTGAATTATGTCCAGTATATGATATCTGACAATTAAGTTCACGAACTCATTCTAGAAAAGGTGCTACATACCTCATTGCTGAATATCACTATGGTCACCTTCAGTGCTAGCACGTTGTCCACCCTTCAAAGCAATTTTAGAACTCTTTTTCTGGAATGGCCATCTGAGCTGTCATCATATTACCTTTGATATCCTGAATGCCATCAAAATATCTTCCTTTAAATATTTCCTTTATCTTCAGGTAAAGAAAAAAGTCATTGGGTGCCAGATCAGGTGAGTAGGGAGGGTGTTCCAATACAGTTATTTGTTTACTGGCTAAAAACTCCCTCACAGACGGTGCCTTGTAAGCTGGTGCATGGTCGTGATGCAAGAGCCATGAGGGTCCATTTATGCACACACTTTTCTCATGCCAAGATTTTCAGTTAAGATTTGTCTGTTTCTCCGATGATTTTGACACTCAATTTGATCAATTTTCGCAATGTTTTTGTCAGTTCTGCTCGTTACTGGCCACCCTGATCTCTCCATCAGTGATGCTTTCTCTCCCCTCAGAAAGTTTTCTTCATGGCATTATCCCCATAAACTTGGACTAATATGTCCCTGATTTCACTTTCACTCTTGCCAAGTTTAACAAGAAATGTAATGTTTGTTCATTGATCTAATTCAAGCTCTGACGTTCTCACAATGGCACACATAAAGGCATGCAACAATAATGAACGCCACTCAGAAAGACACCACCACATGTCGACACGAACACAGCTGTGAGACACTGATATACCAAGGTTATGAAACCTGAATGAGCTGTTTGTACAGTGCTGCCAACGTAAGCGGACGGTGGCAAACTCATGAACTTAATTGTCAGACCTTGTATTTCTTCTGTTCTCTCTCTCCAGGGTAAGTACTGAAACAACCCACATGGCACAACAGATTAAATACTGAGGGAAGGCATGAGAGCATGGTTTGGGAAAACAGTGCAAATATGCTGGGTATAGGAAGGGTAGGAGATACGATTGAAGGTAGGACTATGCATGATGCAGATGCTTAGAAGAGTGAGTTGAGGCATATGCTGGAGAAGAGATTGCAGTGATGTTGAGAAAGAGGATGAAAGGGAAAACAGGGAAAGATGCTTGGTAGGGAGGGAGAGACAAAGGTAGGGCAATTCCTGAGGAAGAAGGGGAGAAAGACAGAAGGGCAGATACTGGGGAAGAGGGGGATGCAATGGGGGCAAATGCTTAGAGGGGGAACAGGGGAAAGACATAAGAGCAAATACTGAGGAAGGGAGAAATGCTGAGGGCAAATGGGTAAAGAGAAAGAAATGGAGAATTGGTGGAGGCAAGAGAAATGAAATGTGGAAAGGTGAAAAAGGAGAAAATGTAGGGATGCAGAAATTAGGAAGAGATTTAAGACTTATCTGTATATATGTTCTTACCCTATGTTATAGAATTAGGCAAAAGGATATATAGACATGTTACGAATACTCTTGTATTGCTTTTATGTCTGCATGGTTTGTGTTATATTGCATTTTATTATGTATGTTTGGTTGTAACCCATTGTGATTCTAGAATATAGTGGGCTATAAAATTTAATAAACATAAACCTAGGTGGAATAGGAGAGGATATTGGAGGAAAAGAGAGACAAACTAAACAAATAAATGGAGAGGAGAGGAAAATGGAGTTCACGGGATGGGAGATCTGAAACATATGAGAAAAGAAGGGAATAAAGGGAAGAGATATAGAAGCTGAAAAAAAAGAAATGGTAAAGAAAGTCAGAGAGAATAAGGAATTGAGCCAGGAAGGAGACAGGTCAGGTACTGGATGGAAGGAGAAGAAGAAAGGATCTAGATGGGGAGGCAATGAGAACAGAGGATGGGAGACAAGAAAAGAAATGGGGCTGGGGGTGAGATTAGGTTTGCAGATAGGAATCCAGTTGTGGAGATGAGGAATGAAGAAAGAATGGGTGGGTGGGGGAAAGGCATAATGTAAATAGGCAGAGGAGTCAAGGAAAAAGAAACTAAAGAGAAGAAGGGAAAATAAAAAAAAATATTAAAACATTCATCTGAAGGAACGAGACAAAGAAAGAAGAGAAAACTAAAATAGAAAAGGAGAAGGAAGAAAAAATGAAGAGACTGAGGGCTAAGGAACATAAGAGCATAAGAATTGCCGCTGCTGGGTCAGACCAGTGATCCACCGTGCCCAGCAGTCCACTCACGCGGCGGCCCCTAGGTCAAAGACCAGTGCTCTAAATGAGCCCAGCCTCACCTGTATACTTTCCAGTTGAGCAGGAACTTGTCCAACTATGTCTTGAATCCCTGGAGGGTGTTTTACCCTACGACAGACTCCGGAAGAGCGTTCCAGTTTTCTACCACTCTCTGGGTGAAGAAGAACATCCTTACGTTCGTACGGAATCTATCCCCTTTCAACTTTAGAGAATGCCCTCTCGTTCTCCCTTCCTTGGAGAGGGTGAACAACCTGTCTTTATCTACTAAGTCTATTCCCTTCAGTATCATGAATGTTTTGATCATGAAACCTCTCAGTCTCCTCTTTTCAAGGGAGAAGAGGCCCAGTTTCTCTAATCTCTCACTGTACGGCAACTCCTCCAGCCTCTTAACCATTTTAGTCGCTCTTCTCTGGACCTTTTCAAGTAGTACTGTGTCCTTATTCATGTACGGTGACCAGTGCTGGACGCAGTATCCCAGGTGAGGGCATACCATGGCCTGGTACAGCGGCATAACCTTCTACGATCTGTTCACGATCCCCTTCATAATCATTCCTAGCAGAAAGAGAGAGAAGTTGGACACAAAGGATGGTGTAGAGGGGGGGGGGGATAGAGATACTGGAAAGGAGAATAGTTGGGAAAAGAAAGGGAGAACTGGTGGATCCTGGGGTGGTGGGGAAGGAGGGAGAGATGCTGGATGAAAGGATAGTTGATAAAAGGAGAGATGGTGGATCTGGGGATGGTGGGGTCCATCGCTGCAGCTACGGGAATAGAGACGAAAAAAAGGAAAGATGCCAGACCTCCGGGGGAAGGAAGGGAAATGGAAGGGGAGGACAGAGATGGAAGATTGATGGTTAGCATGGAGAAAGAAGAAAACGACAAATGGGCAAGAGACCTTGGCAAGTGAGTTATCAGAAGACGTTTGTCACAGAGCCTGGGACCAACATGATTTGAATAATGACCAGATAACAAAAGGTAGAAAAAATAATTTTATTTTCTGTTTTGTGATTACAGTGTGTAAGATTTGAAATTTGTATCCTGCCAGAGCAGGTGGTATTAGACTGCGAACGTGAGCTAGGATTTAACAGAAAGAGGAAAAGTCTTTTTTGTTTGTTTATTTTGTATACACCAAAGCGCCAGTGTGGGTAGGAGAGGGCAATGGGGGTGGAGTGGGTGAAGAGGCTATAAAATAAACCCACTAGGATGTTTGGAAAAAAACACCCAATTAGGTAGGAAAATTGAATCGAATCGAAAAATCGATTCAATAGGCTGAATTGAATCAAATCTAAAAGTTTTTCCTGAATCAGGCAGCACTACTGCCTACTTCCTAGAGATCTGGCAGAGTTATAGAAGGGGGACTGAGGGGTTATCAACTGGGGGAAGTAGTGAGAGGCAGTCAAGGTGGCTGTGCTCTCAATTGTCCAACGAGGAAAATAGAGAAAGCTCATCCTTTTTCTCTTGAAGAAAATATTTTTCCAGTTGCCTTTTGGAGCAAGTCAATAGGAGGCTCATTTGATAAGGTGTCCAGGAGGGTTAGAGTGTTCCTTTATCTCAGAGATGCTCCAACTAGACACCAAAGTGAATTTTATATCTGAAGAGAGAGAAGAGGAGTTAGCAGTTTTCTTGGGATTTAGGGACACCACCCCAGACACCTCTGACCCTCGCTACTCCAGTGGCTGGGGCTTGAAGTGAATGAGGCAGGAAAGTCCATTGGTCAGAAATTTGAATTTTGGTGGGAAAATCAGTTGTTCTCTTTTCCCCATAGAATAGAACAGTCTCTGGTGAGTTTAAAGATGTTCTTCCTGTGAAGCTGCAGACCTCACAGCATATCCTGATGAAAGCCACAGCATGATGGCTGAAACGTCGGTTCTAACTAACAAGACGCAGCGAGACCCGGAAACCTGCAACAAGCATGAGGCCAGCTGCGGAAACCCTGAGAGAGATTTACATGAGAGAGATTTACATACAAAGGAGACAGTAGGCTTGCAAATCTGCTTCATGCATATTCATTTGGGATATCTTGAAAACCTGACCTATTTGAAGCTCTTGAGGAGTGAACTTGTGCACCCCTTACACAACTAAAATGGAAACATTTTAGACAGCAAAGAAGACCTACTTACGGTTCCCCTTGTGGGAACGGGACAACGACCGCGGTCACCTGACTGCTGCTGAATGAGGCCAACTGATTGTAGTCACCTGACTGTAGCCAATTAAACGTGGGACATGTAAATGTGGCCAACTCGCTGCAAAGATATTTTTAAAAGTTAAAATAACGTAATAGACATATTAAAAAAACATTTTATTAACATATTTTGTTTTTTTATTTTGAAAAGTTAAATTGGCTGCGTTCACTTGGCCACGGTCAGTTGTCCTGGACCCCCCTTGCAATGTATTTGAAGTGTATTCTGGAAAATGATGACTGCAAATAAAATTATCCTACCATGCAGGGTTTGAATTATATAGCATTAACATGACAAATTCTGCACAGTAGGTCAGTGAACTGCAGACATGGCTGGCTAGCCTGTGTTAAAGGCACTGACATGGCCAGGACTCAACATTGGCAACAGAACAGTAGCATAAGCCTGAAATCCCCCAAGACCAGCATTAGGGAATGGAAGGGAGGGGACAAACAGGACTGCAGCCTACCAACTCATACCCACAGGCCCTACTCTCCTTTTATTTCTTAAATCAGTGGTTCTCAACCCTGTCCTAGAGGACCCCCAGCCAGTCGGGTTTTCAAGATATCCCTAATGCATATGCATGAGAGAGATTTGCATATAATGGAGGAGACAGGCATGCAAATATGCCTTATGCATATTCATTAGGGATATCTTGAAAACCCGACTGGCTGGGGGTCCCCTAGGACAGGGACATTACTCAGACTGGCAATGGGTCACGAGCGGAGTTCCACAGGGGTCGGTGCTGGGACCGTTCCTATTCAATATATTCATTAACGACCTGGAGGCAGGAACAAAATGTGAGGTTATTAAATTTGCGGATGACACCAAACTATATCGCAAGGTCAATAACATGGAGGACTGCGAAGATCTCCAAAAAGATCTGACAACACTGGAAAAATGGGCCAAAAAGTGGCAAATGAGTTTCAACATAGGGAAATGCAAGGTCATGCATATAGGGAAAAAAAACCTGATGTTCACTTACAAAATGGGGGGATCAGCGCTAGGGGTGAACGACCTTGAAAGAGACCTGTGAGTGATGGTAGACACAACATTGAAGGCGTCGGCGCAGTGTGCCACGGCCTCAAGGAAAGCAAACAGAATGTTGGGTATCATTAAGAAGGGTATCACGACCAGGACAAAGGAAGTCATCCTGCCACTGTATCGTGCTATGGTGCACCCGCACCTGGAGTACTGTGTTCAGTTCTGGTCGCCGTACCTCAAGAAAGACATGGAGGTACTTGAGAGGGTCCAGAGAAGAGCAACTAAGCTAATAAAGGGCATGAAGGACCTCTCATATACTGACAGATTGAAAAAGCTAGGGCTTTTCTCCCTGGAAAAGCGGAGACTTAGAGGAAACATGATAGAAACCTTCAAGATCATGAAGGCATAGAAAAAATAGACAGGGACAGATTTTTCAAATTAAGGGGATCAATAAGTACAAGGGGGCACTCAGAGAAATTGAAAGGGGAGAGGTTTAGAACAAACTCCAGGAAGTTCTTTTTCACACAGAGGGTGGTGGATACATGGAAAGCACTACCAGAGGATGTGATAAACAGGAGCACGCTACAGAGGTTCAAAGAAGCTTTGGATAGGTACTTGGAAGACAAAGGGATTGAGGGGTACAGATAAGAGTAGAGGTAGATTATAGGGATGGGATTAGAGGTAAATTACAAAATTAATCAGGGACCACTGTTCAGGCACTAGGCCTGATTGGCCGCCGCGGGAGCGGACCGCTGAGCAAGATGGACCTCTGGTCTGACTCAGCGGGGGCAACTTCTTATGTTCTTATGTTCTTAGATAACAAGAACCCAAGTGAGAGGATGGAGCAGGGTTACCAATTGACCTATGGTCATGCACTAGTGTACAGGCCTCACAACGATTCTCTCTGATATATCCATAGCCTGTAAATCTTGACTGCCACTGGCCATGTGCCAGCCAAATATGATGAGAGGTGAGAGATGAGGGACTAGGTATAGATATGAGGGAGAAAAAGGCCATGGTGGATAGGGCAGGAGGGAGATCAGGTAGGAAAAGGCTATGTGGATAGGGTAGGAGGAAAAGAAGGTAAGGAGCTAGAAGGATTCTAGGGTGCATAGGAAGAGATATGACCAGTAGGAAAAAGGAGATATTGATGCTCCTGTATAAGACTCTGGTGAGGCCTCATTTAGAATATTGTGTACAATTCTGGAGACTGCACCTTCAAAAAGATATAAAAAGGAAGGAGTCAGTCCAGAGGTGCGTGGTCTTCATCATAAGATGTATGGAGACAGACTTAAAGATCTCAGTAACTATACTTTGGAGGAAAGGTGGGAGAGGGGAGATATGATACAGAAGTTTAAATACCTACATGGTGTAAATGCGCATAAGTCGAGCCTCTTTCATTTGAAAGGAAGCTCTGGAATGAGAGGGCATAGGATGAAGTTAAGAGGTGATAGGCTCCAGAGTAATCTAAGGAAATACTTTTTTTACAGAAAGGATGGTAGATGCATGGAGCAGTCTCCCGGAAGAGGTGGTGGAGACAGAGACTGTGTCTGAATTTAAGAAAGCGTGGGATAGGTACATGGGAACTCTTAGAGAGAGGAAGAGATAATGGTTACTGCGGATGTTACCTGCCATCAAATTTCTATGTTTCTAAGGAGCACAGGGTTTGGGTTCTGAGAGGAGGTGGCTAACTGGTATAAAGACTTAGATGATGGTATAATTGCAGAATAGATTTGTGCTGATTTTCAACCACAACTTATTAGGGCTCCTGAAATAACTAAGACAGTGAACTGAAAATCTGCTCAAATCAAACTAGCTAGTATACCACTAAGATTTTGCTGGATAACTCCCCCCCCCCCCCTTCAGAGCCTAAATCCTGATTTCATTCATACATCTGTGAGGAAGTTTTAACCTAGCTAACATTTTCAGTGAGGCATTGAACTTGACTGTTTAAGTATAATCTCTGTTGCTGTAAGTGACATCACAGAATCCGCTGACACGGTTCTATGTTTCCTCCTCTAGAAGGGTCAGAGTGCGTTGCGGTGGCAGCCATACTTCCGTTTTCTATGTGAACAGGACAGACACAGTCAGCGGCAGATCCGGCCTGGCTACTCTGCCAAGCGCTACTTGACCTGTCTCTCACAGGCCTGGGACCCCGGTACTGTAAACAAGCTCCAACGTGCAGGTTAGTGACAAAGGCAGTTGGAATATTGCAAATGGGATGAACTTTAAACCTAAGTACATAACAGCTCAAAAAATGTCACATTGGCTCAGACTGAGGATCTACTGTCACCAAGAGTGTCTAGTCTAGGGTACTTGAAACTATCTATTGTGGGAATCCATTCCCTTACACTCCCCATCTAATAACTGATTTGTCCATTTTTAAATCCAGCTAAGCTACTGGCATTGACCACATCCTCTAGCAACAGATGCTCCAACTTAATTGTCCTACAGAGAATGTGGTGCAGTGGTTAAAGCTACAGCTTCAGCAACCTGAGGTTGTGGGTTCAAACCCATACTGCTCTTTGTGATCCTGGGCAAGTCACTTAATCCCCCCCATTGCCCCAGGTACATTAGATAGATTGTGAATCCACCATGACAGATAGGAAAAATGCTTGAGCACCTGAATAAATTCATGTAAACCGTTCTGAGCTCCCCTGGGAGAACGTTATAGAAAATTAAATAAATAAATTTGGTTTAAATGTGCTACTTGTTAGATTTATGAGTATCCTCTTGTTTTTGAGTTGTTTGACAGGTTCAACAATTATTTATTATTTAACCATTCTATTCCACTCATGATTTTATAAACTCCATCAAATCCCTTCTCAGTCTTGTCTTTTCCAAGCTATTTATTCTTTCTTCATAAGGGAAACGTTCTATCACCTTTCCCATTTTTCTCACCCTTTCTGAACCTTTACTAGTTCTGCTGGGTCCTTTTTGAGATGTGCAAACTGGAACTGCACCCAGTACTTTAGATTCAGTCATATGCTTTGCCTAATTTTTGATTGACTGAATATTTAGAGCTTTCACTAACTCCTCTCTGTCTTCTTTCCAACCACTTTGTTTGACAGGGCTCAATGTTGGCTCTAGTCAGTGACAGAATTCATCACTGCTCACGTCCTCGTGGATAACTGCGGGAATCCATCCCCATATCATTCTTTAAGGAGAGCAGGAAGAATCAGAGTGTGAATGGACACAACCATGGACCCTCAAGCCTTGCATTAAATAATGCTGCTGATATAGAAGGAGGTTGAGGTAGACACTAAAGAATGACACGGGATGGTTTCCCACTGTTATCCGTGGGGATGGGAATGGTGCCAAATTTTGTCAATCTGTCATTCTCTACTCTGGTTCTTGCCAATCTATTTCCCCTCCTCCTAGTTATACTTGTTCAATCTCTAGGGCAGGGGTGTCTAACCTTTTGGCTTCCCTGGACCGCATTGGCCGAAAAAAATGTTTCTGGGGCCGCGCAAACGCTGCAGCAAGACAGAGGAGGGAGCCGTCAAGACGGTAAACACCTGGGGGCAGCAGAGGAAAACACTGCATCGCCCTCAACCGGGGCTGCACAAAATACTTTACTGGGCTGCATGTGGCCCTTGGTCCGCAGGTTGGACACCCCTGCTCTAGGGTTTAATCCTGTTCTTTCTGCTACTGATACTGAGCTCCTGTACAATACTGATCTCACTTCACTAGTTTTAACTTTTATTAAATATATGTCATAACACAAGTAGCCCAGTTGATTCTAACCATAATTCTAGTTCCAAAATAGTATTTGCTACAGTGTAATATATATTTTTTCTTCCTCAGAGGAGAAAAGACCTTATTAATACCCAAACTTTTCTTGGAATATAAAATGTATAAAATCACAGGTCAAAAATTCCTTATTCAAAAATGTACTTTTCGTTCACTTTAAAGTCTATTGCAATATACTTACCTTAGAGCAGTGTTTCTCAACTCGGTCCTGGAGTACCCATTTGCCAGTCAGGTTGTCAGGATATCCACAATGAATATGCATAAACTTGATTTGTGTACACTGCCTCCATTATATGCAAATTTATTTCATGCATATTGTGACAGGGAAGCCCCTGTCACAAGTAAAAAGACTGTGGGTCCAGTCAGAAATACTGCCCTTAAGGCTGTAAGCTCTAAAATAAAGCCTATTTCTCCTGGTAAAAGCAGCAGGGTAGCACAACCAAATAACATGGCGGAAAAGCAGGAGTGGAGTCAGCCCAGGATTCTGGAAGGGAGGGCACTGAAACCACAGGCCAGTCCCTATTACTCCTTTCCCCAGGTTAGAGGAATCCAGGTAGAAGGGGGTGGAGCTGATCACCGAGCCCTGCAACCATGCAAACCTCAAATAGGCAGAAGGCAGAGTAATCAGAGAGGAGGAGGAGGCTCACCTGTTCCTGATTATAGGAGCCCAGCAGCAAACCAGGAGAGCTGCTATCTCCATTCTTCCACCAGCCAGCCAAGAAAGCTTTCAGGACACCAGCCCACCAGGGGAGAGAGATTACCTCCAGGGAAGTACCATAACTTTCCTAGCACGTTTTGGGGTGAGGAGCTAGAGGGTGTTCCTGAAGGGGAAAATGATTTGAGAGGGCTGGCAGGTATTCAGAGAGGGGGATGGGAAGAACCAGCAGAAGTGCAGGACTTCATAGAGAGCCCTAATCCCCTGGAGCCAGCCTGGGAAATGCTCAGTGAGGAAGGCTCTGGAGAATACATGTTTGAGGAAGACATGGACATGGAGTCTTGAGCTAGAAAAGGCATGGCAGCAGTGCCTAATTAAGTAAGGCCAAAATAATTCCTTGAACCTCAGTTCTCTTAAGTGCCCTTTGAAGTAAAATTCTGGATGTTAGAGGCATGTTCGGGTGGGCGATAAGACCTTTAGCATAAGGGAGGTTTGCCCGCACAACCTGGGTTCAGGTTGTGAACGTCCTTCAAAGGGAGGGACTAGGAGGAAAAGAGGAAAAATAATAAAAGCCAAAAACGTTTTGTTTTTTTTTGAAAAGTATAGTGGAAAGCTTGCTGACACCTGTTGTGCTCAGCTGTAAAGTAACAAGCCAACTCTGGCTAGGGGAAGCCTTAGCCCTAAGAGGGGACAATTCAGAAGCAGTGAAGAAACTGCAGAAGCATTTTTGGTTTGTTTTTATGATACCAATGTGTTGACAAAGCTTGTCAGTCTTGGGGCAGAGGCGCACCCAGCGTGCCCTGGACTTGTGTACAATATACGGCCAGATTAAGGACTAAGCCTGAGACAAGTATTCATTTCAGGGAAGTTTTGATTACTTTAATAAACCCGGTGAAGTTTGGTGAAAAGTCCAGTGTCCGGGTTTTCCTTTGACCAACCATATAAAAGGCACTCCTAAAAATCTTACCTGTGATCCGAGCCGGGGTTTCCCACCTACTTGGGGTCTGGCCCGGTCACAGGAAGTTGGTGGCAGTGGTGGGATCTAGCGCCGCCCACAGGTTGGTGAAGGAAGTGCACCAGTGGGAAAAAAAAAAAAAAAAAGGGAAAATTCTGGTGAATTTTTTTTTGTGATTTTGGACTTGGAAAAAACAAACAACAACAAAAAAAAAAACCCCAGAGAACTATTTGTAATTTGGAGGGAGGTATTGCCACCAGATACTGTGTACAGAGTTGGGCAATACTCCTGGATTTGAATCCTAAAGTGTGGGACAATTTGAGGTTTTTTTTTTTGGAAAGACCTGAGTGCTGGAAACAGTGACATTAATGATTTTTGCTCTTTCGACTTAAACCTTTTGTGGATTACAAATATTAAGCCAGAAGGAAGTGCAACGCCAGGAGGGCGTGGTTCTAGGCGAGGACCAAGAAGTAGCAGCAAGGTGCCTAGGAGAGCAGTCTGCGGTGGAGCGGAGAGGAATCCAGACGTGTGAGCTGTGTTCCAGAGATCCTGGTCGGAGGAGTGGCTGGGGAGGCCCTAAGATCCCAAATGCTGAGACACATCAGTCCCCAAGGATGGAGACGTCCAAGTTCCTGACCGGATTAGAGGCGGAGATGAACAGACTCCAGCAACGGTTTCAGGACATGCTATAGGCTCAGGCCGATCTGTGGAAGACAGACCATCAAGCACAGCAAACCCGACATACCGAGTTGTTGCAACAGATGGGAGCCCAGATTCAGGCCATCAACAACTTGGCACAGCGTCCTACACCGCCGGTTGCTGGCCACGCTGGAGCAGTCATCGAGCCGGTAGGCGCTCCTTTCGGGGAGCCTATAAGACTTCATAAATTAACTGCTGAAGATGATATTCAGGATTTTCTCGTAGGATTCGAGAGAGTGGCTGTGGCCTCACACTGGCCAGTAGAGCAGTGGTCATTTAGACTCATACCTTGCCTAGGGGGAAGAGCCTTAGAGGCATACCATACTTTAAGTGCAGAACAAGCTGCGGACTATCAAACTTTAAAACAAACCCTGCTAGATTACTTGGGCTATGCCCCAGATCACTATAGAGGGCAATTTCGGGTGGCCTACATAGCCCCGAAAGAACGCCCTAAAGCTTTGATACAAAGACTTAAAAGACTGTGTGAGAGGTGGCTGCAACCTTAGAGCAGGGGAGTGCAAGAGATCGTGGAAGAAATAGTGAGGGAGCAATTGCTAGAGGCTATCCCTCCAGGGGCTAAGCTATGGTTAAAAAGGAAGGGGCCCCAATCATTGGACCGGGTGGAACGGGATTTGGAGTGTTATATGGAAGCAGAGGAAGCTAGAGAGTCTCCTTGGGCAGGCCCCGGCCCTAGGAAGATCCCAGGTCATCCCTCGGGTAGGAAGAATGTGGTGATAGCAGCCAAGCCAGGGTCCTCCCCGGTACCTACCATATTGGTGGAGGTGGAGGGAGTTCGAATGCTGGCATTGGTGGATTCTGGGGCTGACCAGTCCCTGATTGCACTCTCCACCTGGGCCAATATTGTACGGGACGCGGGTCCTGAGTGTGTGCGCCCCGTTGGGGAGGTGAGATTGACTTGTGTGCATGGGGTTACCACTCCCTATGCTTTAAGGAAAGTTAGCATTCGGTGCCAGGGCCGAAGAAGCTGGGTGAAGCTAGCCTTGGTATCCCGACCCCCGGTACCCCTGATTTTGGGCAGAGACTGGGTTAGGTTTGAGCAGTTTAGGCGAGAAGGAATAACTTTGGCCAACAAAAAGAGGGAGGGGGGCCTCCTAGACGAAGCCCGGGGAGGGATAAGTCGAGCATCCCTTTCCGGCCCTGGATTCCAGGGGAGGTTTTGGAGAAATTCCCCGTTTTCCCTCAAGAACAAAGGAATGATAAGGTTTTAAAGCATGCCTAGGAACAAGCCCTGGGGCCTTCAAACATTTACCCAAGGTTTACGAAGGAAAGGGGCCTTCTTTATAGAGAAACGTTGAGGAAAGGAGGAGGAAGGCCTTGGAGGCAGCTAGTGGTGCCCGGGATTTTTAAGCAAACCATTCTGAAATTAGCGCATGAGCATCCCTTAGCAGGACATCGGGGCAGGGACAATACACTAGATCAGATCATGGCCCGGTTTTATTGGCCGGGTATTTACAAGGAAGTACAGGAGTTCTGTGATACCTGTCCCTCGTGTCAGAAATTGACAGGGTATAAGCCTCCCAAAGCCCCATTGATACCGCTACCAAGAGTGGAGGAGCCCCTAGCTCGTATTGGGGTAGATATAGTGGGGCCTCTGGATAAAAGTCGAAGGGGCCACGAGTATATCTTGGTGGTGATAGATTATGCCACTCGTTACCCATGGGGAGTTCCCCTGAGATCCACCTCCGCTCCGATTCTAGTGCAGGAGTTGATTAAAATCTTCTGTCAAGTAGGGTTTCCTCGGGAAGTTTTGACCGACCGGGGTACTAATTTCCAATCGAGAGTGTTTAAAGCCTTCCTAACAGCTTTTGGCATTTGCCATTTAAACACCTCCGCTTATCATCCCCAAGCTAATGGGTTGGTTGAACGATTCAACCAGACCCTGAAGAGGATGATAAGGAAGGGAGCGGCCTCAGATATTAGGGATTGGGATTTGTGGGTACCCTTTTGTCTGTATGCGGCGAGGGAGAACATACAGGGGTCATTAGGGGTGTCTCCATTTGAACTTCTTTATGGGCGACCCCCGCGTGGCCTCCTGGATGTTATTAGAGAAAATTGGGAACCCCAAAAGGAACGAGATATGAATGTGTTGTCCTATCTACAAGGTATGAGGGGTAGACTGAGGGAGATAACGAAACTGAGCCAAGAAGCTCTCCAGAAAAGCCAGGCCAAACAGAAGACCTATTACGACCGAAGAACTCACAGAAGGGACCTATCTGTGGGAGAATGGGTCCTGGTCTTGGTTCCGGATGACCCTCATAAATTTGCGGGCAGGTGGAGGGGTCCCAGAGAAATTGTGGAGAAGTTAAATGCGGTAGACTACCGGGTAAAGGACGAAAAGGGGCGAGAACAAACCTTCCATGTCAACCTATTGAAGCCCTGGAAGGAGCGAACGGTGTTATACACCCAAGGTGGGGACGAAGAGGATGAGGAATTGGGACCTCAGGTGCCAGGAACAGGACGGCAGAACCACCCAAGATAGGGGATACTTTGACCGAGGCCCAGAAGCACCAGATGGGAGTGGTGTTGGGGCAGTTTACCTCGGTGTTGTCCTCTAAGCCAGGGTATACCAGGCTGGGAAGGCATGAAATAATTACAGCCCCAGGAAGGATTGTTCGCCGAAGACCCTACAGGCTGCCCAAGAGTAGACGGGAAGAAGTGAAGCAATTAGTGCAAGAAATGATGGATCTGGGGGTGATAGAGGAGTCCCATAGCCCCTGGAACAGTCCCATTGTATTGGTCCCCAAGACCGATGGCACAACAAGATTTTGTATTGACTTTCGAGCAGTGAATGCCATATCGGAATTTGACGCATACCCGATGCCCTGAATTGAAGATCTGCTGGATAGACTGGGGAAAGCCCGCTACCTATCCACTCTGGATCTATGCAAAGGGTATTGGCAGATCCCCTTAGCCGAGGGATCAAAACAGAAGACAACCTTCCAGACACCCCAAGGTCTCTTCCAATTTCGTCGCATGCCTTTTGGCTTGCATGGCGCTGCTGTAAGTTGCCTAAGAATCGTGAACAAGGTGCTGGAGGGGCATGAAGAGTACGCAGCTGCCTATATGGATGATATTATCATCTTTTCACAGACCTGGCAAGAACACTTGGAGGCGGTAACAGCGGTTCTGGGAGCCTTGGGGAAGGCAGGGCTCACCGTCAATCCGAAGAAGTGCTGGTTTGGACAGACCCAAGTGAAATATTTGGGGTACCAGGTGGGGCAGGAGCAGGTCAGGCCTTTACTGGATAAAGTGGGGTGCATTAAAGAATATCCTCGACCCATTAGCAAGAAACAGTTGCGGGGGTTCCTTGGATTAGTGGGGTACTATAGGAGATTTATACCCCATTTTTCGGAGATGGCAGCACCCCTCACCGATATGCTCAAAAAGAATTTGCCCAATCAGTTAGTCTGGTCTGAGCGAGGAAATAAGGGATTTGAACAGCTCAGGAGATGCTTATGTCGGGACCCAGTATTGAAAGGGGTAGATTTTGGGAAACCTTTCCTTTTACAAACAGATGCTTCCCAGGAGGGACTGGGGGCGGTCTTATCTCAGTTGCATCAGGAGAGGGAGCACCCCGCCATGTATCTGAGCAGAAAGGCTTACTCTACAGTCGAGAAAGAGTGTCTAGCCATCAAATGGGCCATTAACGCCCTGAAGTATTATCTGGAGGGAAGAGCTTTCACCCTGGTGACGGATCACGCGGCTCTAACCTGGCTAGAGAAAATGAAAGATACCAATGCCAGGTTAACGAGATGGTATTTAGCTCTCCAACCCTATACTTTCACGGTAATCCACAGGCCAGGAGCCCTTCATAAAAATGCGGATGTCCTGTCACGTCTAGGGGAAGGACACTCAGAGGGGGGTGACCTGGAAAGGACTAATAGTGTTTTAAGTAGGGGGGTATGTGACAGGGAAGCCCCTGTCACAAGTAAAAAGACTGTGGGTCCAGTCAGAAATACTGCCCTTAAGGCTGTAAGCTCTAAAATAAAGCCTATTTCTCCTGGTAAAAGCAGCAGGGTAGCACAACCAAATAACATGGCGGAAAAGCAGGAGTGGAGTCAGCCCAGGATTCTGGAAGGGAGGGCACTGAAACCACAGGCCAGTCCCTATTACTCCTTTCCCCAGGTTAGAGGAATCCAGGTAGAAGGGGGTGGAGCTGGTCACCGAGCCCTGCAACCATGCAAACCTCAAATAGGCAGAAGGCAGAGTAATCAGAGAGGAGGAGGAGGCTCACCTGTTCCTGATTATAGGAGCCCAGCAGCAAACCAGGAGAGCTGCTATCTCCATTCTTCCACCAGCCAGCCAAGAAAGCTTTCAGGACACCAGCCCACCAGGGGAGAGAGATTACCTCCAGGGAAGTACCATAACTTTCCTAGCACGTTTTGGGGTGAGGAGCTAGAGGGTGTTCCTGAAGGGGAAAATGATTTGAGAGGGCTGGCAGGTATTCAGAGAGGGGGATGGGAAGAACCAGCAGAAGTGCAGGACTTCATAGAGAGCCCTAATCCCCTGGAGCCAGCCTGGGAAATGCTCAGTGAGGAAGGCTCTGGAGAATACATGTTTGAGGAAGACATGGACATGGAGTCTTGAGCTAGAAAAGGCATGGCAGCAGTGCCTAATTAAATAAGGCCAAAATAATTCCTTGAACCTCAGTTCTCTTAAGTGCCCTTTGAAGTAAAATTCTGGATGTTAGAGGCATGTTCGGGTGGGCGATAAGACCTTTAGCATAAGGGAGGTTTGCCCGCACAACCTGGGTTCAGGTTGTGAACGTCCTTCAAAGGGAGGGACTAGGAGGAAAAGAGGAAAAATAATAAAAGCCAAAAACGTTTTTTTTTTTTTTTGGAAAGTATAGTGGAAAGCTTGCTGACACCTGTTGTGCTCAGCTGTAAAGTAACAAGCCAACTCTGGCTAGGGGAAGCCTTAGCCCTAAGAGGGGACAATTCAGAAGCAGTGAAGAAACTGCAGAAGCATTTTTGGTTTGTTTTTATGATACCAATGTGTTGACAAAGCTTGTCAGTCTTGGGGCAGAGGCGCACCCAGCGTGCCCTGGACTTGTGTACAATATACGGCCAGATTAAGGACTAAGCCTGAGACAAGTATTCATTTCAGGGAAGTTTTGATTACTTTAATAAACCCGGTGAAGTTTGGTGAAAAGTCCAGTGTCCGGGTTTTCCTTTGACCAACCATATAAAAGGCACTCCTAAAAATCTTACCTGTGATCCGAGCCGGGGTTTCCCACCTACTTGGGGTCTGGCCCGGTCACAGGAAGTTGGTGGCAGTGGTGGGATCTAGCGCCGCCCACAGGTTGGTGAAGGAAGTGCACCAGTGGGAAAAAAAAAAAAAAAAAGGGAAAATTCTGGTGAATTTTTTTTTGTGATTTTGGACTTGGAAAAAACAAACAACAACAAAAAAAAAAAACCCCAGAGAACTATTTGTAATTTGGAGGGAGGTATTGCCACCAGATACTGTGTACAGAGTTGGGCAATACTCCTGGATTTGAATCCTAAAGTGTGGGACAATTTGAGGGTTTTTTTTTTTTGGAAAGACCTGAGTGCTGGAAACAGTGACATTAATGATTTTTGCTCTTTCGACTTAAACCTTTTGTGGATTACAAATATTAAGCCAGAAGGAAGTGCAACGCCAGGAGGGCGTGGTTCTAGGCGAGGACCAAGAAGTAGCAGCAAGGTGCCTAGGAGAGCAGTCTGCGGTGGAGCGGAGAGGAATCCAGACGTGTGAGCTGTGTTCCAGAGATCCTGGTCGGAGGAGTGGCTGGGGAGGCCCTAAGATCCCAAATGCTGAGACACATCAGTCCCCAAGGATGGAGACGTCCAAGTTCCTGACCGGATTAGAGGCGGAGATGAACAGACTCCAGCAACGGTTTCAGGACATGCTATAGGCTCAGGCCGATCTGTGGAAGACAGACCATCAAGCACAGCAAACCCGACATACCGAGTTGTTGCAACAGATGGGAGCCCAGATTCAGGCCATCAACAACTTGGCACAGCGTCCTACACCGCCGGTTGCTGGCCACGCTGGAGCAGTCATCGGGCCGGTAGGCGCTCCTTTCGGGGAGCCTATAAGACTTCATAAATTAACTGCTGAAGATGATATTCAGGATTTTCTCGTAGGATTCGAGAGAGTGGCTGTGGCCTCACACTGGCCAGTAGAGCAGTGGTCATTTAGACTCATACCTTGCCTAGGGGGAAGAGCCTTAGAGGCATACCATACTTTAAGTGCAGAACAAGCTGCGGACTATCAAACTTTAAAACAAACCCTGCTAGATTACTTGGGCTATGCCCCAGATCACTATAGAGGGCAATTTCGGGTGGCCTACATAGCCCCGGAAGAACGCCCTAAAGCTTTGATACAAAGACTTAAAAGACTGTGTGAGAGGTGGCTGCAACCTTAGAGCAGGGGAGTGCAAGAGATCGTGGAAGAAATAGTGAGGGAGCAATTGCTAGAGGCTATCCCTCCAGGGGCTAAGCTATGGTTAAAAAGGAAGGGGCCCCAATCATTGGACCGGGTGGAACGGGATTTGGAGTGTTATATGGAAGCAGAGGAAGCTAGAGAGTCTCCTTGGGCAGGCCCCGGCCCTAGGAAGATCCCAGGTCATCCCTCGGGTAGGAAGAATGTGGTGATAGCAGCCAAGCCAGGGTCCTCCCCGGTACCTACCATATTGGTGGAGGTGGAGGGAGTTCGAATGCTGGCATTGGTGGATTCTGAGGCTGACCAGTCCCTGATTGCACTCTCCACCTGGGCCAATATTGTACGGGACGCGGGTCCTGAGTGTGTGCGCCCCGTTGGGGAGGTGAGATTGACTTGTGTGCATGGGGTTACCACTCCCTATGCTTTAAGGAAAGTTAGCATTCGGTGCCAGGGCCGAAGAAGTTGGGTGAAGCTAGCCTTGGTATCCCGACCCCCGGTACCCCTGATTTTGGGCAGAGACTGGGTTAGGTTTGAGCAGTTTAGGCGAGAAGGAATAACTTTGGCCAACAAAAAGAGGGAGGGGGGGCCTCCTAGACGAAGCCCGGGGAGGGATAAGTCGAGCATCCCTTTCCGGCCCTGGATTCCAGGGGAGGTTTTGGAGAAATTCCCCGTTTTCCCTCAAGAACAAAGGAATGATAAGGTTTTAAAGAATGCCTAGGAACAAGCCCTGGGGCCTTCAAACATTTACCCAAGGTTTACGAAGGAAAGGGGCCTTCTTTATAGAGAAACGTTGAGGAAAGGAGGAGGAAGGCCTTGGAGGCAGCTAGTGGTGCCCGGGATTTTTAAGCAAACCATTCTGAAATTAGCGCATGAGCATCCCTTAGCAGGACATCGGGGCAGGGACAATACACTAGATCAGATCATGGCCCGGTTTTATTGGCCGGGTATTTACAAGGAAGTACAGGAGTTCTGTGATACCTGTCCCTCGTGTCAGAAATTGACAGGGTATAAGCCTCCCAAAGCCCCATTGATACCGCTACCAAGAGTGGAGGAGCCCCTAGCTCGTATTGGGGTAGATATAGTGGGGCCTCTGGATAAAAGTCGAAGGGGCCACGAGTATATCTTGGTGGTGATAGATTATGCCACTCGTTACCCATGGGGAGTTCCCCTGAGATCCACCTCCGCTCCGATTCTAGTGCAGGAGTTGATTAAAATCTTCTGTCAAGTAGGGTTTCCTCGGGAAGTTTTGACCGACCGGGGTACTAATTTCCAATCGAGAGTGTTTAAAGCCTTCCTAACAGCTTTTGGCATTTGCCATTTAAACACCTCCGCTTATCATCCCCAAGCTAATGGGTTGGTTGAACGATTCAACCAGACCCTGAAGAGGATGATAAGGAAGGGAGCGGCCTCAGATATTAGGGATTGGGATTTGTGGGTACCCTTTTGTCTGTATGCGGCGAGGGAGAACATACAGGGGTCATTAGGGGTGTCTCCATTTGAACTTCTTTATGGGCGACCCCCGCGTGGCCTCCTGGATGTTATTAGAGAAAATTGGGAACCCCAAAAGGAACGAGATATGAATGTGTTGTCCTAT
Organism: Geotrypetes seraphini; assembly: GCF_902459505.1. Classification (NCBI taxonomy): domain Eukaryota; kingdom Metazoa; phylum Chordata; class Amphibia; order Gymnophiona; family Dermophiidae; genus Geotrypetes; species Geotrypetes seraphini. The sequence goes on along the minus strand of NC_047088.1, from coordinate 152,005,722 downwards.
CTACAAGGTATGAGGGGTAGACTGAGGGAGATAACGAAACTGAGCCAAGAAGCTCTCCAGAAAAGCCAGGCCAAACAGAAGACCTATTACGACCGAAGAACTCACAGAAGGGACCTATCTGTGGGAGAATGGGTCCTGGTCTTGGTTCCGGATGACCCTCATAAATTTGCGGGCAGGTGGAGGGGTCCCAGAGAAATTGTGGAGAAGTTAAATGCGGTAGACTACCGGGTAAAGGACGAAAAGGGGCGAGAACAAACCTTCCATGTCAACCTATTGAAGCCCTGGAAGGAGCGAACGGTGTTATACACCCAAGGTGGGGACGAAGAGGATGAGGAATTGGGACCTCAGGTGCCAGGAACAGGACGGCAGAACCACCCAAGATAGGGGATACTTTGACCGAGGCCCAGAAGCACCAGATGGGAGTGGTGTTGGGGCAGTTTACCTCGGTGTTGTCCTCTAAGCCAGGGTATACCAGGCTGGGAAGGCATGAAATAATTACAGCCCCAGGAAGGATTGTTCGCCGAAGACCCTACAGGCTGCCCAAGAGTAGACGGGAAGAAGTGAAGCAATTAGTGCAAGAAATGATGGATCTGGGGGTGATAGAGGAGTCCCATAGCCCCTGGAACAGTCCCATTGTATTGGTCCCCAAGACCGATGGCACAACAAGATTTTGTATTGACTTTCGAGCAGTGAATGCCATATCGGAATTTGACGCATACCCGATGCCCTGAATTGAAGATCTGCTGGATAGACTGGGGAAAGCCCGCTACCTATCCACTCTGGATCTATGCAAAGGGTATTGGCAGATCCCCTTAGCCGAGGGATCAAAACAGAAGACAGCCTTCCAGACATCCCAAGGTCTCTTCCAATTTCGTCGCATGCCTTTTGGCTTGCATGGCGCTGCTGTAAGTTGCCTAAGAATCGTGAACAAGGTGCTGGAGGGGCATGAAGAGTACGCAGCTGCCTATATGGATGATATTATCATCTTTTCACAGACCTGGCAAGAACACTTGGAGGCGGTAACAGCGGTTCTGGGAGCCTTGGGGAAGGCAGGGCTCACCGTCAATCCGAAGAAGTGCTGGTTTGGACAGACCCAAGTGAAATATTTGGGGTACCAGGTGGGGCAGGAGCAGGTCAGGCCTTTACTGGATAAAGTGGGGTGCATTAAAGAATATCCTCGACCCATTAGCAAGAAACAGTTGCGGGGGTTCCTTGGATTAGTGGGGTACTATAGGAGATTTATACCCCATTTTTCGGAGATGGCAGCACCCCTCACCGATATGCTCAAAAAGAATTTGCCCAATCAGTTAGTCTGGTCTGAGCGAGGAAATAAGGGATTTGAACAGCTCAGGAGATGCTTATGTCGGGACCCAGTATTGAAAGGGGTAGATTTTGGGAAACCTTTCCTTTTACAAACAGATGCTTCCCAGGAGGGACTGGGGGCGGTCTTATCTCAGTTGCATCAGGAGAGGGAGCACCCCGCCATGTATCTGAGCAGAAAGGTTTACTCTACAGTCGAGAAAGAGTGTCTAGCCATCAAATGGGCCATTAACGCCCTGAAGTATTATCTGGAGGGAAGAGCTTTCACCCTGGTGACGGATCACGCGGCTCTAACCTGGCTAGAGAAAATGAAAGATACCAATGCCAGGTTAACGAGATGGTATTTAGCTCTCCAACCCTATACTTTCACGGTAATCCACAGGCCAGGAGCCCTTCATAAAAATGCGGATGTCCTGTCACGTCTAGGGGAAGGACACTCAGAGGGGGGTGACCTGGAAAGGACTAATAGTGTTTTAAGTAGGGGGGTATGTGACAGGGAAGCCCCTGTCACAAGTAAAAAGACTGTGGGTCAAGTCAGAAATACTGCCCTTAAGGCTGTAAGCTCTAAAATAAAGCCTATTTCTCCTGGTAAAAGCAGCAGGGTAGCACAACCAAATAACATGGCGGAAAAGCAGGAGTGGAGTCAGCCCAGGATTCTGGAAGGGAGGGCACTGAAACCACAGGCCAGTCCCTATTACTCCTTTCCCCAGGTTAGAGGAATCCAGGTAGAAGGGGGTAGAGCTGGTCACCGAGCCCTGCAACCATGCAAACCTCAAATAGGCAGAAGGCAGAGTAATCAGAGAGGAGGAGGAGGCTCACCTGTTCCTGATTATAGGAGCCCAGCAGCAAACCAGGAGAGCTGCTATCTCCATTCTTCCACCAGCCAGCCAAGAAAGCTTTCAGGACACCAGCCCACCAGGGGAGAGAGATTACCTCCAGGGAAGTACCATAACTTTCCTAGCACGTTTTGGGGTGAGGAGCTAGAGGGTGTTCCTGAAGGGGAAAATGATTTGAGAGGGCTGGCAGGTATTCAGAGAGGGGGATGGGAAGAACCAGCAGAAGTGCAGGACTTCATAGAGAGCCCTAATCCCCTGGAGCCAGCCTGGGAAATGCTCAGTGAGGAAGGCTCTGGAGAATACATGTTTGAGGAAGACATGGACATGGAGTCTTGAGCTAGAAAAGGCATGGCAGCAGTGCCTAATTAAATAAGGCCAAAATAATTCCTTGAACCTCAGTTCTCTTAAGTGCCCTTTGAAGTAAAATTCTGGATGTTAGAGGCATGTTCGGGTGGGCGATAAGACCTTTAGCATAAGGGAGGTTTGCCCGCACAACCTGGGTTCAGGTTGTGAACGTCCTTCAAAGGGAGGGACTAGGAGGAAAAGAGGAAAAATAATAAAAGCCAAAAACGTTTTTTTTTTTTTTGGAAAGTATAGTGGAAAGCTTGCTGACACCTGTTGTGCTCAGCTGTAAAGTAACAAGCCAACTCTGGCTAGGGGAAGCCTTAGCCCTAAGAGGGGACAATTCAGAAGCAGTGAAGAAACTGCAGAAGCATTTTTGGTTTGTTTTTATGATACCAATGTGTTGACAAAGCTTGTCAGTCTTGGGGCAGAGGCGCACCCAGCGTGCCCTGGACTTGTGTACAATATACGGCCAGATTAAGGACTAAGCCTGAGACAAGTATTCATTTCAGGGAAGTTTTGATTACTTTAATAAACCCGGTGAAGTTTGGTGAAAAGTCCAGTGTCCGGGTTTTCCTTTGACCAACCATATAAAAGGCGCTCCTAAAAATCTTACCTGTGATCCGAGCCGGGGTTTCCCACCTACTTGGGGTCTGGCCCGGCCACAATATTCATTGTGGATATCCTGAAAACCTGACAGGATTAATTACACTTTTTGGTGGGTAAATGTGTGTACCACATATAAGTATGAAAGAATGATGGCGGAACGTTTAGGGACTAGTAGGTCCTTAAATGATGTTTGGAGTCCATTGACTACTTTTGTTGCATTACAGTAAGGGTCATGTTTCTTCCCTTTTCATTAGATTTCTTTACACATCCAGGGAGGGTGGGTGGGTGAGTGGGGGGAGGGAAATGTACTTTGAGGAGTTAAATTATTTAATTATAATATTGAAATCACATCATATGTTTTATTGTATTAATTTTTTTAAGTTCAATAACGCTGGGAAGCAGAGAGAGCTTGGGGCAGCCGCTGCGGCGGCTTTGGAGCCTGTTTCCCGATGGTGGCAGCAGCGGCTTGGTAGAGGGCAGGGAGACAGAAGGGAAACAGAAAAAAAGAAAGCGGGGCATGAAGAGAGAAAAAAGAAAGGGAGGCAGGGAGAAAGAAAGGGCAGGGAGAGAGGAAGAAAATGTTGGGGGAGGGAATAAGGTCTGGAGGAGAGGAAGCATACAGGCTGAAAGAAGGGAAGAAAGATTGGATACACAGTCAGAAGAAGAAAGTGCAACCAGAGACTCATGAAATCACCAGACAAGGTAGGAAAAATGATTTTATTTTCAATTTAGTGATCAAAATGTGGCTGAATTTATATCTGCTGTCTATATTTTGCACTATGGCCCCTTTTACTAAACCGCAAGAGCGGTTTTTAGCGCAGGGAGCCTATGAGTGTCCAGAGCAGTGCTGGACATTCAGCGCAGCTCCCTGCGCTAAAAACTGCTATTGTGGTTTAGTAAAAAGGGAGGGGGTATATTTGTCTATTTTTGTATGGTTGTTACTGAGGTGACAGTGCATAGAGTCGGCTGCCTTGACCTTTTTGAAAAAAACCCAGAATAGGAATGATAATTAACATTTTCTCAGCGTACAGTGTGCTTTGTGTTTTTTTTTATTTTATTGTTGGTAGATCATTTTGACTTGGTCATTTTAAAAGTAGCTCGCAAGCCCAAAAAGTGTGGGCATCCCCAGTGGCGTACCTAGGGGGGGGGGCGGGCCGCCCCGGGTGCCAGCCCTAAGGGGGTGTTCCCGGCCTTGCCGTTCAGTCCCCCGCCACCCCCGAAGGACCGCTCGCCCCACTGACCTTCCTGCACCACCTGTGAAGCAGCCCGCAGCAGGATCGCGAAGTCAGCGTCAGCATCCCTGCGCTGCTTCCTGCGCCGCGATCCCGCCCCTCCTCTGACATCAGAGGAGGGGCGGGACCGTGGCGCAGGAAGCAGCGCAGGGATCGCTGACGCTGACTTCGCGATCCTGCTGCGGCTGCTTCATAGGTGGTGCGGGGAGGCCAGGGGGGCGAGCGGTCCTTCGGGGTGGGTCGGGGCATCAGGCCTTCAGGGTGGGGCGGGCGGGCAGGCAAGCAGGCTTTCAAGGGGGAGGGGTTGACAGGCAGGCAGGCAGGCCTTCAGGGGGGTGCAGGCCTTCGGGGAGGGTGTAGGCCTTTGGGGGGGTGCAGACCTTCAAGGGGGTGCAGGCCATCAAGGGGGGGAACAGGCCTTCAAGGGGGGAAAGGCAGGCAGGCCTACAAGGGGGGGGGAAAGGCCTACAAGGGGGGGGACAGGCCTACAAGGGGGGGGACAGGCCTTCAAGGGGGGGTGCAGGCCTTCAAGGGGGGTGCAGGCCTTCAAGGGGGAGACAGGCCTTCAAGGGGGGGAAAGGCAGGCAGGCAGGCCTTAAAGGGGGGACAGGCCTACAAGGGGGTGGGACAGGCCTACAAGGGGGTGGGACAGGCCTTCAAGGGGGGGACAGGCCTTCAGGGGGGGGGACAGGCCTTCGGGGGGGTGCAGACCTTCAAGGGAGTGCAGGCCTTTGGGGGGGTGTGCAGTCCTTCAAGGGGGTGCAGGCCTTCAAGGGGGGGAAAGGCAGGCAGGCAGGCCTTCAAGGGGGGGACAGGCCTACAAGGGGGGGAGAAGCTACAAGGGGGTGGTACAAGCCTTCAAGTGGGGGACAGGCCTTCGGGGGGGGGTGCAGACCTTCAAGGGAGTGCAGGCCTTCGAGGGGGGTGGTGCAGGCCTTCAAGGGGGTGCAGGCCTTCAAGGGGGGACAGGCCTTCAAGGGGGGAAAGGCAGGCAGGCCTTCAAGGGGGGACAGGCCTACAAGGGGGGGGGACAGGCCTTCAAGTGGGGGACAGGCCTTCGGGGGGGTGCAGGCCTTCGGGGGGTGCAGACCTTCAAGGGGGGGACAGGCAGGCAGGCCTTCAAGGGGGGGACAGGCCTACAAGGGGAAGGGACAGGCCTTCAAGGGGGGTGCAGGCCTTCAAGGTGGGACAGCCAGACCTTTAAGGGGGGACAGGCCTTTGGGGGGGGGACCATGATTTAGAAGTACACGGAGGGAAGGGGGTGTTCAAAGAGACATGCATATGCCAAACTTTGGGGGGGGGAAGAAATAATGGGTCTGAAAATAGAGGAGAGGGAGAGAGATGATGGACCATGGGATTTAGGGAGGGAAGGAACAGAAAGGGAGAGAAATTGGACACAAGGGATGGTGTGGAGGAGGGATAGAGATACTGGATAGGAGGGTAATTAGGAAAAGAAACGGAGAGATGGTGGACTCTGGGATGGTGGGGAAGGAGGGAGAGATGCCGGATGAAAGGGTATTTAAGAAAAGGTGGATCTGTGGAGGGAGATGAAAAAAAGGAAAGATACCAGACTTCCTGGGAAGGGAAGGGAAATGGAAAGGGAGGACAGAGTTGGCAGATGGATGGTTAGCATGCAGAAAGAAGGAGACCCTGGCAAGCAAGTTATCAGAAGAAAACCAGAGCCTTGGACCAACAAGATTTGAAATATAACCAGACAACAAAAGGTAGAAAAATTAATTTTATTTTCTGTTTTGTGATTATAACATGTCAGATTTGAAATGTGTATCCTGCCAGAGCTGGTGTTGGACTGCAAACGTGAGCTAGGATTTAACAGAAAGAGGAAAAGTCCTTTTTGTTTCTTTATTTTATTTACACCACAACGCCAGTGTGGTTAGGAGAAGCCAAAGGGGGTGAAAAAGCTATAAAACCCACCAGGAGTTTTGAAAAAAATCACCCAACTGGGCAGGAAAATCGAATTGAAAAACCAATTCAATAGGGCTGAATCGAATCAAAATTTTTTTTTTCCTGTATCTGGCAGCATTAGTTTGCGCTACTGTCTTAGACTTTAGGACCTGGGATTGGGGAGAGATGGCATCCTCAGTACTTTATAATGCAAGTGAAACGAGGATTTGGTCAGACTTTTGAAGGGTCTGCAGAAAAAAAATATTGTATAGGCCGGGGACATGAGACAGCAGGAAATGGGAACTTTTCTTCCTTCTATTTTTGTGAATGGAAAGGCTGAGGATGTCAGAGAGGTCAGTTAAAATATGTGCTTTATAAGAAAATATAATAATGTGTTTTATAAAGTTTATAGCATAGCTGGCCTACCCAGTGAGGTGTTCCTAGTGGTGATGGTGGCAGCGTGTCAATGTGTTGAGAGGAAGAGGTGGTCTGGGAAATTCTGCTGAGCAAACTCCGGGCCCATTTCTACCCCCCAGTTAGTCCACTCCACTCAACTGATTCACACACTGAGTGGGTCTTTGGGTGTTGTTTTGGGATCTCTTCCAGTGGTTTATCTCCTTCTGGTCCAAGGAAGGAAACTTTGTTATCCTTAGCATTGACCTACAGAATATGTTTGTAACAGCGCTGCTTGTGTGGCATTAGGCTATGTAGTGATTGAAAGAAAAAAACAGACCTTTGCACATTTTTGCACTATATGGTGGGTGTATGAGGAGATTCACATTTCCTGCACAGCTAAGTCCATGTGCTGTATTTGACATCTAGCAAGGTCTCTGTTTGAAAGGAAAGATCTAAACTTAAAAATGAAGTGGCCAGAAGTTATGGTAAAAGCAGATAGTGTAGCTGGTTTTAAGAAAGATTTGGACAAATTCCTGGAGGAAAAGTCCATAATCTGTTATTAAGACATGGGGGAAGTGTCTGCTTGCCCTGGATCGGTAGCATGGAATGTTGCTACTCTTTGGGTTTTGACCAGGTATTAGTGTCCTGGATTGGCTACCATGAGAATGGGCTACTGGGCATGATGGACCATTGGTCTGACCCAGTTAGGCTATTCTTATGTTATGTTCTCATCTGTAGGGGCCTTTGTTTTCACTTCTTATTTTAATGTATTTTTTTCCTGGGAACATCAGTGTTTTTTTATAATGGGAACAAAAATGGAAGAGAATTAATGTGTGTGGAATGGGGGGGTAACTAATTTCTTCAGCTAAATAATTCAATCCACTTCAAACAGACATAGGAGAACTTGTGCACCATTCACACACCCTCCAACCAAAAACGTCAAAAGAAAAAAACTGTTCGACAACCTCCTAGCCATTCGAGCTGCAACACTCGACCCCCAACTCTACAACCAATTGATATCAACCACAGACTGCAAAACCTTCAAAAAGAAATAAAAACCCTTCTATTCAAAAAACACATAAAACCAAACTAACACAATCAGAACTGTCCCAAGCATCACCTGCAACTACTCCATATGTACTTCTAATGTCATGACAATTTAGACATAATTTATGTTATGTTATGTTTGGAATAATGGTTACATATATGAGGTTCAATAAAAGAAAATTTTCACTGCCTGTTTCTATTCTGACCATTTATTCCATTTCATGGTTATTGCAAAAAAAAAAAAAAAAAAAAAAAAAATTTTTACATGGGGGGGGGGGGGGGGGGGTCAAAAAATGATGGGCCCCGGGTGCCACATACCCTAGGTACGCCACTGGGCATCCCTGAGCTAGAGTGTTAAAGCTGCATGTGGCTGCCATAAAGGTCATCTCTGACACAATCGGAAGTTGCATCAGAGACGACCTTTATGACAGCCATATGCAACTACAATGCTCCGGCTGCTGTAAAAAGGCAGTTTAGACATCGCCAGCCACAGGCAGGGAGGTTTGTCGGACCGGGCCTGTTGTCCGGGGGGGAGGGGGGGGGCGTTGCAGATCTTGTTGCCAAAATCGGAAAGATGAGGAAGGGAGAAAGATGGGCCTGTGGTGGATGGAGAGATTGAGAGAAGGGGGCAGATGATGGAAGTGGGTAGAAAGGGGAGAGAGAAGAGGTCAGATGATGGAAGTGGGGAGAAGGGAGAGCAAATGCTGAATGGAAATGGAGAAAGAGAACACATACTGGATGGAAGGAGGGATAAAGAAAAAGGACATATGCTGGATGGGGTAAGAAGAGTTAGTGAGATAGTGGAGCGGTGAAGGAAAGGGGTGGCATGCTGTGGGTAGACATAGTGAAAAGAGGGAAACTGAGGACTGCATAGTAAGAAAGAATTTAATTTAAACGGAGGCAGAAAATAAAGAAGGAAGACCAGAGAAGGGAAGAGAGAAAGGAGAGAGAGATGCCAGAGAATGGGGAAGGAGACGGAGATATTAGATCTGAGCGGTGGAAATGAGAAGAGAGAGATTCTAAAAACCACAGGGGGGAGGGAAAGAGAGATGAAAGGAGAAAGATGCCAGGCAATGAGGGAACAGAGGGAAGATGATGGATGCCAGACCAAAGGGGGGGGGGGTCTAGAGGAGAGATGGAAGGGGAGGCATACAGTTTCTGGAAGGGGCATAGAAGGAGAGAAGATGCCATATAGGGAGGGGCAGAGAGATGTCAGACAGTGAATGGAAGGAAGACATTAACAAGAAGATGAGGAAAGCAGAAACCAGAGAAGACAAAGGTAGAACAAAAATTTTCTATTTATTTATTGCTTTAGGAGACATATGTCATTGTTTCTGTGGTGTTGCATTTTATGCAGATTCCAGCTTCTTGCTGGTTCAATTTAACCTTTGTCTATGTATTTCTATTTTATCCCCCCCTTTTACAAAACTGTGGAGCATTTTTTAGCGCCAGCTGTGGTGGTAGCAGCTCTGATGCTCAGAATTCTATGAGCGTCAGAGCTGTTACCTCTGTGGCTAAAATCCATACTACAGTTTGGTAAAAGAGGGAGGGGTTAGTTTGTGATTACATATTCCATACTAGGCGAAGGTGTTTTCTGTGTTCTGTGTGTTCGAAAGACAAGGTTTTCTGTTAGGATTGATGGTGTAGGATTGATCTGTACTGGTCTGGCTTGTTTAGTTTTACCATGGGTGTATTGATGTTGTACTGCTCACTGCAGTATGTAAGATGCTGCCTTTTCCTAGGTACTCATGTGTGACATATGGCTTGTTACTAAAAATCATATTTTTCATACAGATGGGGGGGGGGTGCCAAGAAATGATGGGCTCCGGGTGTCACATATGCTAGTACGCCACTGAGTCAAGCAATGAATTAATTGTATCCATTTGAAGTGTTGGTTGTCAGAAAGAGAATATCGTTGTTTTAGCTGGTCAAAAGACAACCAGGATGCATCATCTCTAAGATCCTGTACTACATAGATACCACACGATTGCCAATCTTTCCAACGAAGAAGTTCTTTATTTTTCCGAAAGTTGTCATTATTCTAAAGTGGTGCAGACATAGTGAGAGGCCAAGGTAACTTGGAGAAACTCTCAACTCTATGAACAGTTTGTTTTGCACTATGAATTATTGGATTATCGGATTTGTTGCAGTATTGAAAAGGCATGAGAGGGAGAGGATGGTCCGCATATCGAACAGATTCCCACTTGAGCCACAGTGGTGTATAGCTGGAAGGAACAGGGGTGATCCAATACGAAGTTTGTTGCATGATGAAGGCTGAGTGATAATTGTGAAAGTCCGGGAAATTGACTCCCCCACGGTCCTTGCTAGCTTTTAATTTGTCCAGTACAATTCTAGGGGGTTTAGAACACCATAGAAAAGTAATTAGTAGTTTTTCAATAGTGGAGTATAAGGTGTTTGGAAATAATATCGGAATCATGTTCAGAAAATAATTTATTTTTGGAGCCACCATCATCTTTATAGTGCTCATTCGTCCCCACCAGGAGAGGCGTAAGGGAGACCAATGAGATAGAAGATCTTTAAATAATGATGTCAACTTCGATGCATTAAGCTATAGAGTTTCAGCAACTGTCGGAGCAAAGAAAATGCCCAGGTATTTCAATGTTGTGCCAGACCAAGAGAAATTGAAATTATCAAGTTCATGTTTGAGTTCTGGATGATTGAGAGGTAATATTTCAGATTTTGATTGGTTGAGTTTATATCCAGAGACTGTGGCATAGCCTTGTATAGTATCCAATATATACGGAAGAGAGGAAGGAGTGGTGTAAAGAAGAATATCATCCGCATAGGCAGAGTATTTCACAGTGAGGGAGTCCATAGTAATTCCGTGAATATTGGTATTGTTTCTGATACTGAGAAGCAGAGGTTCCAGTGCAAGATTGAATAATAATGGGGACAATGGGCATCCCTGTCGAGTGCCACGCCTTGGTGAAAAGATTCCGATAGTTGATTATTGACAAAGATTCCAGTAGATGGAGCAATGTATAAAACTTTAATCATGTTAATAGCAGATTCAGAAAAACCAAAATGAGACAGGACTTGAAAAAGGAAAGGCCATTCTACACAGTCAAAAGCTTTTTCAGCGTCTAACTCGATGACAATATGTGGTGTATCCAAAGATTCCACTCTGTGGAGAATGTTAAAGAATAGTCTCGTCTTGTCGTGAGACATACGACCTTGCATGAAACCTGTCTGCTCTGTGGAGATCAGCTTAGGTAGTAGTCTTTGCAATCTCACAGCAAGAATCTTCGCATATAATTTGGCATCCACATTTATCATGGATAATGGCCTATAACTTTGGACGAGTTGTTTATCTTTGCCAGGTTTTGGTAATACCACGATCACAGCCTCAGTGAAGGTGCCACATACCGCTTGTGTTTCAATCAGGTGTGTGAAAAGGTCTAACAATTTAAGAAGTAATCATGATTGAAATGTTAAGTAGAACTCCACTGGGAAACCGTTTGGACCAGGTGTTTTATGTTTGGCCATGGCATTTAAAGATTCAGCAATCTCAGGAACTATGGTGAGCAGAAAATGTTATTATCATTAACATCGATTGCCGGACCCTTCAATTTATGGAGAAACTGTCATACGTATGCAGTCGGTGTCAGGAGCTGAAAAGCTTGAAGAAAGAAGTCAAGCGACTTGAAGACAAGATACAGGAGCTAGAAGGACTTTACACCACGGAGGACCCTACCAGGGCATTTGAAGACTTCAGGAGTGAGAAACACATCGAGAAGGAAGTCAGGGAACTCAAGGAATTCATTGAGGAAGCATACAGGAGGAGGGTGGAAGAGAACGAACTCCAGATGAGAGATGATGCAACACCAACATGGAAGGGGGAGCAAGAAGCAGATGACCTCAAAGAAGACACCCACAGAAGAATACCACACGAGGGGGAAGAATTGGCTAGTCGATGCCCAGAAGAAGAGAGAGCTAAGCACACCGAGGACATTGACCTGAGACCGATAAGAAAATTGAAGAAGGGAAAGTCAGCGATCCTGGTGGGAGACTCGATATTGAGGCATGTGGACAGCCACATAGCAGGAGGAAGAGAGGATCGACTGGTGACCTGCCTCCCAGGAGCGAGAACCAAGGACATCGTGGACAAAATTGGGAAGGTCCTGGAAGGAGCAGAGACGGAAGAGACCGCAGTAATGATCCACATCGGGACGAATGATGTCAGCAGGAGAGACTACAGAAGAGGCACGCTGATAGAACAGTTCAAGATTCTAGGAAGGAAACTGAAGATGAGGACCCAGAAGATAGCATTCTCAGAGATCCTACCGGTACCAAGGGCAGATGTGAAAAGGCAGGAAGAACTACAATCAATAAATGCATGGATGAGGAGATGGTGTGAGGAAGAAGGGTTCCACTTCGTGAGGAACTGGACAATGTTCTGGGGCAAGAGCAAGCTCTACAGGAGAGATGGACTGCACCTGAGCGTGGCGGGAACAAGACTTCTAGCAAACAACGTCAAGAGAGGAATAGAACAGGCTTTAAACTAAGAGGAAGGGGAAAGCCGACAGTCGACCTAGCGTCGACGATTCGGAAGACGGTATCCCATGAAGATACTAAGGGGAAAAAAGGCTGGGAAGAAACAAGGGACAAATTACAGTAGTCGACTAACCCAGAAGTGGAGGTTAGAAAGATTGTAGCAAAAGAGAAGACACCAAAGACCGAAGCACAGGGAAAGGAAATGAGAAGGACGAAATGCCAGGATCTAAATTGCATATATGCTAATGCAAGGCGCCTAAGAAACAAAATGGAGGAACTAGAAGCCATGACCAATGCAGAGGACATAGACATCATTGGAATCTCTGAAACGTGGTGGAATGAGGAAAACAGATGGGATACTGCACTGCCGGGATACAAGCTCTATCGCCAGGACAGGTCAGGACAGAAAGGAGGAGGAATAGCCCTATACGTAAAAGAAAGCATACAATCGACAAGAATGGACACAGCGGAGACGACCAACAAACTGGAATCGCTATGGGTTAAAATACCGGGTAGGAAAGGGCATGAAATAAAGATGGGCTTATACTATCGTCCACCCGGGCAAACCAGAGATATTGATAAAGAAATGGATGCTGAGATGAAGCGAGAATGCAAAAGAGGTTACACGGTTGTTATGGGAGACTTCAACTACCCCGGGATAGACTGGAGTCTTGGAAACTCAAGATGCGCCAGGGAGACAGAATTCCTGGAGGCTATACAAGATTGCTTCATGGAGCAGCTTGTTAGAGAACCGACGAGAGGAAATGCAACTTTGGATCTAATCCTAAATGGGCTAATGGGACCTGCAAAGGAAGTGGAAGTGGTGGGACCGTTGGGAAATAGCGATCATAATATGATCAAGTTCAAGGTTGAAGTAGGAAGTTTCAACTTCAGGAAAGGAAACTATGAAGCAATGAGGGAAATGGTAAGGAAGAAAATTAGGAACACTTCCAAGAAATGGCAAACGGTAGAACATGCCTGGTCTTTTTTCAAGGACACGGTGAGCGAGGCGCAAAATCTGTACATCCCCAGATTCAGAAAGGGGTGCAAAAAGAGTCGAACAAAAGACCCGGTATGGATGACTAAAATAGTGAAGGAAGCGATAGCCAATAAGAAAAATTCATTCAGGAAATGGAAGAAGGACAAAACTGAGGAGAACTGGAAAGAGCATAGGAAGTATCAAAAAGAATGTCACAGTGTGGTTCGAAAAGCCAAAAGAGAGTACGAAGAGAGGCTAGCCAGGGAGGCACAAAATTTCAAACCGTTCTTCAGATATGTTAAAGGGAAACAGCCAGCTAGGGAGGAGGTGGGATTGCTGGACGAAGGAGACAGGAAGGGAGCGGTGAAGGAGGAGAAAGAAGTCGCGGAAAGACTTAACATGTTCTTTTCGTCTGTATTTACAAACGAAGACACAACCAACATACCGGAACCTGAGCAAATCTTCAATGGAAATCAAGCAGAAAAATTAACATCCATGGAAGTGAGCCTTGATGATGTACACAGGCAGATAGAAAAACTTAAAACTGACAAATCCCCTGGTCCGGATGAAATCCATCCAAGGGTTTTGAAAGAATTAAAGGAGGAGATAGCTGAACTACTGCAGCAAATTTGCAACCTATCCTTGAAAACAGGCATGATCCCGGAGGAATGGAAGATAGCCAACGTCACGCCCATCTTTAAAAAGGGATCAAGAGGTGACCCGGGAAACTACAGACCGGTGAGTCTGACCTCAGTTCCGGGGAAAATGGCGGAAGCACTGATAAAAGAAAACATCGATGAACATTTGGATAGAAACGAACTTCTGAAAACAAGCCAACATGGTTTCTGCAGGGGGAGATCGTGCCTAACTAACTTATTGCACTTCTTCGAAGGAATTAACAAAAGGATGGACAGGGGAGACCCCATAGACATCATATACCTTGATTTCCAAAAAGCCTTTGACAAGGTGCCTCACGAACGTCTACTCCGGAAACTGAAGAATCATGGGGTGGATGGAGACGTACATAGATGGATCAGAAACTGGTTGGCAGGTAGGAAACAGAGGGTAGGAGTGAAGGGCCACTACTCGGACTGGATGAGGGTCACGAGTGGTGTTCCGCAGGGCTCGGTGCTCGGGCCGCTGCTATTTAATATATTCATAAATGATCTAGAAACAGGGACGAAATGTGAGATAATAAAATTTGTGGACGATACAAAAATATTTAGTGGAGCTGGAACTAAAGAGGAATGCGAAGAATTGCAAAGGGACTTGAACAAACTGGGGGAATGGGCGGCGAGATGGCAGATGAAGTTCAACGTTGAGAAATGTAAAGTATTGCATGTGGGAAGCAGAAACCCAAGGTACAACTTTACGATGGGAGGGATGTTATTGAATGAGAGTACCCAAGAAAGGGACTTGGGGGTAATGGTGGACATGACAATGAAGCCGACGGCACAGTGCGCAGCAGCCGCTAAGAAAGCAAATAGAATGCTAGGTATAATCAAGAAGGGTATTACAACCAGGACAAAAGAAGTTATCCTGCCGTTGTATCGGGCGATGGTGCGCCCGCATCTGGAATACTGCGTCCAATATTGGTCGCCGTACCTTAAGAAGGATATGGCGTTACTCGAGAGGGTTCAGAGGAGAGCGACACGTCTGATAAAAGGGATGGAAAACCTTTCATACGCTGAGAGATTGGAGAAACTGGGTCTCTTTTCCCTGGAGAAGAGGAGACTTAGAGGGGATATGATAGAGACTTATAAGATCATGAAGGGCATAGAGAGAGTAGAGAGGGACAGATTCTTCAAACTTTCTAAAAATAAAAGAACAAGAGGGCACTCGGAAAAGTTGAAAGGGGACAGATTCAAAACGAATGCTAGGAAGTTCTTCTTTACCCAACGAGTGGTGGACTACTGGAATGCGCTTCCAGAGGGCGTAATAGGGCAGATTACAGTACTGGGGTTTAAGAAAGGATTGGACAATTTCCTGCTGGAAAAGGGGATAGAAGGGTATAAATAGAGGATTACTGCACAGGTCCTGGACCTGTTGTGCCGCCGCGTGAGCGGACTTCTGGGCATGATGGACCTCAGGTCTGACCCAGGAGAGGCATTGCTTATGTTCTTATGGTGTGTAGGTCCGGAGTTTGAGAGGAATATAACTCATCATAGTATTCATGAAATCTAGCAAGAACCTTTGATCCATTAGTCAATACTTGTTCATCTTTAGATTTAATTGATGTTATGTAAGTACGTTCAGATTGTGCTTTTAAATAGTTGGCCAACAAGTGTCCAGAATTATCATGTTCTGCATAGTAAGTTGCTTCTTTCATAAATAAAGATTTGCCAGCAGAGTTAGCCAGTAAGTTGTTATATTGAAGTCTAGCAGATCTCAGTTGTTCCAGAGTAGCGGTGTCAGCCGAATTAGAACAGTGAGCTATTTTAAGTGATTGAATCTTAGATTCCAGGTCAGAAAGTTCCTTCTTATAGAGTTTGGTACGTTTGGATTTAAAAGAAATGATTACACCTCTAAGGTGAGCTTTAAAAGAGTCCCATAGTGAAGTCTGACTAACCTGATCTACAGTATTGAAAGTGAAGAAGTCTTGTATATGAGTAGAGATATAGTCCACAAATTCAGGGTTTTCTAGCAAAATAGAGTCAAAACACCAGCAGGGTCTCTTAGGTAGAAGCTCAATATTTTTAATGGTCAAATTTATTAGAGCATGGTCTGATACAGTGATGGATTCGATATCTGTGGCTGATACCCAGGGTAACAATGATGATGAGATTTTTAAAAAATCTATTCTTGAAAAAGAAGAATGTGGCAAAGAGAAAAAAGTGTACTTGTGTGATTTGTGATGCAGAATCCTCCATGGGTCTCAAAGATTCAATTGAAGAAGTATATCTTGAAATGTTGTCCAAGCCTTGGTGGTCTTATGAGGAGCTGATGATTTACGATCTAATTCTGGATTCAAAACAAGATTGAAGTCTCCTCCAATGATAGTAGGCGTTTTTCCCTCAAGAGTTATAGAATCAGCCAGGTTGTGGAAGAAAACAGGACAGTCACTATTCGGGGCATATATATTAAATATAGTTAATTTAATGGATCAGATACAAACAGTAGTTTTCACCCATCTGCCCTCAGTGTCATGAGCTTGGTCCAAAACTGTCAAGTCTGGATGTTTTCTGATGAGGGTGAGGACACCATTTCTTTTATCAATAGCAGGTGAAAAAATGGGTGGCAATGCCCAGGATACAGTGAATTTGGAAGCTTCTGATGTACTAAGATGTGTTTCTTGTAGCAGTACTACATCCGGCTGAAACTGATTTACATATTGGAGTATTTTGACCTGTTTTAAAGGATTATTCAAATCTTTCACGTTAAGTGAAATGCAATTCAGAGGCATAGTAATAAGGAAAAAAGAACAGATACATGCACTGTACATGCAAGAAAACAAACTTTATGCACTTCCATTAAACAGGGCCTCCTTATGCAAAAATAAAACATATTGCATAAGGAGAAGACCAACGGGTCAGTGAGAGAGAGAGAGAGAACAGGTGTGAAAAGAACACCAGGAGAAATATAGCAGACTGTAAGAGTAATCATTATGAACACAGTATAAAATACTAATAACAGCAGAAAAGGCATTCAGTGGTATGAAAACATCTTGTAGACAATCCTGACAAGTATTGCAACATGTAATGAGTACGAGGCAGATCGTTTGAAGAGGTGGTAAGGGGAATCACAAATAGATTTACTGTCAAGGGAATAGATAGCAGAGTCAATATCGGAGAGAGCAGAGAGAAAGTGAAAAACCGAATAGAAGAAAAGGAGAAGTAGCAGGTCAAGAAAAGGAAAAGTGAGTAAATAAGAAAACAGATCTGTAGCAAGATTATATAGGAGTTGAGATAATCAGCAAGTCCATGCATCATACTACAGAGAATATATAAAACAGATAGAACAATCATTTAAGAATACATTAGTTAAGCAATGTTTCGAAGAAAACAATTAACTGTGAGAGAATATTGTAGTAAACCTGAATAGACACATCTTTCTATATAAGGAGATAACAAGAAAATTAAGGCTTGTGATGCTCAAATGGCGTCAATGGCACTAGGTGAAATGGATTCGAGAAAGTCACCGAGAGCGTTGGGATCGGTGAAATCCTTAGTACGATTTTGAATGGTGACCCACAGTCGGGCCAGGTAAAACATTCCAAAGCGAGCGTTGAGATCTTTTAGGCGAGGTCTGTATTCCAGGAGCTGTTTTCGTTGGCAGGCTGAAGCTTTGCTCAGATCTGGTACAAGCATAATAGTGCGATCTTCAAACTTCAGGGGTGCTTTCAATTTAGCCCTTCGCATAATTTCGATGGTCTGGCTGAATCTGAGAAGACTCACGATGATCAGTCTCGGGTAGTTATCCTGGGTTGAGCGCTGCGTGTTGACTCGATGAGCTGATTCGATCTCGAAAGGTTGAGAAAAGGTGATATCCAAGATGGTAGGCAAAGTATCATGCAAAAAGGTTATTAAATTTTGACCCTCTCTCCCTTCCGATAAGCCAAGTATCTGAAAATTCCGTTTACGGGCCCTATTATTAGCTTCGTCCAGATCTTTTTCCAGTTGCACCACGTGCTTAAAATGGCGCTGCAGATCTTTAACATTTTCCTCCATGGCGCGTTGTTTAATTTCCAGCGATTCCACTCTGGTGCGGAAATGGAGCAGATCTGTTTTCATCGTGGAGTTGTCTTGTTTGATATGCTCAATGTTGGTGTTTGTCTCAGATACCATGTCTTTCATGGCACGAAGCTCTTCTAATATCGTAGCCGTGGAAGTATCATCAGGCTTAGGGCCCAGTTGTTTCGACGGAGAGGGAGGGTCAATTTTGGACCTTTTGCTGCTCTTCGTAGCAGACATTTGCTGGAACAAAAGTCAGTATGTCTTTAGCTAATTAAATATGCAATCAATGTCGAGTTAGGCAAAGATTAGCGAGTGTGATCTTGATTTTAGCGCTATGATTTCCCAGAGCTCTAATTCAAGCTGCCATCTCATGAAGCTCACTAGCGTCCCCGTTTTATTGTATTAATAATTAAGATGAGGATGGGAGTAAATGACTGTTTAATGTAATAATTGTATAGTTAGTGTGTTCTATGCAGTATTTTATGATTTACTAATTATATTGCACTATCAAAGTTTGAAAATCAATAAAGATTTAAACAAAACTTACAAACTGTATAAAGAGAATTGCAAAACTGTACTTTATATTCCAACAATTAGATTAATTCAATGAAACCCAATAACTCATCATCTCTGCTGTAATAGTTCTGTGGCTCATACTGTGTATTCAGGAATGCATTAGGATTTAGGCCAGGGTGATTTCTTACACTCTGTGTTTCAGGATGCATTCGGGATTCAGTGTTGCCCCGACATAATCCACCGAATGTGGTAGATCACAGTCAGAGGGTGCAAGACCTATCGGCTATACCCCCACGATATCGTTTGCTACCTGTCTTCGCCTCCCTTCATCACTCCAGCTGCCCTGAGCATACATCAGGTATGACGGCATCATTATGATGGGTATCTTTAATTTCACAGAAATATACTAAATTAGGGAATCACAAAATCTGAATTCACTGATGGTTGTACATTCATTTCTCAGAGTATTTGCTGCACATATTTTCCCCTATTTTTCAGAGCTAGAACATAAAAATTACTTCAGTGGAAAAACCAACTTTTTCCCATTTTAAGACAGATGGATTTTTGCAACTACAAGCTGAAAACAATGTCAGATGCTGCAAAAATATCTTGGAAATAAATGGTGGGCACCTTGAATTGTGACAACGCATCCTTCCTAAACTCGCTGTCAGCTGGTCATACTGATTGATGTCTGCAGAGGAGCTGGGAAGGATCAGCACAGTAACACACTATGGGCTGGATTCTACAAATGGTGCCGGTATCGGCAGCCACCTTAAAGATGGCCACCGATCGTGTGTCAGTCATGCAATGGCGCTGTTTGTGGAATTGTGACTACCTCAAACATAGGAGCCGGAAATGCGGACCACGGTTTTCAAGGCCTGCATTTTTGGCGTCCATGTTTGACTTGAATCGTATCTACGACGATGCCTAAGGATGCCTTAGGTCATTTTCAGCGTTTGTCATGCCTGCTTCAACCTTAGGTGTCCTTAGGCGCCACCATAAATGTGATCTAGGCACTAGGTTTGTAGGCACCTACATTATGTTTTAAACAATTTTAAGGGGGGTTTTAAATGGCTTTGCTGCTTAAGGTGGGCGCTGGTAGGGCGCCTATCAGCGCCCAACTGATGGCACCGTTTATAGAATATGAACCTATGTGCTTAGAGTCTTAAAGGTGGGTGTGGCTAAGAAGGAGGTGCTTTCAGAAACTTGAAAGCACTATTATCTGCTCAGAAATTAAATCAAAATCATTGCTATTACTATTTATCATTTCTATAGCGCTGCTAGACGTATGCAGCACTGTACATTAAAAACCAAAAGTCCAACAGGACAAAAAACCCACGGGTTCAAAATCACACAAAAAACAGTGGGAACGGACAATGAACACTCCACAAAGGATCACTGATGTAAAAAGGTTGTGTTTATTCCAATAAAGGACATACACAAACTGTGGATCCGATACAGCACTATGTTTGTCACTGTAAGAACATAAGAACATAAGCAATGCCTCTGCTGGGTCAGACCGGAGGTCCATCTTGCCCAGCAGTCCGCTCACGCGGCGGCCCAACAGGTCCAGGACCTGAGCAGTAATCCTCTATTTATACCCTTCTATTCCCTTTTCCAGCAGGAAAATGTCCAATTCTCTCTTAAATCCCAGTACTGTATTCTGCCCTATAACATCCTCTGGAAGCGCATTCCAAGTGTCCACCACTCGTTGGGTAAAGAAGAACTTCCTGGCATTTGTATTGAATCTGTCCCCTGTAGTGTTGTAATCCACAGGTAACGAGCGCTGAATAACTAATTTTTTTGTGTGTTTGATTGACCCAGCCTTGTATTAACAAAGGACTCGTTACCTGTGGATTACAACACTACAGTGGCCCCTGATGCAGGCGTTTTTATTTGCCGAAACACAGTGCTGTGTCGGATCCACAGTTAGTGTATGTCCTTTATTGGAATAAACACGACGTTTTTACATCAGTGTTCCTTTGTGGAGTGTTCATTGTCCGTTCCCACTGTTTTTTGTGTGGCACTGTACATTAAAACATTCAAGAGACAGACTAACAAACTGCAGAAAAGTGCTAAAGAAACACACAAAATGTTAAAATTAGTTTATGGTAATACTGCATTGACCATGAAGATGGCTTACAAGTGGTTCAAGCGATTTTATAATGGTTGTGAATCGGTTGGAGATGAGGAGAGATTGGGATGTCCTCAACATCAAAAACCCAAGAGAATGCTGAAAGAATAAGTGAAATGATTCGATCAAACAGGCGATTGACTATTAGGGACATTTCTGAGAATCTGAACATCTCTTATGTGTGTAGAAAATTATCTGAGAAATGGGAAAACGGTTTCATCCTCCATCATGAGAACACTCCGTGTCACGCATCGCTTCTGGTATGGCAATTTTTGTCAAATAAAAACATTATGGTGTGCCCTCATCCACCTTATTCACCAGATCTGGCACCTTGCTACTTCTAGCTCTTCCCCAAAGTCAAAATGACCATGAAAAGCAAATGTTTTGAATCAATTCAGGACATCAAGGCAGCCGCGATAGTGCAATTAAAGACACTCACGAAAGAGGACTTCCAGAACTGCTTCAGAAAGTGACAAAAACGATGGAATAAATGTGTTCAAAGCGAGGGGGAGTATTTTGAGGGGTATTAATGGCAATGTATCTTGTACTGTAATTTTTGTTTTATTTAAACATGCCCTTGTACTGTCTGATTAGAGCTTGGGCGGAACCAATACTCAACCAGCTAGAAGCGGCATTCAGACCACTAACCAGTTAAGTAAGTGGCTAAAGTTAGAACAGCAAAATGGCTATCCTAATTTTAATCACTGAGCTAACTGGGAATCAGTCGGAATGTTGACCAATGCCCAGTTAATTTTAAGGTTGCGGCTTCAGGCTTACTATTGCCCCATCCCTCCTCCGTAATCTCAATTCATCCTCCCTCCCATCCCTGATGTCTTGAAGGTCTGACCGAGCCCCGACCTATCCACCTTTTTCCACCCTCATAGGCCCCCTGGGCCTACTTTGTAGATTTCTCATGATCTACCTAGGGCAGGATTAACCAATAGGCCAATTAGGCACGTGCCTAGGGCCCAAAATAGTCAGGGGGGGCACGATGAAGGAGGGCATCAACATTGTTTTTTCCAAATGGGATGGACCCCTCCAGCATCAATCGGCAATGCGGGTCCCACCAATCTGCAACGTGGGCTCCACCCCAATCGGCAATGCGCCCCCCCCCCCCCCCCCATTGATGGAAAGTAAGACAAGCAAGCAACATGGGTAAGAAAGGCAATGGGAACTGTAATTGTGCAAGCAGTGCTGCTTGCCCAAAGCTTCCCTCTGACACAGCTTCCTGTTTCCGCCTGGGCGCATGGTGGGGTGGGGCAGGGCAGGGGGGGCCCAGTGTACTTGTATGCCTAGGGGCCCTCGACAAATTAATCCTGCCCTGGGTCTACCAGGATCCTTATGGCATGAGTAATGCTTATTCGCTCCTGCCCATTGTGGCTTCTTTCACAAAAAGTCCTCTAGAAGTCACAGTGGCCATTTTGTGAAAGCAGCTACAAAGAGGAGGAGCAGAGCATGAGCAAGTGGGCATCAATCTTACCCATAGGGTCCCACTAGATTACCAGGAATCTACAAAGAATGCCTGGGGAGGTATCTACAGGTGCGAGAGGGAGTGGGGTGGGCAGATGAGGCTGGTCAGGCCTTCAAGACTTTGGAGGTAGGAAGGAGGAGGATTAGGATCACAGAGAAGAGAGGAGGAATTGGAGGTGATGAGAGCAACTGCAAAATCCTTATGGGGGTCCCGGCTGATATTCAGATGTGGCCTGCGTAAGTATCTCATGTGGTCCTGGCTGAATATCAGCCCAGAAGGAAAGGGTTAGGACAGGTTTTGTAGTTGGTACCCAAGGCTCCCACTGACTACCTTCAAGATGCTGAGGAGGTCTTTCAGACATCTGCATATCCCTCCCAGCATTTTCTGGGGTGACTTCCTCTGGGAGGTGGTAACAGAGTAACATAGTAGATGACGGCAGATAAAGACCCGAATGGTCCATCCAGTCTGCCCAACCTGATTCAATTTAAATTTTTTAATTTTTTTCTTCTTAGCTATTTCTGGGCAAGAATCCAAAGCTTTACCCGGTACTGTGCTTGGGTTCCAACTGCTGAAATCTCTGTTAAGACTTACTCCAGCCCATCTACACCCTCCCAGCCATTGAAGCACTCCCCAGCCCATCCTCCACCAAATGGCCATATACAGACACAGACCGTGCAAGTCTGCCCAGTACTGGCCTTAGTTCAATATTTAATATTATTTTCTGATTCTATATCCTCTGTGTTCATCCCACGCTTCTTTGAACTCAGTCACAGGTTTACTCTCCACCACCTCTCTCGGGAGCGCATTCCAGGCATCCACTACCCTCTCCGTAAAGTAGAATTTCCTAACATTGCCTCTGAATCTACCATCCCTCAACCTCAAATTATGTCCTCTGGTTTTACCATTTTCCTTTCTCTGGAAAAGATTTTGTTCTATGTTAATACCCTTCAAGTATTTGAACATCTGAATCATATCTCCCCTGTCTCTCCTTTCCTCTAGGGTATACATATTCAGGGCTTCCAGTCTCTCCTCATACGTCTTCTGGCGCAAGCCTATCATTTTTGTTGCACTCCCCTGGACCGCCTCAAGTCTTCTTACGTCCTTCGCCAGATACAGTCTCCAAAACTGAACACAATACTCCAAGTGGGGCCTTACCAATGACCTGTACAGGGGCATCAACACCTTCTTCCTTCTACTGACTATGCCTCTCTTTATACAGCCCAGCATCCTTCTGGCAGCAGCCACTGCCTTGTCACACTGTTTTTCACCTTTAGATCATCAGACACTATCACTCCAAGGTCCCTCTCCCCGTCCGTGCATATCAGCTTCTCTCCTCCCAGCATATACGGTTCCTTCCTATTATTAATCCCCAAATGCATTACTCTGCATTTCTTTGCATTGAATTTTAGTTGCCAGGCATCAGACCATTCCTCTAACTTTTGCAGATCCTTTTTCATATTTTCCACTCCCTCTTCATCTTGGTCTTACGTATGCGCTCGATGCGGAGAAGTGGAGAGCCTGAAGAAACAAGTCAGACTCCTGGAGGGCAGAATACTGGAACTGGAGGCACTTCATGCAGTGGAGGAGGAAGACAGAGATGCAGAGAACTTCAAGCAGTGGAGGAGGAAGACAGAGATGCATAGAACATCAAGACAGAGGACACCATCGAGGAAGAAGTCTGAGAGCTGGAGAGGTTCATAGAGGAGGCATACAGGGAGGCCATGGAAAATCACCAGCAATAGTGGAACTGCCGAGATACACCTACAGAGAGTGTGGATCACCCAATGGATAACCACCAGGAAGAAATGGGTGACACAGCAGCGAGATCTGGAAACAGTGGAAGGAACCCACAAGAAGAAGAGTCTGGTACAAGCCAACACCAGGATGAGAGAAAATGGATGGGAATGAAGGACACGGCTGGAGAATCAAGAGAAGATAGAGAGGACAGCAATCGTCATGGGGGACTCCATCATCAGACAAGTCAACAGCCACATAGTGGGAGGAAGACTGGATCAGCTGGCAACCTGCCTACCGGGAACCAAGGTAGAAGACATAGTGAGCCGCATCGACAGGATCATCAACAGTGTGGAAGAAGAAGATACGGCAGTGGTGATCCATGTGGGGACGAACAACGTGAGCAACAGGAACTACAACAGAGAAGTACTGAAGGACCAGTTCCGGATGCTAGGAAGGAAGCTGAAGACCAGATCGTGCCGGTACCCAGGGCCAACGAGAAGAGGCAGATGGAGCTGCAAGCAGTCAACGCATGGATGCGGCGCTGGTTTGAGTAAGAAGGATTCCACTTTGTGTGCAACTGGACGACGTTCTGGGGGAAGAGCAAGCTATTCAGGAAGGATGGACTCCACCTCAGCAGAGACGGAACGAGGTTACTTGCAAGCAACATCAAGAGAGAAATTGAGATGTTTTTAAACTAGGAAGAAGGGGAAAGCCGACAGTCGATCTAGAGAGAGAGTCGATGGTTCGGGAACCGGTATACCCGGAGGATATCATACAGGAAGATAGAGGGGAAGATTCACCAGATCACAGGCAAGACAGATTGAAAGGGACACAAGAGGGAAGGAAATGCAAGAAAGGAACAGGCAAACTCAATTGTGTGTACACGAACGCAAGGAGCCTTAGGAATAAGATGGGTGAATTAGAAGCTATGGCACATAAAAATAACGTTGACATCATCAGCATCATGTAAACATGGTGGACTGAGGAAAACATCTGGGACACTGTGCTATCGGGATACAAACCATACCGCAGAGACAGAGTGGCTCAAAAAGGTGGGGGCATTGCCATATATGTCAAAGAGGGAATTAAATCTACTAGAGAGAACACGCCACAACCAATGGATAAGTTAAAGTCTCTATGGGTCAAAATTCGAGGAACAAATGGACTGGAAACAAAGATCGGCATCTGCTACCGATCCCCAGGGCAGTCCGAAGAAATTGATGGAGAAATGATGGACGAGATTAAACGCAACTGCAAGCAAGGCAACGCAGTTATCATGGGTGATTTCAACTATCCGGGGACAGACTGGAACCTAGGCACCTCCATCTCCTAGGCACCTCCTGAATGCTGTAGGCGATTGCTTCCTGGAACAACTTGTCAAGGAAAATACAAGAGGAAATGCAATTTTGAACTTAATTCTAAATGGCTTGCGAAGGCTGGCACAAGGTGTAGAAGTAGAAGGGACACTGGGAAACAACGATCACAATATGATCCACTTCGACCTGGATGCAGGGGCGAAACATTGGTCTAGAATGACAACCATGCACTGAACTTCCAAAAAGGGAATTACGAAGGGATGAGACTCATGGTGGGGAAGAAGATTAAGAAGAGGATAAGCACTGTAAAAACGCTAGAGCAAGCTTGGTCCCTTTTTAAGGACACAGTCACCGAGGTGCAAAATATATATATACCGTGTATCAACAAGGGATCCAAGAGGAAAAAGAACAAAGAACCTGCGTAGCTCACCGTAGAGGTGAAGGAAGTGATCGGAAACAAGAAAACTTTGTTTAAGGAATGGAAAAGGTCAAAAACGGACAAAAACTGGAATAAGCACAAATAATATCAACGCAGGTGCCATAAGGCGGTAAAAGGGGCCAAAAGAGACTACGAAGAAAAAATAGCCAAGGAGGCAAAAAACTTCAAACCGTTCTTTTGATATATTAAGGGGAAACAACCCGCGAAGGAAGCGGTAGGGCCGTTGGATGACCATGGAATAAAGGGAGTGCTAAAGAAGAACAAAGCAATCGCCGACAAACTGAACACATTTTTTGCGTCTGTATTTACCGAAGAGGATATACACAGCATACCGGAACCCATCAGGCTATATGCTGGAAACGAAGACGGGAAACTGACAGGGTTGACGGTCAGTCTAGAAGAGGTATGCATGCAGATTGATAGGCTTAACAGTGATAAATCCCCGGGACCGGATGTTATCCATCCAAGGGTCATCAAGGAACTGAAAGGGACTATAGCTGAACTGCTTCAACTAATAGCCAATCTGTCAATCAAATCAGGAAAGATTCCGGAAGACTGGAATGTGGTGAATGTTACGCAAATCTTCAAAAGAGGTTCGATGGGGATCTGGGAAACTACAGACCAGTGAGTCTGACCTCGGTACCAGGAAAGATGGTTAAGGCGCTGATAAAGGACCACATCATTGATCACCTTCATGGATACAGTCTGATGAGGACCAGCCAGCACGGTTTCAGCAAAGGTAGATCTTGTTTGATGAACTTGCTGCACTTCTTCGAGGGAGTAAACAGGCAAGGGCGACCCGGTCGACATTTTATATCTGGATTTTCAGAAGGCGTTCGACAAGGTTCCGCATGAACGACTACTTCGGAAAATTGCAAGCCATGGAATCAAGGGTGAAATACTCACGTGGATTAAAAACTGGCTGGCGGATAGGAAACAGAGAGTAGAGGTAAATGGATAATACTCGGACTCGAAAAGCGTCATGAGTGGAGTGCTGCAGGGTTCTGTGCTTGGACCTGTGCTCTTCAACATATTTCTAAATGACCTGGAAATTGGTACGACGAGTGAAGTGATTAAATTTGCAAACGATACGAAGTTATTCAGAGTAGTGAAGACGCAGGAGGATTGCGAAGACCTGCAATGTGACATAAACACACTCGAGAAATGGGCTGCGACATGGCAAATGGGGTTTAACATGAATAAGTGTAAGGTGATGCATGTCAGTAACAAAAATCTCATGCACGAATACAGGATGTCAGGGGCAGTACTTGAAGAGACCTCCCAGGAAAGAGACTTGGGAGTTCTGATCGACAAGTCAATGAAGCCGTCCACACAATGCGCAGTGGCGGTGAAAAGGGCAAACAGAATGCTAGGAATGATAAAGAAGGGAATCACAAACAGATCATAGAAGATTATCATGCCGCTGTACCGGGCCATAGTACACTCTCACCTGGAGTTCTGCGTCCAGCACTGGTCACCGTACATGAAGAAGGACACGGTACTACTTGAAAGGGTCCAGAGAAGAGCGACTAAAATGGTTAAGGGGCTGGAGGAGTTACTGTACAGTGAGAGATTAGAGAAACTGGACCTCTTCTCCCTTGAAAAGAGGAGACTGAGAGGGGACATGATCGAAACATTCAAGATACTGATGGGAATAGACTTAGTAGATAAAGACAGGTTGTTCACCCTCTCCAAGGTAGGGAGAACCAGAGGGCACTCTCTAAAGTTGAAACGTACAAACGTAAGGAAGTTCTTCTTCACCCAGAGAGTGGTAGACAACTGGAATGCTCTTCTGGAGTCTGTTATAGGGTAAAACACCCTCTAGGGATTCAAGACAAAGTTGGACAAGTTCCTGCTAAACTGGAATGTACGCAGGTGAGGCAGGACTCATTTGGAGCACTAGTATTTGACCTAAGGGCTGCCACGCGAGTGGACTGCTGGGCATGATGGACCACTGGTCTGACCCAGCAGCAGCAATTCTTATGTTCATATGACTCCAGGTCCACCCTGAACCACTCAGTGCCTCCGCTCCGGATGCCACATGCCTAATGGCGCATGAAACATTCTGTTTCTTCTGCTTTTCCCTTTCTTCTATTTCCTTCTTCTATATAAACTCAGCCTTCCTAACTGGAATGCAAAATGAAAGAACATAGTGGTCAGACCAAGGAACAGCATACTGGTTTTCAACAACATCAATCCATTGACTAACTCAAAACTGACAAAGCACAGATCCAAAGTGTGGCTCGCCTTGTGAGTTTGAGAAGTAAGTGATGCCAACCCAAATCTTCAAGAGTATATAGAAACATCGCTGTTGCCATATTGGTTGTACAACTGTCTGCTTGCATATTGAAATCCCCCATCAAAACCGTATGGGTAGAATCTACCTTATTCTCTATCAGCATCTTGAACAGTAAGGAGATGTCATCAGCCAACACACCAGGCGGACAGTAGCATAAAAGAATATCAATATGCAAAGATGAAATCAGCAAACATTCTAAATTTCCATGACACCCAACTTTCACAACAGAGAATTTTCAAGAAGTGTTGGAAAGAATTAACAGCCTACCACCCCTCCTCCAAATCCTGAGTTTTGAAAAGGCAACATAATCAACAACACAAAGTTGATTCAATAACACTTGATTGGAATCTTAAAGCCAGGTTTCTGTAATACATAACACATCAGGTTCATGGGAGGTCAACATCAGCTACAATTTCAATTTTGTTCCTTACAGAACAAGCATTAATCAATAACATATTCAGCTTGGTGGATCCCACCATAACATCACCAATAGCAGTAGTCTCTATCTTCCTCAGGTTAACATAGGTCGGACGAAAGGGTTTCATACTTCCCTGTACAGTACCACACCTTCCCTCCCAACAAATATGGGAATATAACCCATGATGACCCTCTTTAAAGTATGCAAACACCTCTGTCCACCAAAGTTCGCACGAATGTGTGCACAAAGGAGCATTCCTTTGTCGCGCGACATAGTCACCGCTTTGCATCCAGCACTGACCTGAGTTTAAACTCACACCACACTATGCAATCAGAGGAGAAGCATTGATAGTTAGATGTACGGCATTGATAAAGAATATGAAGAGAAACTTGTTACAGAGGCAAAAACTCACAGTAACAACTTTTTCTGGTACATCAGAAGTAGAAAGTCTGTGAGGGATTCTCTGGGATCATTAGATCATCAAGGAGCAAAAAGGGCATTGACGGAGGACAAGACCATAGCACAAGGGCCACTGGATCTCGTTGTCAGAGGATGTGGTAACAGCGGTTAGCATAATTAAGTTTAAAAAAAGATTTGGACAAATTCCTGAGAAAGAATCCATAGTCTGCTGACAGACATCAGGGAAGCTACTGCTTGCCCTGGGATCGATAGGCTGGAATGTTGCTACAATGTAGGATTCTGCCAGGTACTTGTGACCTGTATTAGCACTTTTAGATATAGACCATTGTATGTACCTTTAAAATTCAATAAAAAGTTTGAACTAAAAAAAAAAGAAATGGATATTGGCCTAGATGACCCTTGTTCTGTCCCAGTATTGCTATGCTTAAGTTCTTAAGCTCTAGCAGTTAGCACATGTATAATACTAGTGCCTTGGCATTGAATATCCAAAGCTAATTCTGCCTGCAATGATCAGTATTAAAAAAGAAAATGCTGGCTGCCAAGGGCTGAATATTGACTGGTATAGTCTTTATTTGCCATCATATTCTATATTTCTGTATTTCAAGTAGAAATAAAAGAAGCTATTGTTTAAAAAAATAAATAAATAAATTGCATTTTCACTAATTAATGTGCAATGTACCTATGTGAATACTGTAGAGGTAAGAGTGACTTGTCCAAGGTCTCAATGAATGTCAGTAGTGGAATGAACTCAAGTGTATGAATCTCTGCAATGCCCTAACCACTCTGCAATGCTCCCTAGCACTAGTAACAGGATGAATGAAAGTAATTAGATAAAAGCCTCCTTTTTCATAATCTGATTTGCATTATTTTGGGTCCCTTTTACAAAGCTGCGATAGCAATCCCCATGCCGCAAATGTGACGCAGCCCATTGAATTCATATGGGCTGCATTGCATTTGCCGCTTCGGGACTCATTACAAAGGCTTTATAAAAAGGTCCTTTATGAGGACTTTTTAAGGGAAAAAGAAAAGTGAATTGTTTCCATTAACTTTTCAAAATACAGGGAATTAGATTTAAGAACTAGGCACTCAAATAAACTGTAATTATCTTGACTATACTTTTCATTTTTGCATTTTGTAGGTACAGAGTATATACCCTTTGCAAGATGTATGCTACATGATCCAGAGCATATATTAAGTTGAAATCCCAACTTCTCAAATGCATAGGTACTACAGTATTGTCAACTTAACTCCATGGGCCCAATCTTCAGCGGGACCTATGTGGGTGGGAGCCACTTGTACCTGGATAATTCCCACTTAGCGGGAATATTCCCAGTTTCAGTGACATGATCAGGATAATGCCACTGAAAATCCAGACAGACCATCTTGACACTACTCAGGTAGTGCTGGAGGAGACTGGTAGCAGAATTAGATTTTATCTAGGTATAAGCAGTATTAAGTGCCAGTAACTGGATAACCATCTAGTTAGCTTAGAGCAACCTTTATACCATCTTAAATTAATCAACTGTTTTATTGTCCCTTTTTTTAGGATTTTAGGGGTGAAATAAAAAAAAGTTCTTCCTATAACTGAGGCCCTAAGTATCTTATCAAAACAATCTTTATTTATATACCGTCAATGCCTCATGGAAGTTCACAGCGGTTTACATAAAAATAAATTAGTTATTACAACATTATAAACTGATTAGCATAGTGTTATATCTTTTTAAGTACAAATTCTTCAAAAAGATAGGTCTTTAGCTCTTTTTTAAAATTTGTTTATTTTTTTAATTTGTTTATTAATTGTAATAGGCAGAGTTTTCAATAGTTTGGCTGCTTGGTAAACCCAGGTTGAGTTGAAAATTCTGGTGTATGTTATCTTTTCAATTTCAAGAAAACAGAAGGTATGGTTTTGCTTAAATTCAAAGTTGATTTGTTAAAGAACTTAAAACGTTGTGGAATGTAATCTGGTGTGTCCCCAAAGTGTGTTTTTGAACAATACAGTATACATCAGTGCAGCGCCATAAAATAAGGTGTATCTTATCACTCTTTTTCAGTTTGAAAATTAGGGGTCCTTTTACAAAGGCGCGGTAGCGGTTTAACGCGCGGAATACCATGCATTAAACCACCTGCCGCGCTAGTACCTAACGCCTCCATTGATGAGGCGTTAGAATTTTAGGCTGCCGTTGGGGTTAGCGTGTGATGAAATGTCCGACGCGCTAACCCCCGTAGCGCGCCTTGATAAAAGGAGCCCTTTGTCTTATAGCTGTGTTTTGAAGGGTTTGTAGGTTTTTTTTAGTATTGATTTGGGACAGTCTAAGAAAGTAACATTGCAATAGTCCAATAACATTGCAATAGTCAAACACCCGAGGTACTATTGTTGTAATTTTGCATGCCTTTACTGGGGTTAGATATTCATCATTAGTCTTATCTTGAATATATTTATTCAAAACAGGCAAAGATAAGTGCGCTTCTTAAATTAAGTAACTCACCACATAAGATAAGTTAAAAAGAAATTTTGCCTGTTTTGAATAAATATAAAGGCATGAAAAATTACACTAGTAGTGCCTCAGGTGTTTGAGGTCTTAGGTTGAAATTGAATTCTATATGTGATTGTTCATAGAAAGTATGATATACATTAGTTGAACAATCTGATTTTCCTTTTCGGGCTCAAATAGTCCAATAATGACATGAATAATGATTGCACCAGTAAATGGAATTGATATGTTCAAAATATTTTCTTAACCTTCTAATCCCCCCATTTTACTAAACCGTGATAGCAATTATTAGTGCAGAGAGCCGAGCTGAATGCTCTGCGTTGCTCTCGATGCTCATAGAGTTCCTAAGAGCATTGGGAGCAGTACGGAGCATTCAGCGCGGCTTACTGCGCTAATAACCGCTATTTCAGTTTAGTAAAAAGGGAGGTAAGTTTCTAAAAAAGACCAAAAGACTTTTTAATTAATACATTGACTTAAGGTAACAAAGAGAGATTGTTATCAAAATGTAAACCCAGAATCCTAATTATTGAAACCAGAGTGTAATCAATACTATTAATTGATAGCACTTTAACTTCACTTCCCATTTTTGGATGATTTATTAAACAAAGATTTGTTTCATCTTTATTTAATTTCAATTGGTATATTGACATCCAGTTCTATATTAGATTCATAAAGTGACTTACTTTAGGTTTTATATCTTCTAAGGAGCAAGAAAAGGGGACAAAAATAGTGATATCATCTGCATATATGAAAGAAATGAATTTAGATTTTTCCAATGCATAACTAAACTAAAGCTTAACTTTGTATACTGAGTCATCATTCTGAGAAGGCTCGACTTGGTTTACAACAATTAAATAAACAGGGAATGATTTACAAATGATAAATAGAAGATAATAGCAAAATTTCAAAAAAATTAATTTTAAAAATGTTTAGCAAATAGAGTAGTTTTTAAAGATTTACGGAAAAATTGAAACGAACTGGAACTCCTTAAAAAAAATAACCTAAAGAATGTAGAAAAATATTGAAAAGAAAGGGTGATAGTGGAGAACCCTGAGGGACTCCGTAAACAAGTTGCCATTCTTTGAATATCCTGAAGACATTTTTACTTTATATGATCTTGTCAAAAAATTTTTAAACCAACTTAAAATGTTCCCTGATATGCCCAATATTCTTAGCAATAGAACATGAACTACTAAATTGTAGGCACTAGATAGGTCAAATTGAAGCATAAGAACTCTGTATCCTTTGAAATATAAATTCTTCCAATGTATAACATGGAATCCAGAATGGTTTTTGTACGATATTGTTATATTTGGTTCTCTGGCTTTATCAGATCCTCTGGATAAGTGGTAGTGCTGCTTACTGGACATATTGCTTACCTTTACTGTTGAACACAACAAAATAATCACAGATATTGTAAATAAATAATTATACTTTAAATATGTAAAGTGCTCAGACCCAACATACCAACCGTTCAGTGCAATACTAAACTGTGGTAGCCTTAGGGACCATCATAGCCTTTACAACAGGTGTGTCAAAGTCCCTCCTTGAGGGCCACAATCCATTCGGGTTTTCAGGATTTCTCCAATGAATATGCATGAGATCTAGTTGCATACACTGCTTTCATTGTATGCTAATAGATCTCATGCAAATTCATTGGAGAAATCCGTAAAACCCGACTAGATTGCGGCCCTCTAGGAGGGACTTTGACACCCCTGATTTACAGTTCCTTACCACCTCACATTCACGGAACTTAAAACTATTTTGAATGATGTTAAAAACCAACTTATCTTAAGTCCCGAGGCAGGAAGCTATTCAGCTCTGATGGAAAGGCTGCCACAGCAAAAATGCTAGTGCTATTATGGGTGTTTAAAGTACATAACCGCCATAATTAAAAATGGCCCCCCAACTCAAGTTTCACTCTCTTCATCAGGAGAGGTCACTACTGCCTTTATTGTTCAAATGAGTTTTTGCAATTGGAAAACTGTCGCATTGTTTAACATGACTTTTTGGTGATGTATCATTTCAGTGGTTCATTATTTAGAACAGAAGGCTACCAAACTTACCCCCCATTTAACGAACACGTGGAGGGGCATAATCGAAAGGGACGTCTAAGTCCATTTACATCCAACTCGCAAGTCATTCAAAGTTAAAAAAAGCCTAAGCCACATTTTCGAAAGATACGTCCAAGATTTTTTTTGGTTTCGAAAATTGTCTAACTATATGTCCAGCCAATCTGATCATCCAAGCCACTAAATCGTCCATCTTTATACCACATTTCCGTCCAACTTTTCGTCCAAGTCCAAAATGCCTAGAACAAGCCCTGTTGGACATGGGAGGGGTCTGCAAAGTGATGGACTGAACACCCAGAAATGGCACCTAAATAGTGGGTACCTTACAGGGCACTGATGTGAACTTCACAAAAAGGGTGACATGTCTTCTCCTCACTACAGCTCCCTTATAGGTCATGATGAGCCCCCCCCAAACCATCTCCAGAATCCCTTAGATCCACTTATCTACCACCCCAATAGCCTTTATGGCTACAGGAGCCACTTATATGCCAATAAAAAAGGGTTTTGGGGGTGTATAGGGCAGTGCACATGTTTAAGTATCAATGCAGTGATTACAGGGGTTTATGGGCATGGGTCCTCCTCTCCATGAGTCCCTAACCCACCCCCAACATGACTTAAGCTGCCTCTGTGCTGGACGACTAGGCTTTCCTAGTCTGGAGGCTGAATTTTAAAGTTATGATTAAAATTTTTATGGGGGTGGGGGGGTTTGGTGATCACTGGGGTAGTGCATGGGGGTCTATTTTATGTGTTTGCAGTGCTTATCTGGTGACTTTAGGTGGGTTTTTGTGACTTAGACCATGTTTTATCGCACCAGATATGTCTGTACTCAGGTTTTCAGCACCACTGTCCGGATAGTGGTTGACGTTAAAAATCCAATTATATCCTTAAACATCACAGTTGATATTTTAGAATAACACCGACCATGGAGTTTAAATATCAAGGGGGCTTATCTTTAACCTCTAAATCAATGTATTAATTCCTTTGAATAACATAACAAAATAAATTTTAGAATAAATCTCTCATATCATGTCTGAATTAGAACAATGAACAACCAATTTTAAATTAAAATCGAATACAGAAAAGACAAAATTTTTATTAGCAAGTCCAAATGACAAAATAACTAAGACATCGCTTCACCTTAATGGTCATGATTACCCAATTTTAAAATCCATAAAAATAGTAGGAGTCACTTTAGACTCCCATTTAACTTTGGTAGAACATACAAATTTGGTGGTGAAAGTGTGCTTTTTTACATTATGGAAATTAAAGACCATCAAAAATTATTTTGACTTTTTATCCTTTAGACCAGGGGTGCCCAACACGTCGATCGCAATCGACCAGTAGCTCAGGAAGGCAACACGAGTCGATCGCGGAGCTCATCCCGGGCTCCATGATAGACTCGTGTTGCTATCCTGATCTACCGGGCCGATCAGCCTTCCTCTCCAGTGTTCTCTCTAGGGCCTTTTAGCTGGGCAGTCCACCCAGCTGTCATCTGCTGCTGCCGCCGCTGCTGAACATTTAAAAAAAAAACGGATTGGAGATTTCAGCCCGTAGCGAACTTATACTCCATGGCTCTAACGTGTGCGTG
Organism: Geotrypetes seraphini; assembly: GCF_902459505.1. Lineage (NCBI taxonomy): Eukaryota > Metazoa > Chordata > Amphibia > Gymnophiona > Dermophiidae > Geotrypetes > Geotrypetes seraphini. The sequence continues at coordinate 151,970,969 of NC_047088.1, read as the reverse complement.
CCGGCTTCCCTTCTCTTCCCTCCGAAACCGGAAGTTATGTCTTGGGGGGGGGGAGAAGGGAAGCCGGCACGCACATGTTGAGAGCCCTGAAGCAAGCGTTCGCTATGGGCTATGGCGGGAGACAGGTTAGTGAAGCATTTGCTCTTCTTCCTGCCGGGTCCTGCCTACTTTCTATTTCCGCAAAGGCAGGACCCGGCAGCATTTCCCCCAATAGGTCGATCGCGATCTTGGGCCAATCAGCCTTCCTCTCCCCGACAGCAGAATTGATGTCGGGGAGAGGAATGCTGGTTGGCCGAAGCAGGGAGAGCTTGGAGCGGCGTCGGCTTTCGGGCCTGTTATTGGTGGCGGTTTGGGGCCTGTTATTGGTGGTGGTTTGGGTCCTGGTCCCCGATGGCAGTGGCTTGGGGGTGGGCAGGGAGAAAGAAAGAAAAAGGGCAGGCAGGGAGACAGAAAGAAAGAAGAGAAACTGAAAAAAAAGAAAGGGAGGCAGAGAGAAAGAAAGGGCAGGGAGAGATGAAGGAAAAGTTGGGGGAGGGAACGAGGTCTGGAGGAGAGGAAGCATACAGGCTAAAAGAAGGGAAGAAAGATTGGATGCACAGTCAGAAGAAGAAAGTGCAACCAGAGACTCATTAAATCACCAGACAAGGTAGGAAAAATGATTTTATTTTAAATTTAGTGATCAAAATGTGTCTGAATTTATATCTGCTGTCTATATTTTACACTAAGGTCCCCTTTTACTAAACCGCAATAGAGTTTTTTAGCGCAGGGAGCCTATGAGTGTCGAGAGCAGCGCTGGGCATTCAGCGCAGCTCCCTGCGCTCTAAAAACTGCTATCGTGGTTTAGTAAAAAGGGAGGGGGGTATATTTGTCTATTTTTGTATGGTTGTTACTGAGGTGATAGTGCATAGAGTCATCTGCTTTGACCTCTTTGAAAAACCCTGGAATAGGAATGATAATTAACATTTTCTATGCGTACAGTGTGCGTTGTGTTTTTTTTTAAATTTTATTGTTGGTAGATCATTTTGACTTGGTCATTTTAAAAGTAGCTCGCAAGCCCAAAAAGTGTGGGCACCCCTGCTTTAGACTGTTGGTGCAGGCATTGGTATTATCTATATTGGACTACTGTAATATTGTTTATTTGGGCGCACCAAAGAAAGTTGTGAGAAAATTAAGAATAGTGCAGAATAAGGCTGTTCGCTTGATATTTGGACTGAAGAAAAGCGATCATATCAGTCCTTATTACCGATCATTGCAATGGTTGCCAGTGGAGGCATGACTAATGTTTAAATTTTCATGCCTCTGTTTTAAGTCAGTTTGGGGATTGGCACCTACCTCCCTGCTATCTCATTTCGTGCTATATAACCCCATGAGGATAACCAGAAATTGTAACCTATTTGCTTACCTGAAGATTTTAGGCTGTAAACTTACGTCCTATTTAGACAGGATGCTTGCATTTCAAGCAAGCAAACAACAGTCCTGGTTGAGTAACTATATCTGCAGAGCCATGCTGTCCTATGGCGCTTTCAGAAAAGAAATTAAGACAGTATTATTTGATAAATTTATCTCTTAATTCGTGTTTTTATCTTTAACACAATAATTTTACTGTATCAATTTAAATTTTAATGTCTTTTTAAATAATAGGCTATATTGTTATCATTATTATTTTGTATTTCACTGATTGTCCAGTTTTTTCTCTTTTGTGGAAACCGTCTAGAATTCTTTTGATTAAGGCGGTATAGAAAAATAAAGTTATGTTATGTTACATGTTATTTTTGAAAAACAAACAAAAACTGCAGGCAAAATTTATTGTACTAAAATTAAAATGCAGTGATATAAAACCTTTTTACCAATCAAGGGACCCAACATGGTCCGTGTTTCGGACAACACTCCTTCGTCAGGGGTCCATGGTACAAGTTTCAAGTTTATTAAAATTTTTGATTAATCGCTTAATCTTGCTTCAAAGCGATGTACATACATAAAAGAAAATATTTAAATTACAATTTCAAAATAAAATTACAATTTTAAAGATAAAAACAAAAAACATTAATTAATATATATTTAACCATTAAAATAAATAGAACTATATACGAACTAACAAACATGAATACAGAGGAAAAGGGGAAATGAACTACAATTTATAATAGAAAAGAAGGTAGGGAAAAACATAAGGATGGGAGTTTAAAAACATTGGCGAATAACAGTATTATTGAATTCTAGGGAAAAACTTGTTAATCAAAAGCATCTTTAAAAAGGAATGTTTTTAAGTTAGTCTTGAATTTATCAATATCCTGTTCTTTCCTTAAGTAGATTGGCAGGGAATTCCAAATTTGTGGAGCAGTGACAGAGAAGATAAATTGTCTTCTAGTATTAATGATTTTGAGAGATGGAATTGTTAATAGATGCTGTTCGTTGGATCGCAATATTCTATTTGTGGAGTAAGGGATTAGTGTTTTAAAAATAAATGCCGGTGTTTTAAAAAACATTGCTTTAAAAGTAAGTAGGCTTAGTTTATATGTTATTCTATGGGATACTGGTAGCCAATGAGCGTTCTTGAGAAGTGGTGTTACATGATCAAATTTTTTTGTCTTTGTTATTAGTTTAATGGAAGTATTTTGTATTATTTGAAGCCGTCTTATTTCATTCTGTGCAATTTCTTTATAAAGGGCATTGCAGTAATCGATTCTAGAGATTACTAAAGAGTGGATCAAGATATTTAATGATTTAGAACAAAGATATTGTGAAAGAGAACGTATTTGACGGAGCCTATAGAATGATGATTTTACGATACTACCTATTTGTTCATGAAAAGTTAGTTTACTGTCAAATATGACTCCTAGGATTTTAATAGAGTCAACTAATTGCAAAGGAATATTTTTTATAGTGATAGGAGCGATAAGTTTAGGAGATTCTTTCCATGGAAAAAGCATAGTTTTGGTTTTTTCAATATTAAGAGCCAACCTATTTATATCTAACCATTGATGGATTTGTTCAAGTTTATTATTAATTGATATGATATCTAAAGAGTTATTAGGATCCAAAGGGTGCAGAAGTTGAATATCGTCAGCGTATGCAAATACATGAAAACCTATAGATTGGCAGACAGTCATCAGGGGTGCAAGAAAAATATTGAAGAGTAGGGGGGACAGAATAGATCCTTGGGGAATACCAAGGGAAGTTAAAGAGCTTTTAGAGTTTGAGTTATTAAATATAACTGTAGAAGTACGATCAGTAAAATAAGATTTGAACCAAGACAATACTTGATCAGTAATACCAATAGAATAAAGTCTGTCTAATAAAAGATGGTGATCTATGGTGTCAAAAGCAGCAGAAAGGTCGATGGATATTAATAAAACCGATTGGTGATGATCCAAGTAATAATGTATTGAAGAGGTCATTCCTATTAATGAATGCTCAGTACTATGGTGTTGTCGGAATCCTGTTTGGTTCGGATGAAGAACGTTGGTTTTTTCAGTAAATTCAGAAATTTGATTGAAAACAATCTTTTCCGTCAATTTAGCCATAAAAGGAAGATTAGCTATTGGCCTATAGTTTGAGATTTTTTCCGAACTGGTCTTATGATCTTTTATAATAGGACGAATAACAGAGGCTTTCCAGCAATTGGGCATATTACTTTGTATTAGACTTTCATTTATTAATTTTAGAATGAAAGGACCAAAGAGTTCAAAATATTTTTTTAGAATGAATGGAGGAATTGAGTCTACTATCGAACTCTTTACATTAATAGATTTTAATATAGATTCTAATTCATCAAGACTGGGCAGGTTGAAATGGGAACATGTTGAATATGATATATTTGTGATAGGATGATCGTTTTGAATATCGGACTGCTGTTTTGTAAAAGAATTCCTAATGGTTTTAATTTTTTCAATAAAATAATCTGCAAGGTCTTGAGCTGTTGGTAATGAGTTGTAAGTTTGTGTTTGCTGTTTTTTTATGTTTGTTAATGAATTTAGTAATACATATAGTGCTGAAGGATTTTTAGCTTTTATTATTTTTTCTGAGTAAAATTTTGCTTTTGCTTGATTAATTTTTGATTTATATAATTTTGAGAGCTCTTTAAATAGTTGAGTATTTTCATGCGTTTTGTTTTTTCTCCATTTACGTTCAATAATCTAAGTTGCTTTTTCATGAGTGCAAGATCAGCTGTGTACCATGGATTTTGAGTTCTTTGTGCTGAAATTATTTTAATTTGAAGTGGAGCACGCTCATCTAATAATGTATTTATGGAGGAATTCCATTGATTTAGTAGAGTTTCCATATCAGTATTGTTTGCATTGGAAAAATCAAGCTGAAATGATGATCGAATTAATTCTGGGGTAAGATTATTGAGATTTCTAAAATTAATTGTCCGATTTTCAGTATGAGGCTTTTTATGTGTAATAGAGTACGATATAGATATTAAAAAATGGTCGGACCATGGAACTGGAAATGATGAGTTTACAATGTAATTTGAAGTTGCGGATCTAGGAACTATAGCCATATCTAATATATGACCAGCTTGATGAGTTGGTTGGGTCAATAAAGGGTGCAAATCTAAATAGGTAATATAAGAAAGTACAGTTTTGGTGTAATTGTTAGTAAGATCGTCAAAATGGATATTAAAATCTCCCAAAATTAATGGATTTAGTGTAGAAGAACCAAAATCAAAAAGAAGAGATTGTAGGTGGTTAAGAATATCAGTACTAATTGGGGGTGGTATATATAATAAAATAATATCTGTTTTTGGTTTGGTTTGAACGGAAAATTGTAGATATTCAATATGTGTATTTGAAGAAGAATCAAGTTTATTTATTGGAAGGGAATCATTATAGATAGTTGCTAAACCTCCTCCTTTTTTATTGCAGCGATGATTGAAAATAAATGAAAAACCAGGGGGGCAAGCATAATCAAGGTATGCTTCCTCTCCTTCTAAAAGCCATGTTTCAATTAGACATAGAATGTCAAAAGAATATTGAGTGATGAGGTCTTTAAGAATATGGTATTTTGATTTAATGGAACGTATATTTATTATACCTATTTTAAGTTGACAGCTTTTCAAGTCTGAAGATGGTAAATCTATTGTAGTGGAATATAATCGATGAGAGATTAAAGATGAATTTGATATAGCTGAAGATGTTTGTTGAGAATCTAAGGGAATTTTTCGACGTTCAGGGTAACGAGTATTATTTATTTTGTTTTTTAATTTATAAAGGTAAATAAGGTATGAAAATATACCGCAAAAAATGAAGGTAACAACAAGTGCCTGTGTGTTCAATACGCTGAGAATCGCTGCCAAAAGTGGTGCATCTCAAAAATTTTGCCTGCATCTTGTACATAGTCTGCAGTTTTTGTTTGTTTTTCCTGGTTTGGTGATTTCACTGCAGATTTGGTTGGATCCCTTTTTGTTGCTACATGTTATTTTTGAGGCATGTGGCATTTTGGATGGAAAGTATTAAACAAGGATAGGTGTGATATCCCTTGAAAGTGACAGTGTAAGAACATAAGAATAGCCTTACTGAGTCAGACCAATGGTCCATCAAGCCCAGTAGCCCGTTCTCATGGTGGCCAATCCAGGTCCCTAGTACCTGGCCAAAACTCAAGGAGTAGCAACATTCCATGCTACCGATCCAGGGCAAGCAGTGGCTTCCCCCATGTCTGTCTCAATAACAGATTATGGACTTTTCCTCTAGGAAATTGTCCAAACTTTTCTTAAAACCAGCTACACTATCCACTCTTACCACAACCTCTGGCAATGTGTTCCAGAGTTTAACTATTCTCTGAGTAAAAACAAACAAACCAATCTTCAATCCTTCTACAAACCTCTAATGCTGTGTTGCACAAAATATTGGTGGATCCATGGCCCCTGTGACCCACCCCATTCCACTGCTTATTTATTTATTTATTCATTCATTTTCTATATCTCTCTTCCAGGGAGCTCAGAACGGTTTACATGAATTTATTCAGGTATTCAAGCATTTCCCTCTGTCTTATACTTGGGAATGTGGTATTAGACTGCTAACACTGCTATCATGGTTGGTAGAGCTTCATTAAAGTATCATGTCCATAACCTTGAGCTCAATGTAGACAACATGCTGTTCCCGCAGGTCAGTACATCCCTGTACAGGAGAAGCGCAAGAATAAACACCTGGAAAGAGGCTGGGAAGGCAACAGCAGACACAGAAAATATGATATGCCACAGCTTTCTAGGGTTTCAGTACAAAAGCTAGATCTAAATCTGATCTCTCAACCTAAGAAGGAACCCACCTGGGATGTGAATGAAGCATGTGCTGGTGTTTCAGAGGTAACCTTCTAAAAAATAAAAAATTTTCATAAATCACTTTTACTGCATGCTATATCATGCGACAAGACCCACAATGTGAGTCCACGAGCAACTAATCTAATATAATAAAATGCTAGGCCGCGCATGCGCACTCAAAAGTCGTGTTCCCTGATCCGTCGCGGAAACACGAGTGCGCATGCGTGCCCACGGCTCTCTCGCGCTTATGCTCAAGCCGCCGCCATGGCTCCTCTTTTGAACCACACCAGGGAGGCCTACTGCTGGACAGGGGAAACAGAAAATAGGTACTGCTGGACAGGGGAAGAGGTGCTGATGGAGGGGGGGGGCAAAAAAAGGAAGGGAAGCCTACTGCTGGACAGGGGAAACAGAAAAGAGGTACTGCTGGACAGGGGAAGAGGTGCTGATGGAGGGGGGGGGCAAAAAAAGGAAGGGAGGCCTACTGCTGGACAGGGAAAACAGAAAAGAGGTACTGCTGGACAGGGGAAGAGGTGCTGATGGAGGGGGGGGGCAAAAAAAGGAAGGGAGGCCTACTGCTGGACAGGGGAAACAGAAAAGAGGTACTGCTGGACAGGGGAAGAGGTGCTGATGGAGGGGGGGGCAAAAAAAGGAAGGGAAGCCTACTGCTGGACAGGGGAAACAGAAAAGAGGTACTGCTGGACAGGGGAAGAGGTGCTGATGGACGGGGGGGGGGAAGGAACGGAGGACTAATGCTGGACAGGGGGAGCAGGAAACAGGTACTGCATGATGGACAGCCGAGGAAAAAGAAAGACAGAAAGAAAGAAATACAGAAACAGGCTAAGGAGAGAGAGAGAGAGAAAGAAAGAAATACACACATATTCTAGCACCCGTTAATGTAACGGGCTTAAAGACTAGTACACAAATAATTTTACTCTGTCAATATTCTGGCTCTACGCCTACAACACATGTGAACTTCAACAGTATTCCAAGGACTGTTAGTAGGAAGTAAAACAGCCCAAGGAAGTTGAACTATCCCATAGTTTTCCAGAGATTATCTTTTTTGTTTTTACGTGTATGTATATTACCCACCTCCCCCTTTTACAAAGCTACTTTAGGCTTTTCTTATCGCTGGCCGCAGCGATATTAGCTCTAACGCAGCTTCTTAAAAGGGGGATTAAATTCTTATTCATTATTTATTAATTATTCTTTATAGTTTATGATACATTATATGACCCCAGAAGCAGGCCCAAAGAGTGACTTACACCTGTGTTGAACTCCTTTTTATGTGATCTTCTGCAATAAAGAATTTTAACCAACTATCAACATGTCTGCTTCTTCATCTTACAGAGTTTTGTTGGCCTTACTAAGCATATATCTGTTTATAATTTGAACTCTGTTTTCTTGGTAATCATAAACAGAAATGCACATTCATTTGAAATGACATGAGAAATGTCAACAATGTTTTCTGTGTCTCTCTTTTGTTTTTAACACAGAATACGAGAAAAAAAAACTTGTTTTTGTTAATGTTTTCAGTAGTGCTCATTATTGCACAATCATTTGCACTATTGCTCAAATAGTGTATAGTGCAGTGTGCTTAACAGTACTCCCTATTGCTCAATAGCCTGCATATTTGTCAATTGGCACACTATTAACCTACAGGGGGCACTATTGAGCAATAGTGTATACTACTGGTATTGATGACATTGCACCCGAAAAAAAATGAAATATTTTAATACCCAGATTTAACCAAAAATCGTGTAAATGACAAGGAAACTAAACAAAATAAATGTTTTTGGCTTGCACATCCCTAATTGTACATGAGCCAGTAGTAATTCTTTTGTTGCCATAAGAATTATCCAAAGATCTTTTTGTTATCAGTTTTAATACTACAGATGTCCCTGCTTGAGATGTCAATGTTGTCTGAAGAGCTTGTATAGAGCACCATCACTGGTGTTTGGGGGCCAGATATCTTGCACCCTTGATAAGGAGGAAGGCATCTCTTATTCTGATCATTTCCTCATTAGGCTGCAGGAAGCCAGTGGGCAAAAACTGCACAATTATTATGCTGTACAGTGCCTATGATTTGTCTTCTTATTTAGAGGTAGTTTTTTGTTGTTTTTTTTATAAAAAAGCTTTTCCAATCTTTCCATTTCAAATGTCACATTTAATTGAGATCAGGGATTACATTATCTGACTGCGTGGTTACAGAGAGAGAGAAATGAGAAACTACTATTATTAAGCAACAAAGCCATTGGTATAAATGTACAGGAAATTCAGCAATGAAGAGTCATAAGATGAAGATGAAAGGAGATAGACTCAGGAATAATCTAAAGAAATATTTACAGGAAGAGTGATAGATGCATGGAATGACCTTTCAGTGGAGGTGGCAAAGATGAGAACTGTATCTGAATTCAAGAAAGCACAGGACAAAAACAGAGGATCTCTGAGGAAGATTACAGTTCCTAATAGTTAGTGTAGATGACAGACAGGACAAGCTGTGTGGCCTTTATTTGTCATCACTAATAATTACAGTCCATGCTTCTTCCTTATTTTCATGCTGCTGTATATGCATAACTCTAAATTACAGTATTAAGTTAGTACACGGAGAAAAAAATTTTCAAAGGAATTACCTCAGGTAAAAATCCCCACAGCTGAACACCCCCTTCATATCAGAGGCCGGAATTATGCATGCACTTTAACTGCATATGCACTGTTAGACACAGGTGAAAGGGGAAGACCTAGAGGTACGGTTAAGGTTGGAAAGGGAAGGTGCTTGCTGGAGTTGCAAATGTTCCAGAGCCTAATTTTGCACCTGCAGTGTTTGTTAACCCAAATTTGAAAGAGAAACACCACAGGTCATTTCCCTTTGAAAATTTGTTATAGTTATTTCTGCGGTAGTTGAAAAATTTCTGCCTGAATGGTATGGTAAAAGTGTATATGGTGAATAATAGATTTTTTAAAAATGTATACTAAGATGTATGGCTGATGGAGCATTATATCACTAACAGGTGGCTGGAGCAATTTTCTTGTTCTGCTGCTATACACAATGCCAAGTAGCAGAAGCCACACCCTACTCAAATAAAAGGAAAGAAAATGCAGACATAAGTCCTGTAACTGTTTCTTAGATATTCTGGAGTGGATTAGGTACACACTGCCTCACCATAAGGCCCAGGTAGACCTGGCCGTGAGAGAGGTTGGCTTTCACAGCCACTTCATCTCTAAAATGCACTAAAATGGTTTTCACTCTGCTGGTTCCTAGGACAGATGGATGGAGTTTCATCACAATGAAGGAAAGCCTGGAAAAGTGAAGCAGGAACACAGTGAGAAGCAGCACAAAACTTCAGGCAGTTTTGAAAATGATAATACTTATGCTTCTGAGCTTCAGAGCTGCAAGTCCCACCTCACCTTCTATGGAGGGCCTTTCCCAGAAAGAAGGCAGCCCCACAAGGGTAAGCAGTACAATAAGGGCCAGATTTAAAAGTTGAGTGCCTTGGCACTGCAAGAAGAGGCCCCACCAAAATTTATCAGACATTCAGGAAAATGTCTTCCAGATGGTGGTAATATTAATGTCTCTTATGAAGGTTATAATCTAAAGCACAAATGCAATCAAGACTAATTTGTATATAAAATATTAATATTCTAAACTAAAGGTCTGAAAAAGAAACCAAAAATGTTTAGGAAAGAGCATATCAAACTTTGGGGCCCATAATCAAAAAACATAGATGTCCAAAAGGCATCCTAAGTCAGCACTTGGACGTCCTAATCACCAGGAGATCCATGTGCCGATAATCAAAACCATCTTTCTGTACGTCTAGCGAGCTGTTTCAGCCTCTGTAAGTTCAGAGCATGAGATGGGCGTGGTGGAGGCTATTATGGGCGGGCTTTGGGCAGTCTCAAGGGCGGGTTAAACATGGACGTCTTGCAGCAATAATCAAACATTTTGCAAGACATTGTACAGAACTTATACATTTGGAACTAGACCTGTTTTAGATGGGTCTAAGTGCCACAAAGATGCCCAAATTGACCAGATTATCACTGCATGCATCAAGGTAAGACACCCCCATACTCCCCCAGTGCTCATGGACCCCCTCACACCCACAAAGTTCAGAATACAAATGTACATACCTGTCTTCAGAACATCAGTACCTGGTATAGCCTAGTAGAGCTGCACACAGGTGTCTTAAGTAGCCTGGTGAGTGGGTTAGTGAACCATAGAGAGGAGGATCCAGGCCCATAAGCCATTATAACTACTACATTGATGGTGGAAAATGTGAGCCTACCAAAAAACCCCAAAACCCTGCTCTACTGCCAGATACTGTAGGTGTCACATGCAGCCATAAGGGCTATTGGGGTTGTAGACAGGTAGATATAGTGGATTTTAGAGGGGGGTTGGGGGGTTCTGAGGAGTGGCTCATGGCCAGTAGGGGGCGATGTCTATGGGACGGTAATGGAATGGACATCAGGACACGATAGTGTAGTATTTTGTGGAGTTTTTCTACAAAAATGCCTGCTTTTCGTATGATTCTGGATAACTCTAGTTAGATACAAGCATATGTGTTAGTTAAGGCCACACCCAATAGAAGCGTAAGAAAAGTTGGTGAATAAAAATCTGAATATGGATGTAGCCAAGGCCAGAAAAACACACTACAGATTAATATTAAGGAAAAGCATAATAAGATTCTTTTTATGTACTTTGCTATTAAGCTAGATCATAGAGGAAATCAGGATATACATGAACTCCATCTCTGTTTTTCTATGTCTTCTGTTTGGCTTTACTCCATTTTGTGTTCAGCCTATATCCCTAGTCTTTGTTCAGGTTTTTGCCCACCTTGAGCTTCCCTCATGGTCTAATTGATACCAGATTGGTTTGAGCTGGGCATACTGGGCATAAAAGAGAAAGTTTTCTTGCATTAAATATGAATGAAATACATGGTATGGATGGATGAATGAAGGGGCCCCAAGCGAGTGCTGGATGGATGAAAAATATTTGAAAGAATGTACTTAATTTCCAATCTTGTATATATTTTAAACTTGAAGGAACACTAAGGAAAAATCCTGAGGTAACATCTGGGAATAATTAGAGTCGGAAACTGCTGTTCCAGTCTCCAGCATAGGAAGGCTTCTGAATCTGTATGCCAGTGAAATTTGAAGCTGTCAGCTCAGAGAGAAAGGGGGAAACAGCCTAACCTATAAAGGAGTTCTTTCTTTTTTATTTATTATATTTGTTACAATTAAATAACAAACATTACCTATAAGGGAGTTCTGGTAAGATGTTTATCTGGCACCCTTTATGTGAAGTTCACAGCAGTGCCCTCTAAGTGCCCCACTGCTCTGTTGCCATGTCTGGGTGGCCAGTCCATTACATGACTGACCCCTCCCACATCAAACTGGTCTTGTTCTGGGCATTTTGGACTTGGATGAAATTTTGATCGAAAATGTGGTATAAAGATAGACATCCTGGCGGTCTGGGCATCCCAATGGCCTGGATGTCCAGAAAGAGGATTTTTTATTTTTTTTTTTAATTATTTCTAGACGTATGGCGGTTTGCCTTTCAAAAATAGGCATTTTCTTACTGCCAACTTTGGATGTCTAGCACCATATGTCCAAATCGGACTTAGATGTTTGTTTTGAAAATGTCCCTCCATGTCGCACAGAACTGGGCTTATGTGTTCCCTCTCGGAGGTTTCTAATCTATTCTCTTACCATTTCCTGTACATTTGCAGTTAAACAGGGGCACAGGAAGCACCAGCATGGCAGAAAAGACCAGCCCTGGGGAACTCATAGTGAAGGAGACCTCTTTCCCCCTCTCACATCTACTCTAGGTCCTGAACATGGAACAGTCAAGGATGCAAAAACACAGGAGGTTAGTTCCATGTGTTAGCCTCAACTGCTGCAGCTGTTGTGCTAAGGAAGAGAGTTGAAGAAAGACAGCAGACTGGTTCTGATTTACTGGGCCAGCTGAGGTCCTGTAGAATCATGTGCTGTGTCTGTGCTATTCTGCTTTTCTGGTTGCGTTCATTTTTTGTTCATTCATTCTTTGTTGCTCTTTAGTTTTCCCAGCCACTGCAATTATTAAGACTGTGTTGGCCTTAGCTGGGCCTAGCTGGGCGGAACTTCCTCTCTGACGGCAGAATTGACGTCAGGGAGAGGAATGCTGGTCGGCCTGACGCAGGGAAGGAGAGAACTTGGGGTGGCAGCGGCTTTGGGGTATGTTACCCAATGGCTGTGACTTGGGGGGCTGTTCCCCGATGGTGGCGGCAATGGCTTTGGGGAGGGCTGGAAGAAAGAAAGGGGGCAGGCAGGAAGACAGAAGGAAAGAAGGGAAACAGAGAAAAAGAAAGGTCGGCAGGGAGAAAGAAAGGGCAGGGAGAAAGGAAGAAAAAGTTGGGGGAGGGAATGAGGTCTGGAGGAGAGGAAGCATACAGGCTAAAAGAAGGGAAGAAAGATTGGATGCACAGTCAGAAGAATAAAGTGCAACCAGAGACTCGAATAAAGTGCAACCAGAGACTCATGAAATCACCAGACAACAAGGTAGAAAAAACGATTTTATTTTAAATTTAGTGATCAAAATGTGTCTGAATTTATATCTGCTGTCTAAATTTTGGTGATATTGGTGCACTAAATGTGGCAGGAGTGCGGAGAACGTACTGCATTCTGCAAATCATGCACAGAAATGGGATCCCCACCCTTGTGTACACCCTCTTGCAAATAGTGCTACGTAAGTTAATCTGGTAATTGCAGGATAGGATGAAGGTTAATACTACTTCTGTAGCATCCCCAGGCCCAGGTGACCTAGGGAGTAAAGACTTTGACCTCTTGCTTAATGACAAGGACTATCTCACCTGAGAAGTTGTTAACACTACTTCTGTAGCATCCCCAGGCCCAGGTGACCTAGGGAGCAAAGACTATGGCCTAATAATAAGATTGATTTCTCACTGCTTTAATTTCTCTAAGAAAATCAAAACTACAATACCTTGCATGGAACGATAGAAAACCAATATTAAATCAATGTGTTGTTTTTTTAAACCTGGGTTGAAGTGGCAGCCCTATCTAGGAATCAAACTCAGGTCCTTGGCTGGCAATGTACAAGGTACCAGGCAGATCCAGAAGAACAATGCACTAGATGTTAAGTAGGCTGCCTACCTGCTGGG